>NC_053518.1:65761664-66080664 GCF_016920715.1 Anopheles arabiensis | reverse complement strand
AAAACAGGAAGGTTGGTTATTGGTGATGACGTATTTGTGTGGTAAAAGACTTACCGTACCGTCCACAATGTATCAAGGCTTTTGGATTATCTAGCTAGACGTTAAGTCATCTAGTTAACAGAAATCATCTCTTCCCAATGATACAAATTATCAACTCAGATCACTTCTAGAAAGGCAGAATTCTCGTCCCAAAACTGTCCGAAAAGCACAGAAAACCTACACACCCTGGAGGCCTTCTACTAATCAATGTTGGTTCGATAATTGTACCCACAACAACACTTATTTTCTTCCGAAACTCCATCTTCAATCCCCCGCAGGCCGCAGAAATTGGGGAAATTGACTTACTTTGCACAGCTTGCGCGCAATTTGGGCGGTGTTTAATGCTCTGCCTCTTGAAAATAGAACGATAGCAGATGAGTGATGGCAGCCAAAAGATGAAAATAACCACCAAACAAGCGTGGAGGAAGAGGATGAAGATGATGATTGCGAGCAAAACACTTCCCGGAACACATCGTTTTTCAGAAAGGGAAGAAGCTTACAAAAAAGTTTGGAAAGAAAAACAAAGCAAAGTTGGTGAAGCAATTAAGATGCTTCTTTTCTTATGAAACCAGAGCAAAGACTGGTGGAATAGAACCTACAATGTTTTGGGATATTTACCGGACAAAGTTCGCCTAGCCTTTGCGCTCACGATCGCTAGAAAATGTTCGAATTCGATCCAAACTCCATTGCGATCGCGTGCCTACTGCATGAAACTTAGGAAAATCGTTCATTTTTTAAGTACTTGAACGGCCCAATTAGTTTATTCTATAGAATTGAATGGGAAAAACAAAAGTTCTTTCGTGTTTTTATCTATATAAATATGGATCATGATCGATGTATCATTAAAATCTTTGCCTGTCTCGTACTCTCGTTCACAGCGGATCATCGCTCTATCATTGAATCGTTCATTCGTTCATTCGTTCAATCGTTTATTCGTTCATTCGTTCAATCGTTTATTCGTTCATTCGTTCATTCGTTCAATCGTTTATTCGTTCATTCGTTCAATCGTTTATTCGTTCATTCGTTCATTCGTTCAATCGTTAACTCGCTCAAACGTTCTTTCAATCATTCATTCGTTCGTCCGTTCGTCCGTTCGTCCGTTCGTCCGTTCGTCCGTTCGTCCGTTCGTCCGTTCGTCCGTTCGTTCGTTCGTCAATTTGAACAATTTGAACGCAGTTCACACTCTCCCACTTGAAAGAACTGATCGGAACAATTCGAAATCTCCTTCACTCTTCCTCTCCCTAGACTGAGAACTGACCTGCAGAAACATGTCACCGTTTCCTCTACGTCCAGCGGCAGTATGATGCCGGACCCGCCCATGATCTTGCTGAGATTGCTGGCCGAGGCGGACGGTCCACCCTCATTGCTCGGTATGGACGAGTAGCGCACGGACAGGTTCTTCGAGGCGGACGTCGCCCGGCTCGTGATCGCGTTCAGCACGGCCGTGGTCCACATCTTGGAGAAGCGACCACCGCCGCCACCGTCCATAGTCGTCTTAAAAAGCAAGGGAGTGAGTGAAGGACACTAATTTGTTTGTGACGACTTGTCGCTATTGGGAGCCTGGTTTGTTGTTAAAGAGCGATCACAACACCAACAGGATCATCATCATCGAACGATCACTCACTTAACACGCTCCACCTCGCACTTCATTTTTCATCCACAAACACACACACACACATAAACGCCATAGATCACTACAAACAGGGTGGAAAATTGAGAAATTGTGAGCAACACACCTCATTCATCACACGATCTTAAGTGGCAAGTGGGCACACAGCACAACCACATCACAACAGCACACACACACATACAGGGGAGCCCGCATTGTGTGTTGGTGCGGGTGATAAATTTCACACAATTATTTATCGCCTCCACTTGACGGGGTGGAAAATTCACAACTTTTGCATATCGGGGAGGTCACTCCACTACCTTACCCTGTGTGATAGAGGGTTGGAATGATTCGTAACTGACAAGCGTGAAAAGCTAGCCTGCTAATTGTACAAGGTCTCGGAGGGCTAGAAAAGGGAAGATGCACACATTCAGCCTTCAATTGCTGCAATTGGAGGAAAGCTTTTTCGACAAGATAAAACACCTTTTTGGACACTATTTCTTATCACAGACACGCACGCAACTACCGTACAGTACTGTTTCGCTAGATCAAACAAACGTTCCCCCGACCAGACCGGGAGCACTGTTCGCAGTGGACTAGGCCACCGACACCGACCGATGACACACAGAGCAGCTCGTGGCAGCGCAAACAGTGGCCAAAGCACCTGTGTGTGTGTCTGCGCGCGCTCGACACTACACAACGTGTACGCGGCGCATATGCGGGAGGCTCCGGATGTGTGGTACCTTCGCTTCTACCCAAAACTATGTCAAACCCTTACAACACACAAAGCGAAGGTTGTTGTGCTGGAAAGATAAAACAGTGCGCTGCGTTGCGTCGCAGCAACAGCTGCTATTATCACTAAGTGCACACTACTACACAAACAACGAGTGTCGAGCGATAAAGCGAATGGACTGGATCTTCACTAAAGCGAGCGAGAGAGAGAGAGAGATGCGCCAACAATATCTATGACAAAATTGGCACGAAATACACGAAAAACAGGGGGAGAGTTTGTAATAATTATCGAACGGTGTTTGCACGATAAAGGTAAGATCCGGTTCCAGCATGCCTGTCCGCTAACTAAATTGTATTTCGCAACTGATCTTAAATGACCCCTTGGGAGATGATCGCATTAAAGCACACACTGGATGGTTCTAGACCCAAAGGATTTATCACTGCCCCCTCCAACAACACTCAAACTAACGTTCTTCGGGGTGCCCAAATCACCAAACGCCCGCCCAGCGTCGACGACAGGCTCGTACAGAAAAGGCGGGCGCCGCTGCCGTTCGCTTCAGGGGCTGATGTTCGTCCACACACACACACACACACACATGCACACACTGAGGGGGCCGTACACACGCGCGAAAGCTTCCACCTCAGCTGAAAAACTCGCGGCAAAAAAACGTGCACCGCGCGCGCAACAACGCCACCCAAGAGAGAGATACTGTGGTTGCGCCGTTTTGGCTCGATCAAGAGCCTAAACAACACCCCTCCTCGGGGCCTGGGAGGGAAAATGTGTGCCATTTCCATCAGTGTGGCTCAAGGGAAGGTGCAAGGAGAGCAGCCAAGCAAAACCGTACCATTCCCTCCGGCCCCGCGACGGGCCCACACGAGAGAGAGAGAGTGTGAAGAAGCCATGGAGGCGGAACTAGTGCAAGCTGCTGATCGTACGCAACCCAGCACCTACCTTCAAATGTGTGCCCATCCGACTAACACACAGCGCACCGGGGGATTGGGGAAGGGGGAGGTACTTTTGGCGTAGTTTGTGTGCATGTGTTCGTATTTGTTTGTATTGGGGCGGTCCAAAGAAAGCTCGCAAACGCAAACAATGTGCGAAGCAGTGTTACAGTGCGATACGGAATGTAGTCAGCGCACAAATCAACATTAGAGGTGTATAGAATTTTTTTTTTAAGTAATGATTAATTTATCCTAATTTTAAAGCTTTGTGTTGTCAAGAAGTTAGTGAAAAGTAGAGCGTTATTTTTTTGCCCAAATTAATTGTGCCATATTGCATATTTGTGGTTCATCGTGTACCCCCGCCGCCAATGGGAGCTAATGTACGTATCGAAACCGGGGGCAATGTGGACATGTTAAGTTTTTTTTAATAGCCGAAAACAGAGCGTTAAACACACATTCAGCCCTTTTACTTTTTCAATACAACTAGCTAAAATTTCAGCCTGTCAGTGGAACAGTATGCATAATCCGTTTTATATCCATGTGTCAGTTACGGTCCGCCATATTGGATTTCAGCAATTTTGTACGAACAAAGATGCATTCTAAAATGTGTTTGTTTTCTTTTTTTCTTTTTGAAATGAGCTTTTGAAATCCAAACCACTTGAAAATCGATCAAAACAATTTAAACATTTCTTCACAGAATAATTATCCTTCAGCAAAACAAAAATCTATCCTTCATGAGCTAGCCTGATCGTGCCCGCGATGATTCGGCGTTTGTTTACATAATTTTCAGCCTGAGATAATCTAGACTGAAATGCTGAGGTTAGTTTTGCGTGAGGATTTTTATGGAGTGTTGACATGATTTCAGCTCCTATTGCTGGTTTTTTCGACGATAAAGTATGCGTTTAATACCGCAAAATTTTACTAGCCGAATAAAAGTTTATTTAAAATTTACTTAAAATATCGTACCGAAAAAGAGGCGTTCGTACCCGATCCTGATCTATTCATATTATCTGTTATAATGCGCCCTCTGCTGAACTCATACTATACGACGACGAGAGCTTGCCCGCCAACACAGGTTTTCGAGACTTTATTAATTAACGCGCAGCCGGATAGTCAATCCTTGCAACGGAGGGACGGTTCATTTCAGGCTTGAACCCATGACGGGCATGTTATTGAGTCGTTCGAGTTGACGACTGTACCACGGGACCGCCAGGGACGACCAAAACTAGGGTCATCAAATTGTTTTGACACACATCCTTTTTTATTTAAACTTTTGCGGTATACACATTTAAACGTCTATGTTTCATTCAAAAATTTCATCAAAAAAATTCCAAAAATTCTATCGTTCCGCTTTGTATGCGAAAAAATACGCTACGTATTGAGCGGAATTTATAGAATATCATAAAAATGCCATAAATCAAGGCTGGTGTTTTTGAAAAACGTTATGTAAAAGCAAGTTGGTTAAAGTTTTGGTTCTTTTTCAATGTTTTAGGTGATAAAAAATCATTTATTAATTATTTTAAAAAAATGGTTTGTCTACACTTTATACTAAAATCAATGGGAATCGACTTCGTGTAGGGGTAGCTATGAAAGAAATAGTTATACTGTCAGTTTAACGCGAGCGCCTATAGATTTTTTTCGATCGAAAAATGGTGCTGAGGCTGTTAGTCTCGTATCACAATCCGCTTAAGTCCGATGGGTGGACAATTTAACGCTTATTTTGATTTTTTTGAGTTTAGTATGACTCTACAAAGCTTTAAGATCAAGGCTTAAAATATGCAAAACATTGACAGAACACAAAATTAACTTTTTATATCTTTGGCTACACAACGATCAAGTTGAATGAAGTTTCAGGGCCATAAACTATATTATAACATAAATAAAGTATGCAATTGCAATCAAAATTTAACACTTGACAATACCAGGGCTTGCCCTTGCAATAGACAATTACAATTAATCAATTACATTCGCATCGTTAGGAACAATTTTGACTTTAACTATATTTTCCAATTAACCCTCAACGAAATGTATTATTATTAACAGAATGGAAATTCACTTCAAATTACTGAGCTACTTCACGAACATTATAAATAAATGTTGCAACTTTGGAAGCAAATTCTGGATGATTTTACATTTTTACTTGTCACATTTGATTATTTCAAAATAAATAGCATTACTTTTGTGATAGATTTTAACTTGAAGTAATGCGTATATTAAATGGTGCCGAAAGTATCCCTTACGCCCCGTGCTCCCTTAAAGCAGATTCCCCTATCTCCCTTTTGTTACTTATCACACAAATTTCCATCACGTTTTTCCAACCGTTTCGTGCATGTGTATGTGTGCCTGTGAGAGTATGTGTGTGATTTTTTCTTTTGCTATCAATTATCACCCACATACACACACACGATCGTCAGCAACAACAACAACAACCACCGTTTTCTCCACCCATTTCGCTCAACACGGTTTTATTAGTGTGGGCACATTTTCTTCGTCAAAACCATCCACTAATTAGATACTAGCTAGCGGCAGCAGTCGATCACGTTTTAGGGCACAAAACACGCTAGTCGACAAACTAAACTTTATTAGGTGCACAGCAAGAGCGAGAGCAAGAAAAGGCACAGAAGGAAAATTGGCAAGCAAACACAACGGCCGACAAAGAGACCGTTGTACGACTTCTTCTTGCACAAACACACACGTTTGAATCGGAAAAATGCCCCCACGAAGACGTCGTGCTTCGAAACCACAAGCAACATTTGGCGGAAATACAAATCATCGATCGAGCGGGTTTGGAAGGCAGCAAAAGAAAAGTATTGTGCAAGGGCGCAAATCGTGCGATAAGGGAGCGCTTATATCACTAAAATTAATATGACACTATCAGTTTGGCTGCGTGATTGAACGGGGCTCGCCGAAAGAGTGAGAGAGAAGGAAGTGCACCCAGAATTGATCGATCGATTGAGAGAGTCCCAAACAGAGCGCTCGATGATCGATCTATGTACAGCTCGGTTCCAAATAGCGATAGCGAAAACGGTTCTATCTACCATTTCCTTTATCTGCTTTAATTGATAAAAACATTTAAAATATAAAAGAGAACACAAACAGAAAAAAAACCACATCCCAACCACCAACATATGGCCATTTTATGCATGCAAATCGGTATGCTGTTCCCTCCGCCACCACACTGATACTCTGTTACCGCTTTCGTTAGCTTAGTTTGTGTTTCAATTGGATTTTCTTTCGACCGTTTTCCCCCGCTGCACCGTTCCATTGGCATGAGAGTGAGAGCAAAAATCCAATTTTGCCGTGTGTTCCACACACACACACACACACACACACACACACACACACACACACACAACACAAAGGCTTACCGATTTGCCTCGATATGGTCGTGGCTCTTTTTTTTGTGCCTTCGATTTCCAATTGCTACCTATACAGTTCGACGTGATACCCGGAAAAAAGGTTTCCCCACGAAGCCACACGGTGTGGTATGGAAAATGAATGGAAAATACTAACACACTATCACAGAATAGGAAGCATACAGGGGAACGCGGGGTAAAATGGTCAACTGCATTTTTGACAAACTTACACATTTAAAATGGCTTCTAATGATCGAAAAACATCAAAAGCCATGTTTGATGCTCACCATGCACTTTTGATGACCTAAGATTTAGAAATATATGAAACAATTAGGAAATAATTTAATTAGTCAAAAGGGTGTTATTTTGGCCGTTTTAAGTAAGAATTTAACAAGTCATTAGAGGGAAAAAAGTTGTATCCCGGCACATAACATTCATCTATGATTTACGTGAAAAAAGTAATCATTTTAATCTAATGTGAAGATTTTAATTTAATCGGCCAGTCTTGTGGTACATTCGTCAACTCGTTCGACTGAACAACATGCCCGTCTTGGGTTCAAGCCCCAAATGGACCGTTCCGCCATACGTAGAACTGACTATCCTGCTATGGGGGAAAATCAATTAGTCACTAAAAGCCAAGCCCCACAAGTGGTACAGGCAGGCCTTGACCGACAACGGTTGTTGAGCCAAAAAAAAAGATTTAAATGTTAATGTTTGTTTCACTAGCGGCAAAATGGTCGGTATGTTTTGACAAGAGCAACATGATGAGGCTGTGGTGTTAGCGAAGGTCACTAGCTTTACATAAATAAAACTGTGATGTATCTATACTATATCGACAAGAATCAGTACAATTTTTTCAAGGATGTTATAAGAGACCAGGTGGTGGAATAACCCTTCTGACAGTTAGCCATTGGAGAACCCGCGTGCCAGTTTTCTCAAGTTATAATACGCAATTATTGAAACTACGTTCACCTTAC
Source organism: Anopheles arabiensis (assembly GCF_016920715.1). Lineage (NCBI taxonomy): Eukaryota > Metazoa > Arthropoda > Insecta > Diptera > Culicidae > Anopheles > Anopheles arabiensis. The sequence continues at coordinate 66,073,009 of NC_053518.1, read as the reverse complement.
ATTTAACTTAAACTGAAGCATCATTATAAAATGGTTTTTCTCATTCGAATTAACCGTTTGTTTTGTTAAATATGTCAAAAATACAAAAAATCTTTTATACGTATTTTGAAAAACAATCGGATTTGACATAGCGATTCTTGCTGGATCGAGAACCCGCACGTCAAGAGGCGATTTGTCAAATTGCTCTGTATTCCACCACTTGGTATTTTATAACATCCTTGAATTTTATCCATCAATTAAAAATAATTTCCAATTTTTTAAAAGTTTTAAATCCCCAACAAGACAGAAATAACCCAATTTTTAATCAAAAATCATTATTAATTAACATTTGTTATTAAGGCGTCTACTTCTGATTGTTTTCCACGAATAAGATGTGCAAGCATCGATTGCCGTAAAAAAAATTACAGTGTAAAGTGGTTCACCCAATGAGAGATACAGAGCAAAATGCTTCACAGTGCCATTTTGCTCCGCTTTCCCCTGCACATAGAAAGACACATACTTATACGCGTGTTTGGCTGAGCTTTTCCAACGCGTCTAATACGTGCTGCGGGTCGGTCTAGCGATTTCTATTTTGCCTAACAAAACCCATTTTCACGCTGTTGGGAGTGTTGGTGTTAGTTTCTGTTCTCGTTATATGATTTTTTTTTCGTATCTCTTTCTGCTTCTTCTTCTTCTAAACCTTTTCCATGCTTGCAAGGTCTGGCTGTTGATCATTTTCCACCACACACTTTGCCCATATTTGGGTGTGAACGGAACGCATTTGCTGCTTACGATGCAAATTGCACATGTAATGCACCTGCGACGGAATTTCCATTTTCCATCTGCAATTGTGTAATGTGCAAGGCACGCAAAATAGTATCAACCGGTAGAATGAGAAGACAATTCACTCGCATTCGTTCCATGTCCAAACATATAAATAAACCATATGACAGGGGACACCACCACACGCAATTGACGTCACTTTTTTATCGCCTATCATGCTCGCTGCAATATAAAACAATTCACTTTTAGCTATGCTTGCCCCTTTGATGCGCCACACTTTGTTTTCACATCCGTTCTGCCCTCTTCCTGCACGGCATCATGTGGCACATTCCTCGGCAACGAAGAATGGATCTGATTAGGAAAATCGATAGCTTTGTGGTAAGCACAAACACGACTAGAAGATTCGACGCCGAGGACGATAATGTTTACACTATCTCGTCTTTCTCTCGGGCACCTCGGGCTGGCAGGCAGCAGCGGCCAAAGGAAACCGTTTCCACCTCGGCAAAGCATGGCGTTCTCCTCAGGAGCTGAGAGCTAATGTTCCCAAGTGGCCCATGCTTCGCTGGCTTCGTGGTATCACCACATACACGCACCCCCAAGAGCGCTTGCCACGCCACTCCTGGGCCAAGCCAAAGGTCAAGTATGAGCGGTAAAAATAGCGACCAGAATAGACACTAGAAATGCTACACTTCCGTGCTGAAGATGAATGTCCTTCGTTCTTAAAAGCGCTCGAAGGAATGGTAGGGACGGTGAACGATACCTTTTTGTTCCTGCTGGATATGGGAATGGATGGGAAAATAGAACACAAATCTATTTGAAAACAATATCCCTCTTCAATGCCAACCCGTACTGACCTATTTACAATATGTTCCCTATATTTATCCTAATTTGTTTGGTAATGTTTATTCTACTATCACAGACAATTACAGGCTGTACGGTGTCATTATCGTGACATATCTATGCTACCTCATTTTCATACCTTGATCAGCGTTTAGAATTAGAACGAGCTTTTGTAACGTTCCATCAAATGATATTTTTAGATTAATTTGTGTGTTTTCTTCAACTAAATTATGCATTAATTCAGCTACCCTTCGGGCACACGTAAGCGCGCTCCTACTAACAGGACAGATCCTTTGCCAACGGGCAGGCATTAAATATTGAAAAATAATTGCGCCAACACCGGAAAAAAGCAGCTTCAAATTAACCGCCTAATTAACTGCCCCACCAACGTGGTCACGCACATACGTGCACATCCCTGGAGACCCTTTGTCAACCCTTCGCGCATGGTTTGTCCATTTTGTATCTTTGCTAAATAAAGTACCGTTCCAAACCTACAAAAGAGCTGACAGGGAAAATATTAAAGAAAAGTTAAACGATTGGCCACCACTTACCCCATAAACCAGTCCACCGTGTCGCGCAGATACTCTGGGAGTCGCTCCAGTTTGACGGCTTTTCACGGGCGGGGACCGCGCGCGGCTGCAGCGACGAAACCGATTCGGTGGCGTGTGGCCCACACTGCGCGTTCACTAGCGCGTTCTTCTCGAGCTTTACTCCCGGCAAACCGTTCGCCCGGGGTTTTGATTAGGGCAATCCTTTTCTTTTAGTCACGTGTAAGTCGTGCCTTACACTTTGGTGAGGAAGAGCAGCAGCTTGACCTAAGCAGGGATGAATCCTTTTCGTTTGGGTGAGTTTCACAAGATTACGCTAGCGAGGAGGTCGTCCACTCTTAGTTAAAATTCCGTTTTTTGCCTAACTTTTTCCGACACTTTTCACACACTTTTGCACGGCGGAGCTCTCGCAAAGAGGAGCGCTTTTTGCACACATAACACACACACACACGCACTAAACGAACACCAAACACTTTGTTAACCAAACAACTAAAAACACCAATCGTAGTGACAGCTGCTGCTGCTGCTCCTACTCGCGACTCACTCTGCTTGCTGTTCTGCTCGCACGGCACGGTGAATTTTCCGCTTTGCTTTTATGTAACAACCACACGCTCGGAGGGTGCAAAAGGGGAACTGCTGCTCACGCGCTCACCTCATATCTCACAACGGTGATTTTCACTGGCCCGCTTGGTTTTTGTGCTTTACACACATACAACTGATTTTCCTGCTGGAATCAATCGCTCGGGGGCCGACTATAGAGGATTAACCATTGCACCTTGTCACCGCCGTCTGCTTAACGCATCTTTCGCACTGCTCTCTTGGCTGGGAATGCTCGGGCGAGCAAGTAGTGGTCTAAAAGTATAAAAATAAAAGTTATGAAATAACAGAGGAACAGCAGCTTGGGGACGAGAGTTGTCCATCCGGGAGGACCCGGTGATAAAATTAGGAACCAAACAGCAAGTGGACAAGGATCAGCTGGTGTCAGTGCGGAGTGAGCGTGTGTGACGTTTTTTCTTCGTCCAACTCGTAGGGGTCACCCCTTAGCGGTCGTGGAAATTAACGCTACAACACCACCTTTCGGTAAGGGAAATGCAGGTGTCATTGCGGAACACACCACACACACACACAAACTATCGTTAACTGGGATGACTGGGAGGAAAAATAGAACCCCAAAAAAAAGTCTCATATGTGTATGGGAGAGAGTAAGAGAGGAATAGTGATGATGGTTCGATAATAGAGATGTAGCAGTGAGCAGAGCAGTGCCAGGAGAACTCTATTTTGCTGCCACTACACCTCCTCCACCACTGCTCGACCTACTTCGAGTGGGGTTTTTTCCTACATGGGGGGGTTTGTTTGTTTGACACGCAACTGTAAGTGAAATTAGAATATTTCCTATTTGCGCAATACTAAACGGGCTGTAACTGTTAGTTCCTCAGTTTAAAACCTCATAATCTTAAATGGGATTGGATTAACACACAACAATTAACGCAGCAAGTACTGTGCTGATTACGACGTAGACAACAAAGAATCTACGCTCGTGGCCCGTGGTTGCCTGGGGGATAGGAAAGTGATACCAGGTCAATGTTTGACTCTCCGCGATTCGACCACAGCTACTACGCACTTGCTGGGTCATGTCTTCGCGTCTTCGCACCTTATATTAATCCTACCAAAACGTCCCTAAACACGTCTCAGAATCCTTATAAACCATTATTTTCCTCAAACAGCACACACACTCTAACTACCCTTTCGAGAACCTCTCAACCAATCGGTGCACCACAGCGGCCAACGGTGATGGAACTTACACAACACAACAAAATTTTCACTCTCGCTGCAAAGGAAAACCGTCTGTCACAGTCACAGGACCGACAACCAACCACCGGAGTGATACGGAGAACATACCGTCAGCGTAATCGCAATAACCAACAAAAAAAAAGACTATTCCTCTATCTCCTCTGTACTGTACACGGTGTGTGGCTTATGCTCTCGGTAGCATATTTGAAGGAAAATCTTTCTCATTTCCCAACCCACTGTATCTCTTTCTCTCGCTTCTGCTCTCTGTGTTGTTCGGAAAACATTATAATGTTTTGCTGCTCAGGAAGGAACCACCGTTGTTGGACAGAGAAGAAGCTCCGTTGCTGAATATTTCGCTCCTTTGGTACACAATTTTGAGTCTGTGTGTGTTTGCTGTATTTTCTCTTGTTTTGGAAAATCGGATGACTTTTCCGAAACGACGTTTGACAGATCTCGCTCACATTCTCTATTTCTCTCTTGTTCACACACACACACACACAGTAGGCGAAGATGAGAAAAACTGACCTTCTCCAAAAAAGATCTTTAACTTTGCCGCACACTGAATCAACTGGGGCTTTTCTACAAATGAGGCAAAAAAGATAGGTTTTAGTGTGATTTTTGAAAATATAATACAGTATAATATACTACTATAAAATAGTGATGGGAAAAATGAATTTTTCGTCGGAATCGATTTCGGCTAGGTCCGAAGTTTTCTGGAATCGATTCCGAAAAGTAGGTCCGGAATCAGTTTCCGGAATCGACTCCGGAATTTTATTAGTCTCCGCAATTGGTTCCGGATTCGGATCCGAAATCGGCTCCAGATTCGTAAATGGCTCCGAAATCAGTTTCGGCTACGAAACGGAATCGGTTTTGGCATCTATAAGAATAGCCGTTAAGGTCCATGCTACGTATTGATAGCCGCAAACCAAAAAAAAACTTGTAAATGATTCATTCTCATGGAGATTATCAGTGTGAAACTTCTGAAACATCTTATTTCAATTCAAGAACTGATTCTCATTCCGGAGCTAATCCCATTTCTGGAGTCAGGATTCCGTTACCGGAGCAAATTGCGATTCCCAGGTCGAATCTGATTCTGGATCCGATTCCGGAATAAATTCCAGAGCCGACTTCGGTATCGTTTGTGGAATCAGCTCCGGAATCGATTCCGGAGCCGACTCCAAAATCAGCTCCAGAATGGATTCCGGAATCGACTCAGGAATCGACTCCGAAACCGGAATCGGCCCGGGAATCGACTCCGGAATCGACTTCGAAATCGGAATCGATTTTAGCATCGGAGTCGGCTCCAAAATTGATTCCGAACACGGAATCGGAATCAGGTAGGTCCCGCGAGCTCCCACCACTACTATATACTGTTTATTAACACAAACCAACTTCCTTTCCGCATTTCAGCATTTCAATTTTATACTTCTTCATGTATGTGGTTCGCAGATTGGAGTTTTTTTTCTTTGTTCAATAACTGTTAAATGACGATCAAGCGTCAAACTACCCCAAAAGCATAAAAAACATAGCTATTTTCCATTTTTCCAGCATGGAAAGCACCAAACAGCACCGTTTTCTGTTTAAAAAAATCAAACTTTTCGTACCGTTCATGTGCTTGTGTGAATTCTGTCACTTTTCCGGCCACCATCGACTACCCATCTCGCTCGCTCGCACCTCACCAAACGTCAAACGTCTGGTCTGTCTAACCTCACTTTCGCTCCCCTTGCTTCTCTTGCTTCTCCTTTGCTTGCATTATCAACATCAACTAATAACAAGAGCTAATCTGTCACAATATCGCTGCATCTCGCTTGCCTCTCCGACTCGCATTCAGGGTGCCATCTCTTTCTGGCACACACACAAAACCATACACACACGCAGTTTCTTCGCGAAAAAAGTAAGAACCCGGAACACAAGCGCACTTTGATCGGTGGATCGGAGGGCAAAGAAAGTGAGCAAAGATTTAATGAGAATGGCGAAATAATATGCTTGCATCCCTCTCTGTCTTTCGTTCACCCCTTTCCGGGTTGAAAACTTACCTGTATGGATAGACGACTTTTGGGTTAAAAAGAACTAGTTTTCTAGCTGATAGAAGACGTTCACACTGCACACGGAACAAGGGAAAAACTGATCAATGCAAAGCTTAAAGGCTCTACCTTTCCTGTTTTCTGAAGGAACGGACCCAACTTCGCGTTACGTCTTGATCGCAATCACCTTGAGCTGCTGTTGCTGCTGCTGCTTTGGCGGAAGCAACAACAGTCGATCCTCGCAATCAATCAGTGAAAAAGGCAAGCGCCAAGCAGGGACGGCCGCCAGCAAATTTGCTCGATTGTATAAACTACACAAACACACACACACACACACGGGCACACAGAAACGCGCACACACACACACGATGGGGCGATATGGAGGAAGAGATTGCACTAGCGCTTTTCTCTCGTTCTCTCTTCCCCGCTCCCTGGTTCTTCGCGTGGGGGGTTTTGCAAACCAGAACCTTCTCTTCCTCTTCCTTCTTTCCTCCGACGGTTAATCAAACCGAGCTAGAGGGAAGCTGTGATTTGCCACACCGAGTAGTGCACTACCTATGGTGAGCTTTGATTTATTTTGTTTTGCACTCGCTGCAGCGGACGGTCGTTTTCCGCATTATACAGGCTTTTCCCAACACAATTGCACGAGTCCGATCCACGCACAGTGTCCAACAAATCACAGAACGTTCGCGGCGAGAAATGGCCACCCTTTCACTGCTTTCGCTTGTGCCGCAATGTACACACGCAAATATGCTGCGACTGTTACATGCGGGTTATGTGTTCACATCACACACACACACCCAAAGGCCACGGGCGTGCAAAATTTCCACTGTTTTTCCGCTGGGACTATTTTCCGTGCCGCCGAACAGGACTCATCTTTTCACGAACGATACTAAACTTGATTATGCTGGGCTGTGTGTGAGAGTGTGTATGTGTGCGAGGGGTTGAGCGGGGAAGAGAGAGCGATCGGGGGTTTTGAAGAGCGAGCAGGCGAACAACAACAACAAGGTAACAGTGGTCGTGCCGCATTGGTCATCGTTTGTGGACAGTTGCGAATGACATTTCCCTACGATTCATTCAAAAAAGGAAAATTTTAATTTTTGAACCAAAGAAAGAGTAATAAAGTGTTTATCATCTCGTATTTTCTTTTATTTTTAGTTTTGATTGTATTTTTTGGGTGCTTTCAGGACTATCTGTTCGAGAAAAATAAGCAATTGTGCGTGTGGTAATACCACTGTTCTCGTGCAAAGCAAACGTTTGAAATAACCGTTGACAGCCGTTGAATTCGTTGAATTTTGTGCAAAGAACACGGAACAGACGGAACATTCGATGCATCCTTTGTTGCTTGTAGTGATGGGTAAAGAAGGCCCCGATCCGACTCCGATAACTTCGGAACTGACTCCGGAATGTAGGTCTTCCCAGCATTATCCGGAATCGTTCGGAGTACAGTCTGTTCCCGAGTTACACGGTTCTTGACTTACGCGGATTCGGAGATACGCGGTTTTATAAATTTGACAGATTAAATGTCAAATCAATACAATTTGCTTCAAGTTCGGTAAAAATTGCATTTTCGTTAATAAATGGAAACCGCTTAAAAGCCAGAAATATTAGAATTTTCCGCACGAATCATATAAAAAAAAATAACAAAGTGTATAAAAGTACTACATCAAATAAAAAACTCCGAGAAATCAATAGTATTTTAGTAAAAAAAACATGAAATTCGACTTACGAGGATATTCGAGTTACGCGGATTCGTTGGGAACGTAGAAACCGCGTAACTCGGGAACAGACTGTAGTTGCTTTTGCCAAGAGTCCTTCAGAGTCATCCGGAATCACCCGGAGTCGACCGGAGTCATTCAGAATCGTCCAAATCGTCCGGAGTCGTCCGGAATCGGTTGGAGATGATTGTAGTGATGGGCGAAGCTGGCAAAAATCCGAAGTCGGCTTCGATTCGGCTTGGATAATCTTGGAACCGACTCCGAAAGGTAGGTACATCCAGCATTATCCGGAGTCGTTTGGAATCGTTCAGAATCAGCTGGAGTTGTTCGGAATCGTCCGGAGTCGTTCGGAGTCGTTGAGAGTTGGAGTTATCCGAAATCGACCGGAGTCCTTCGGAGCCGTTCGGAGTCGTTCGGAGTCGTTCAAAGTAGTCGAAGTCGTCCGGATTCGTCCGGAATCGGTTGATGTCGGAGTCGTCTGGAGTCGACCGGAGATGATTGTAGTGATGGGTAAAGCTGGCAAAAATCCTCAATCGGCAAAAAACCAACTCCGGTAATTTCGGAATCGACTCCGGAAGGTAGGTCCGCCCAACATTATCCGGTGTCGTTCGGAATCGTCCGAAATCGTCCGGAGTCGTTCGGAGACGGAGTCGTCTGGAATCGGAGCCGTCCGGAGTCGTCCGGAGTCGTTAAGCGTCGGCAAAGTATTCCGGAATCGGTTGCAGTCAGCCTTCGAAACAATAGCCTGTATATGAAGAGCTCACGCAAAGTGAAAGACAAAAAAACAACGAAATTCTGATCATTAACATATTGCACCGGACGGCTTCTGTTGACTCCGACCGACTCCGGACGAGTCAGGGCGACTCCGGACGACTAAAGACTATTTCATTTGTATTTACGACTCCGCGAGACTCCGGACGGAACTAGTGGTTCGGATTTTGCCGGAGTCGCAATCGAACTAACAATAGCCGGAGTCGGATCGGAGTCGTGAGTGTGCTCCAAAAAGCACATCACTATTTCTATCACTTGCACTTATCCGTAAGGAGCGATATCAACATGAACAAGTTAAGAACGAATTACCAACTCAATCAATTATCAATTCAGCAACGAACGAACAGCAGTACGTACAGCAAGTTCGGTTAGCAAATTTCAATATTTATTACACTTCAACAACAAACTGATTTTGTACCGACAATTTAAGTAAAGTTCTGTAAAACCTTAATTCTATTTCTTCAAGTAAGCGTTTTAGCGTGACAGGTGCATCCAGGTGTGGTGGTAAAAAACACACTTGGGGGAGGGCAAAAGAGAGCAAGGTCCTCATTTAAATAAGGGTTAGCATTTAGCACGTTCGAGAGCACTGTGTAATAGTAATGTGTGTACCTTACACTTATAAACAAAAGTCAATAATTAAAATAAAAAAGCATGTCTTTGTACAGCCGCCACCGTCCACGCTCGGAAGACAGTTTGCAATTTTGTGTCATTAAAACAAAAAACAAACAACCGATTCATTACATATTCTAAAGAAACAAAAAATAATAGATGATCCATTCTAGAGAGCTGCTTCTAATCAGTTCCAGTGGAACACGACGGCTCTTCGATCGTAAATGACGCATTCAACCCGTTCTACACTATTCGTTGGCCATTCTTGCCCGTAAAGTTTAATCGTTGTTTGCTTCGATCGTGCTTAAATGAGCAACTTCTTCGATGGTGCAACACACTCTGCCACATTGCCATCTTCCAACTGCTGCTCTTCTTCTCGTTTCATAACACAAATCTGCAATGCAGGACGTCGGCTGGACGGACGGCAGGGAGGATGCGCTTAGAAGATAATGGGACAGTTTTTAGCGGCCGGCTTCAGTCGCCTGGAGCCACCCCGCGTAGTATTGCCGATCGAGGTTGAATTGGCCACGCCGGGCGATCGTGCCAGCATGCTCGATGACCCAGCAGCAGCAGCAGCGGCAGGCGAGTGCAAGAAGCTCATCGGTTTCGGTGGCAGCATGGGGGCCAGCTGTGGCATTGGCTCAACGTTTTCCTCCCCCTCCATCAAGCTGGTATCGGACGGCAGCGGTTTGATAGGTTCCACCATCCGTTGCTGGTGCAGACGTGTGATGCGACGCGTTCTTTGCCTTTCCGGCACCACCGATGACCGGTTGGGGACATTATTATCGAAGAAGTTCTAGTTCGAAGAAGGGAGAGATGGCAAAAAAAGGCAAATGATGGCAAAACGTTAGATCTTACTGTGTTTTTTCGCTCTTCTTGCCAAAAAAAAAGGTAAATCTAAAAACTCAAAAAATATCGGATTTTGTAAAATTCGATCGCTCTACTTCGCAGCCGAAGTTGTTGGAAAGTGAATTCGATAGCATTTAATTACATTTATTCCATCAACACTTAACTATTTACACAGAAAAATACACAAAAATACACCACGTGTAACCGTTACTGAGTTCAACGTACCTCAATCTTCTCGTAACAAACCGACTCCTGCAGGATTGTGCCCTCCGCCGAGCTGATGATCACGGACGGGATCTTCGCGACCGAAGCGCTACGCCGTTTGCCCTGTGACTTCCGACGTGATCGCTGGAAAGAGAAAAAATCGAGCATCAAACATAAAGAAACAATTTAAATCAAATTTCCACACTATAACGACCTTCTTTTCACCGCCGCCTACTCACCCGCTTCTGTGCAACCGAACCGCCCGCCTTGCTATCGTACACCTTGATGACCGGCACCTTCCCGGGAGCAACCTTCGCGAGGCTAAGCTTCGCCGCCTCGGTTCGATTCACGCCCGCAGCCGGACTGTTTAGCTCCCGCAGCAGCGAGCGTTTCGCGTGCACCTTGCTGTTGGTCGGTGTGGCCAGCTTGCGCTTCAGCCAGGGCCCTGATTTTGTGGCCGAGGCCGTCACCAACGGTGTCAGCGATGCTTTTATCGCCGAACCACCGCCGGTCACTAGCCGCGACCGATTGCTGCTCATGATGGAGGAGCATTTAACCATCGAATCGCCGACCCGGTTCGGGGTGCGCCCGACCGTCGACACACCCAGCACGCCGTTCGCCTTCTTCCGTGCGCTCGATATTTGATGTTTGCTCTCCTCCCGCTGCTTCCACTGCTGCTCGATCAGCTCCTGCACCGGCGTACCGTACACGGTGAACTTACGCCCATGCTCCTCCTCGTACTGCCTGCACACCTCCAGCAGCTTGGCCTCAATTTTCGGCAGCTGGCTGCTGATGCGTCGCCGCTCCTTTTCCTCCTCCAGCAGCTTGCCGCCCCGGTTGTTGTAGCGCGTCGGGTCGTTCGATTTGTTCTCGAGCGCCTGCATCCGGTCCCACATCTCCTGCCGCTGTAGCACCATCTGGAAGATCTGCTCATTCTCGCCGTAAAACTGCTTCAAACTGTCCAGCTCGAGCTCGTGCAGCTTCAGCATGTCCTCGTTGTAGTCCTGCCAGTGGAACGTGGTGAACCGGGCACGCTCGTCCTCCGACTTCATGCACCGGTCCCACCATTCGACGATTTCGAGCCGGGTGCGCTCCACGAACGATTTCATGTTTTCCCGCCGCAACGTTTCGCACCGGTCGTGCTCGGCGAACAGCTTGTCGAAGGTGGTCTGCGTGTAGGAGGTTAGCTTTTCGAACTTCTTCACGATGGCCGGATCGGTTTCCAGACACTGCCACAGCCGCTCCAGCTTTCGGCGCGTATCGTCGATGTGCTGCTTCAAGCTTTCGTACTGCGCTGCAATCTCCTCGTGCAGCATGCGCAGCCCGTGCATGTTTTCGCGCGTCGGTGGAAACTTGCGCGCGTTCAGCAGCCGCTCTTGCTCCTCCGTGATGGGGATCATTTCCAGGCAGCTCATCAACTTCTTTGTTTCTCGCCGCAGATTACCAATGTCCTCCTGGCGCTGCATCTTTTCCGCTATCAGATGGTCCAGGTAGGAGCGGAACTCGACCAGTTCGCGCTCCGTTGGCAGTGGGTCCTTCGACAGTGTCTGCGGTTCTTCGCTGAGCTCTAGATGGGGGGAGGAGGGAAAAGAGGCAATTAAACACAAAATTGGACACACACAAAAAAAAATCCTCTACCTTCACACAGTGTTTCCATCTCGAGCAAATACTCATCAATTATTTCATGCCGCTGGCTGAGCTTTTGCCGCATCTGTTCGAGGCTCGCGTCCAGTGCGGCACGCTGGTCGAACAGCGGGCGGGATTCGATCCCCGCCGGCAAACCCTGCTGCTGTTCGCCCAACAAGCGCTGCAAATTCAGCGCCTCCTGCCTCAGCTCGGCTATTTCTTCCACGAAGCGCTCCCGGCGCTGGTTGCTCTCTTGATACACCTCCTCGAAGAACGCCGTCATGTGGTCCGGCAGCCGCTCGGCATAGGCCAAACACAAGTTCGTATCAAACATTTCGTCCCACAGATCGCGCATACGATTGAACCCAGCTGTACAGATGGTCTGCATCTGGCGGTGTATCGTTAGGCTGCAAAAAAAGGAAAGAATCGTCATGTTCGTGGTAAAATGGCATCGGTGGAGGTTCGATGACACTCCAAATTTGCTACTTACAATGGATCGTCATCCATGGCGGTTGAGGATGACTCCATCTTGTTTGGCTTTGCTTTTATCGCGGTTCTCCTCAAACACTGACACGAAAAACACTGCTTTCGAGCAATAAAACACCCAGAAATATGTTCACTTCACGAAAAACACGCGCTAATCGATTTAAAACAGCAAATTATCGCACAAAACCCACGGCACCAAGCGAACGATACGTAGACGATGCACACTCACACACCCCAGGTCAGCGACGGGTACTGAAAAAGTTCGTTACGCCAAACGTCTACCTGAGGGACGTTTAAACTTGCGGCTTGCAGGCTGATTTCAGTTCAGTGGCTGACAGCGGTTGACATTCGAGCACTTGGGTGCGTGTTCAAACTGCTCGAACCATGTTCGAAACGCGGTTTGCATCTGCAAATGTGTTAATTTGGCAATTTTCCAATAAAAATGGTACATTAAATTATTTTAAACTTTAAAAAAGCTTATTAGGGCTTATTATGTAGCTAAGAATAGCTTTATTCTGTTCGTAAATCGGCAAAACAGAATGACAACAAAGATGTCGAACTGCGTTCAAGAAGTACATAATAGCACTAAATACCATCAAAACTAACGTTGAAACTCCTTTTTCAAAAGCCAACCTACCAAAACATGAGCTTAAAAACCAAGAAAAACATTAGAAAACAGCATTCACTTTGCGGTCTCCCCCTTCCTTCTGTTTTTGACATTTGGTCACGTTCGAAAGTGCATGGGCATTTGAAGGGAAAGCGCATCCTCGCACTTCGGGAAATTTCGGTAACCCACCGCGAACTGTTCGGGGAACCGGGGGCCACGACTGTTTACGATTTGCGCCTACGAAACCGCACGAAATTGGTTGGCCACTTCACTATTGCGCGATCATGGCGAGTAAACTAGCAAAGCTGGAGTAAGTATTGCCCATCCATCGTCCCTCGATGTCGCCCAAATGTCGCCCCGCCGCTAACTTAACCTCCCATTTCCGCATGATTCCGCTCGGCGCTGCTCGGTGTCGGTGGTTCCACGGCTCCACACAACCAACAAACACCGTGGCCACACGGCACCACCCCTGCCCGCACCGCCAGGCAAGACACGATAACAAACTCCCTGGAGATCGTGCACCACAAGGTCCGGCTGCTGATGGAGGTGTGGAAGATGTTCTTCGACGAGATCTGCTACCTGGACTATCTGACCTCGCTCCCGTCCAGCATCGAACAGTTTCTGGGCGAGATCTACTGCCTCACGATGAACTTTTGCGTCCGCAAGACGCAGCGCATCCGGGAGCTGCAGACGAAAATGTTCGAGCTGCGGCGGGTGCTGAGCGTGGGCAGCGACGATCCGGACGATGACTGGGAGCGGGGCCACATGTCGCTCGATCGGAAGCTGACGCAGCTGCAGCAGCGCATCAACACGCTCACCCAGCAGCTGAACGAGCGCAAGCTGCTGATGGAGGAGTACACGCGCGAGGAAATCCAGCTGCTGAGCGGTATTACCTTAACCCCTGGGAGGCTGACATTGCTCGTGGAAAATGTCGTATTATTGTTGTTGTTTTCCCTTATTTCCCCCTAGATCTTGGCGAGGCCGCACCGCCCCACGAACCGCTGTGCGCCAATCCGGACACGGGCGTATTGCCGGACGCGCAAAAGATGGCCCAGTTTGCGGACTACCTGAGCCGGTTGCGCGCCGAGAAGGTGAAGCGCATCGTGACGCGTGACAAGCTGCAGTCGGAGATCCGCAAGAAAGCCCAGCTGCTCGACTGGGTGCCGCGCAAGGACCGCCACCGGCAACTGATCAACGAGCAGACGCTGATCCCGTCGCTTAGCAACCTGAACGAGCTGCAGCATCTTGACTTTGTGTTGTCGGGGCTGCTGGAGCGCAAGCAGCAGCAGGAACAGCAGCAGCAACATCAGCAAACGCAACAGAACGCAAAGCCGCTGCCAGCAAAGAAAGGCAAAAAGCAGCAACAGCACCAGCAGCAAGAAGGTCAGAAAATCGAACAGAACAAAGAGGAAAACCCACTGCCAGCTGATGGGAAGGAGCTGGACCAAGCACAACAGAAACAACAGCCACCGTTACCTTCCGCAACAGCGACGAATCATGCTACTGCATCGAACAGCGGTACACCGTCACCACCACCGCCACCACCATCACCCGCGTCGGAAGTTGACCTATCGGCAGCCGGCACCAGCACGACCACACCCGGCGGTACCACGGCCTCGAGCACGGCCAGCGCCCCTGCCGCCACCGGGCTGTTCGAGCAAACGATCGAAACGTACATGCGCGTCGAGGCGGTGTTGGGCCGACCGGCCGACCGGGACAAAATCATCGAAGAAATATTCAGCCGCTTCCGGGCGAGCATCAACGTGTGGTGGGAGCGGTGCCTGATCCTGCCGAATGAGCGGCAACAGTGCAAGGTGCTGTACACGGACCAGCTCGACGAGGACGCGTTCGTGGCGCACATCGAGCAGCAGAAGCTGCTCCAGAGCTACTACCACGAGAACGAGGCCATCTTTCGGCTGATCTACCAGTGGGCGGACCAGTGGAACCGGGCGGTGCAGCTGCAGCGCGAGCAAACGGCGGCCGAGGAGCTAGCGGTGGTGAACGAACGGCTGGCGGCGATCCGGAAGCAGCTGGAGAGCAAGTGCCGGGAGTTTGAGCAGCGGTGTCAGGTAAAGTTCACCATGTACGGGATGCCGGTCATGCAGGTGCTGCAGCGGTGCCAGGCGAAGGGCGAGAAGCTGAAGCTCCCGGACAGCTGCAAGGTGAAGCAGGCGCCAGCACCGCCACGCACCGCCACGACGAAAGCTGCCGCCAGTGCCGCCCGCCAGCAGCTATCGCCCGAGACGGCGGTGGAGCTTAGCACGATGCTGAAGGATTTGCTGTCGGAGCAGCAGCAGCAGCATCTGCTGGGAGGGCCGATCGGGTCGGACGAATCCAACCACGGTACGGATGAGTGGCAGCAGCAGCAGCAGCAGGCGGATGGCGATGACGCTGTAGTCGACGAAGATGAAGACGACGATGAGGATGAGGATGATGACGACGATGAGGAGGAGGAGGAGGAGGAGGACGATGATGACGAGGAGGAAGAGGAGGATGATGATGATGATGAAGAGGATGACGATGCCGATGGTAGCAGCAGCAGCAGTGACGATGGTGGCGAGGTGAACCAGAAGCGAGATGACGAGCTGCTGGAGGAAGCGTTCGCCTCGGCAACAGCGGCAGTCACGACCGTAAGTGTGTTTTGCGCCACCGTGCCCAATTCACTCCAATTTCACTCATTTCATCTTTTTGTTTGTTGTAGAAAACCCGTATGCATTCCGTAAACGGACACCCGGCAGCATCCTGAAGGCGCGGAGGCGCACGGTACTACTACTACTACTACCAGGCCAGTTTGAAGCGTACCAACCAACCATATTTACGCATAAAGAGCTAAAACCAGTTGAAAGGGTCCGGACCATCATCATCAGCATCATCATCATCCTCGATGCGGAATTGCGCATTCCGTTCGATTGGGGGGTTTTAGGATTTTAGTGAATTCACGGCGTGTGCGCGCGCGCGCGCCATCCTAGCAAGAGAGAAACCGAGTGCCTTTTTTGATCCATCTTAAGTTCCTCCGCTTTCCTTCAAACGTTGCATGATGTTGCACTGTAAGTGTAAGTAAGGGACCCCCCTCCGTTGAAGTTGATTATATCCCCCCCTTCTATGTATAGACTTGTTAGGCGCATTTTCCTCCCTTTGATACCTGGTGGCGTGTTCTACTAGTACGCAAAGTTATGCGCACTACTACTACTATTACTTTCTTTTCTGCTTTTTCTTTTGTTGTTGAATCACACAACACACTTGTATAGATATATAAGCCGCGCCGCGGATGGAATTTTATCGTTAGCCATCATCGTTAGCCACCACAACACTCTCCGTTGTCCTGCTGCTCCTCGGCTCCTCCTCCTCCTCCTCTTCTAACCCCGTTTCATCAGCTCCATGCGTTCATGTTTACAGCGTTTACTGCGAGCCGCTAACTCTAACACTCCCTCTGCGCGCCGCACTGCACGCAAACGCACGAACGCCGTTAACAATTTACCAAATAAAATAAAAACTTTAATGCTTTATAATGTTGCAGCCGAAAGTGATGAAAGTGTGTGTGTGTGTGTTTTTTTTTTCCTCGTTTGATAATAGAAAAGGACGAAACGAAAAGAAAGAACATAGTCCAGTGGTTTATGGTTTTTGAATATGAACCGTTGAATCACATTACTTTAAACTCTCTTTATTTTCATCAATGCCTTAACGCGTGTGGGGGAGAACTGTTTCACTTTTAGGTGAGAGTAGTGTGTGTTGTGTTTGTGGGCCCTAGCGAAACAATAGATAAAACTTGCGTACAATTTACGCGCCCTTTGGAGATGTCGCCGTGCAGCATATTGAACGGCGTTGCGCACGTGTGATCGATAGTGTCCAACGTGTAATTAAAACATGAACAAATTCTTCTAAATTTAATCTACTAAGAGGGATGTGTGTGTGTTAAATGAAGTTAACTGTTGCACACATGCAAAAAAACAATCTGTAATAACGCTTCATATTTAACGCGTTTTAACGGATATATTGCGGGAGCGGTCAAGTAAATACTGTCCAGATTTGGCAACCAAAAAACAAAGGCTTTATATTGGAACTTGGTTGACACCATACTGCTGCCCATTTGCTGTCCCTAGATAGTACTACTTCACTCTTTCTCTTTAGCCAGCAGATCTATATATTATGGCCACCTATCTCGTACCGTGATTCCGACCCTTAATATCGTGGCGTTTTGCTCATCTCTTTCATCCATCTTTCCCCGCTTTTGTTTTGGTTACAACTTTTACAAACCTTAGCACTTTTTACATACTTCCCAATCTAACTTCTTGTTTCTATGGGGGGAGTTTTTTACACGCTATTTTGTGTCACCACCCGTGTCTTATATGTATAAATCCGAATTTCCTTTCCCAGAACCCAGAACCTCTCACACTCTTTGCACATTCGCACTAATGAATCTCTATCACTCCTTATTACCAAAAAACAAAAAAGAAACTGACTATTTGTGTGAATGTGCTAATGGGTGTTTAAGGGGGCGCGTAGTTGCGGTAGTTTGGAAATGGGAAAGACTGCTGCTCAGGGGGCGCCTAACTATGTATTATACAATTTACCCGCTGCTTTATTTGCTACTACGGAAAACGTGTTGTCCAACATATCAATCTCAAGCGAAGCAACGCTCTTAAGGAAAGAAAGGTAATACGGTAATAGTAACCCTAGTAGTAGTAGTAATAACTAATAACACGAACAGTATTACACACACACAGAAAGAAAAACACAGGAAAAAACAGGTATTTAAATATATAGTTGGTTGGAAATAACACAAACGCATTCGTTCGCAATTGAAAAAATGCAGTACAAGAATGCGAAGTTAATGCACATGTTTTTTTTTTTGTTTTTTTGGAAGGTTTGTTCGTTTTTTCGTCGTTAAGCCCGGATTACAGTTCCAGTGAAATTGAACGTGAAATTTTGGGGTTTTCTGCTACACGTCGTCTTCTTCTTCTATTGGGAGTAACGTCCTACGTGGACATACCGGGTCTATACACAGAGTTTCGACACTTAATTTGAAGAAGCCGGATAAGTCAAAACCTTGCTACGGCAGGACGGTCTCTTCTAGGCTTGGACCCATGACGGGCATGTCATTGGGTCGTTCGAGTTGACAACTGTACCACGGGACCGCCTCTGCTATACTCCGTTACGTATTAATCAGCATATGGCTTACCGTACACCAACAGAAACGATATTCAATTCCCCAACTAAATGAACCATAAAACATATCGAATTAATAAATTAAATGCATTTACTTCCGATTTTCCTGCTTAGTGCATTACCCGAATCACAAGCAAATGCATTTAATTTATTAGTTTATTACAGGGTTTCCACGATTTTTTGGTTGGTTCTCATCAATTTTTGGTGGGTTCCCACGATTTTTTGGCCGTTTCCCAGAATTATTTGGCCAAATTGTATTAATATCCAATCGGAAAATAACAATAAATTATGGGAACGAACCAAAAATCTATGGGATACGATCAAAAAATCGTGAGAACTGACCAATAAATCGTGGGAAACCCTGTATGTAGTTAGTTAGTAGTATAAATAGTTTGCCAATTGAATGTCCTTTCCTTTGATGTACGATAAGCCATATTTTGGTAAATATTTAATGAAATATAGCACACAAAAAACCCAAAATTTCACTTTCACGCAAGGTCTAAAAACGCGACCCTAAGAAGTTGGTCGTAAAGTTTGAATGCTTTTGATACGTGGAATTGTGCAGAGGAAAGCACAGTGTCTATAGGGGGTAAAAATAGTCAAATGGTCCATTGTCGTTTGGTGGAAATGTTCGTCTCATCCGCCGAGGTGGCGGAGGTTTTTTTTTAAACTAAACTAATTTAAACAACTTTTAATTGATTAATTAAAATAAAAACAAACAATGGAATATCTTGCAGCGGATATAATAATGCAATTTTCGCCCTATCCGTTAAAGTAATTTTAATATGACTGTTTGTTTGTTTGTTTGATTGTTTGTATGTTTTGTTCTCACTGGCTTTAGTGTGTTTGTGTGTTTGTTACTTTTATAGTATCGTCAGTCTAGCGTTGTTTGTTTTTGTTTTGTTTTGCAGACATAATACTAGCATAATTTTCTTTGTTTCCTTTTCTCTTGTTCATTTCTTAGCCCCGCACCCGCCTTACAGTGTTCTAATTAGGTTCGTTTTGTCGTTTTGTTTACCTCTCTATGACGCGTTCCAAACGGTGTTGTTTTATTGCTATTTGTATTGTGTTGTACCGTTATCACTTGTTTTGTTCTGTTCTCTTTTTTTTCGGTGCTCGTTTGCTGTTTTTTTCCTTCTGTTGTAAAACAAAGCAATACGAGACACGCGCAAAGATGTTTTAATTGTTTATGGAGTGTTTCTTTTTATGTATTTGCAAATGCATGTAACTGTCTTCTATTTTATCATGTTTGAGTTTGAGTCTAATAGTAATAACGCACACATACACACTTTCATGTACGTGCACAGCTTACGCGGGGGGCAACTTTAACAGCAGTATTGTGTGAGTGTGTGTGTGTTTTGTTTTATCAAATGTACAATCTGATGCTTGTGAGAAGCTTGTTCGTGTTGTGGGGGCTCGACAGGAGTTTAGCAATTCCGACGAAACCACAACAAAATGTTAGTTTTATAGAGGGATCTGTGTAAATAGTTTCCCCGCGTTGTAGCAGTTGGTTTTCGTGTTTCCTTTTGGTAAGATAATCATTTCAGTACATTTCCATTCACCTTCCATTGAAACTGCTCTCTAGTCTCGGAACTTGATTCTCCAAACGTTCTTGCAGCAACCGAAATTGTGAAAAGAGATTAGACGGATCATTCGATATATAAAAATATACTCTCTTTCTCTCTTTGCTGTACACTGTACTCTGTGTGTGTGGTTTACGGCTTCTTGTGTAGAATGCATTTGTAGTGTTGTGGCTGAGTGTAGAGGTAAGTGTAAGTGCGACCTTTTTTTTCAAAACAAACCTAAGCAACTGCTTTTGGCTATTGCTTTTCTTCCGTTCCATTCGAATGTCGCCTGTGTATTTTGCTGCGTGTGAGCAAGTAGTATGAGTAGCTCGTTACAAATAACCCAATATATGCATATATTATCAGTGTGAATTATATTCAACCGCTGTCCGCTGCCTTGCCTGCCTAAGGCAATGTCAATTGGATAGTAGTAGTAGTAGGTGTAGTAGTAGCAGAACTAGTAGTACGTGTTAATAAAAGAGGGAAGAAAACGATACCATATTTTGGCTGCGCTTGAAACCACTGATCGACAGGGTGGCAGACCTGCACTTATCCGCATATCACTGTACAAGCATAATCGTGACCCTCCTTTCTCAACTAACGTCTGCATTATGCATTCGTTTAATGTCAAATGTAAGGGAACTCAGACGCGTACTACGAAATAAAATTAATACTTTTTTGGGCTACTCTCTGCATGTCCCTTTTCCCCAAACTGTTCCGTCATGTGACTGTGTGTTCGTCTGCTGTCATTTGTCGTACATTTTCACCTCCAAATTTTGCGCCTTGAACCTAGAACGTCAGCGACAAACCACTCGTGGGGTTTGCTGTTCTGCGCGGAAACCAAAGTGTAGCGTGGAGCGTAACCATTTTTTCCTCCCTAAAAGTATGGCCTTACCTCCAACGCTTCTTTTCTAAAAAGAAAACAAACTAACCACTGCACAGTGACGCGAATTTGCAACGCAACGCAAACACACGCAAAACAACGTTAATATCGCCACCTCCGGGAGCCCATTATCTAGTAGCTTGCTTCGTGGCCAGCCAATATGTACAGATCGTGGCCGACATCGCTCGTCCCTTCGCCGCCGCTGTCCGCACGGATGGTGCGGCTTTGCAGCATTACCACTTTGCTGCAAAATGAAATAGGGGGTAAAGAAGTGATTTAATATTAAACGGTTTAACAGAGAAGATGCTGACGCGCTACATACTTGTCACTGCCGATAAGCTCGTAGATGCGGCTCGTGTCGGTAATTTCCTGCGTAATCTCACCATTCCTTAGCGAGCGACCCTGCATACCGTACTTGTGAAACGCTAATACACTATCAGTTAAACAGACTGTATTGTGTTGGGAAAGAAAGTGCGAGAAAAAGGTAGTTAATATCATTCCACACATCTCTTAAGGCGTCGCCCATCAATTACGTAACGCTGATAAGAGGGGAGAGGGTTATGATTTTTAAATGGGGGAGAGGGGGGAGTTGAACTTTTGTTACGTAACACAAAATAATTTTTTTTTTTGAATGAGTAATAAACGATGATTCTTCTTCAATTAACAATCGTTAACAATCGTCGCGGTTATGCCGGCTTAAAAGGATTTCGTTACTTCTTATGTACTTATGTACCGAAAAATACTTCATTGGTAGGGGCCGGTTTATACGAAGATACAACCCGCGACGGAATTTGGTTACCACGGACGGACGGATGGACAAACTTACCAAAGGATCGTAACAGTAACGTTGCATTCCGTTACTGCGACGACCGCAGTGGCGCACGCATTCGATGGCACAAGATTAACTATAACGCTGGAAACGTGTGCATTACCAATCCCATTCCTTTCAAACCAAATAGATTAATCAATTTGTTGATGTTGACCCTGTAATACGCTTCTAATTGGGTTTCATATGAATCTTTCGTTGAGATTCATTCATATGAATATTCAGTGATCAGTAAACGAGTGGCATCTTCAAAGAATCACGAATATCTAAATGTAAACGAATCTTCAAATATTCATGAATCTATAGGCTTCATGAGTCCATTCAAATTCATACATCACCATGGATCATGTATCTTTAGAGATGTATGATTTCCAAAATATTAAATTGGTCCAATCCCATTTAAAACTTGCCCGTTGTTTGTTCAGGCCATGGACCGTCTCCCCGTAGCAAAACAATCCATCAGGCTGCGTGGTACTTTCCAAGAAGTCTCGATAGTCTGTATAGGCTAGCGTGACCACGTAGGTTATTACGCCAAGAAGAAGAATAATAAAAAGCTCAAGCTTTACGTTTTTTTAGAGATTTATAAATCTCTCCTAGAGATACGATAATCTTTCGAGATTCATTAATCTTTATAATTAATTTTTGAGGGGAGGTCTCTTTCAACGTTACAGTTTGTTACACTAGAGGGAGGGAGGGGGTCTAAATTAGCAATTTTTGCGTTACGTAATTGATGGATGACGCCTTATTGGAAGGAACAAAAGCTTACCTATACTTTCGATTACAAAACTAAATTCCACGCGCGATATGAGCTTGCGGCTCTGCTTTGGGAAACCCTGAATGTCGACGATTTGTACGAACCGATCGTAACACACCAGTATCGCATCCTTTTCAATCTGTAACGAGTTGTTGCAGTACAATTGCTGTTCCAATTGAGTTCCCAGTACCAGTCAACACCTTCCTTACCTGATGCACTTTTATTGGTCGAAGTGTATCGCGCCGATTGATGACCGTTGCCATACCGTCCATTTCCTCCACCGTCGTATTGAACCAGGTGGGAGCTATAAAAAACAGAAAGAAACGATGGGGCATGAAAGCATGGAGAATCATATGTTATTGGTGCTTCTTCCTACTACGCGACTTACTGCTATTGGTATTGATCAAATCCAGCTTGAGCGTATCGTTCGGCCCTTTCCGCACGTTCACACACACGATCGGGTACTCGAGCTCGGGTGTGATGATCATTTCGAACACGTTCGAGTTTGCACCGTAATACTGGATGTTGCCGGATGGCCACTCGCACTGCTTCAGCAGCATGAACTTGTTCAACGGATCGTACCTACAAGAAGGGAGACATTTAGACAAAGGAGACAAAGGTTACAGCAGATGATCATCCTTACCATTGCATCAGGAAGATCCCGGTCGCCATCGAACCGCACAGGTACTTGTATCCGTTGTACGGATTGCGCGTCACGCAGCACTGCATGCAGCCCTTCGTGTCGGGGACCTTCGTCGTGAGGGCGAACTTGCGCGGCACCAGCTTCTCCGGTATCTTCTTCATGTGCATCGAGAAGCGGTGCGTCTGCTTGGAATGTAGCGCCAGCAGGTCGTGCCGGTACAGCTGCGCCGTCTTGCCGGACAGCGACATCAGGATGTCCTTAATTACGTACAGCCAGACGGTGCGGCGCGGGTACAACTGCTCGATCGCGGCATCGTGCAGCTCGTTCAGGTTGAGGTTGAAGATGCCCTCTTCCGCACCGATCAGCAGATGCTGGTCGCGCGTCTCCGGATGGATCCAGGACGCAGTACAGTTGATGTGCAGCGGACAGTCGTTAAACACCTTCGAGAAGCAGGCACCCATGTGCACCTTCGGCGTTGGTGGCAGTCCGTTCGATACGGGGCGGGGTGGCGTGTGGCGCCGGCTGCGATGGCTGCGCTTCGGCGGAATGGGCGGTGTATTGTTGAGCAGGTCCGGTTGCGATTCGGATGCTGGAATGCGGGAGGAAAAGGGGACAAATGCCGAATTTAGTATGACTGCAAGGTAGTGATGGGAAAAATTAAGATTTCGTCGGAATCGATTCCGGCTAGCTCCGAAGTTTTCTGGAATCGACTCCGGAAATGATTACGAAATCGACTCCGGAATCGGTTCCGGAATCGACTCCAGAATCGGATTCGGTTCCGGAATTGACTCCGGAATCGGATTCGGCTCCGGCATCGGAAGGGTCTCTAATTAGCATCGAAACGGAATCGGTTTCGACATATCCATAGGAATAGGCGTTTGGGTCCAATGATGCAAAGTATTGATAGCCGCAAAAAATAAAATTTACTTGTAAACGATCCTTTTTTGTGGAGATTCCCGGACTGATTTCTCATTCCAGAGTTAATTTCATTTCTGTAGTCAATCCTGATTCCGTTACAGGAGCAAATTGCGATTCCCAAGTCGATACTGATTCCGGAGCCGATTCCAATTTCGGAGCCGATTCCAATTCCGGAGCTGATTCCAATTCCGGAATCGATTCCGGATTCCGATCCGAAGTCAACTCCGGAATCGGCTTCGGAGTCAACTCCGAAATCGGCTCCGGAATCGATTCCGGAATCGGAAACGGTTAGATTCGATTCCCAGCTCCCACCACTACTGCAAAGGCATGAATGCAACACCTTCCCTTACCTCCTTCACTGTTACCATCTCCATCGCTTAAACTACGCTGCCTGGAAGACTTGTCGATTCCCTTGAACAGCTCGTTCAGCTGATCCATCGAGTGTCGCTTGCTACCGCCCTCATGCTCTTGCGAATCACCCATCGTCGTTGCTCCATTTTGCTAAAACAAAAGCATAAAAATGTTTAAAAATTCTTCCCACAAATTCATTCTCCCCTAACGGAAGCCTACCGCATTCAGCTGCTCCAGTTTCGCGGTCAGCTGATCCATCGCATCGTAGCTGAGCGTCGAATCGTCTCGCCCATTATTGTCATACTCGGACGCCGTCGCCAGACTGGCCGTAATGTAGCTGCTGTTCGACGCAATCAGACTGTCCTCGTCGTCCAGCAAATTATGGTGGTGGTGGTGGTGATGATGATTGGTGGACCCAGCCCCACCACCACCGGACCCATTGCCGGTACGATGCTGCTGCTGCTGTTGCCCGTTGCTGCCGGAGCTTAGATCATCGTTCGCACACGCCAGCAGTGAGTTATCGTGCAGGGGTAGTGTACGCCTTTTGTGGGGTGTATGGTAAATTGTTGACAGGTTGAAAGATAATTTTAAAGAAAGGGGAAATATTATTCCGTTGCCATATTTTAACCTACAAAACGGGGAATTCTTTGGCATCCTAAGGCAACAAATTACGATTGTTTAATTTTCAACATAAATTGCCAAAAAGGGGTTTGAATAGAGTGGTATGTGTATTCTAAAACATGGATGACCACACCGTTCGAATAACAAGGGGAGTAAATGCACGTTTTGCAACATACATGAACAGTTTGGAAAATACAAAAGGAAAAAAGGAAAGTAAATTTTGAAACAAAACACACCAACTAAAAAGCAAATTGCCCTGAAAGCTATACGTTTTTTAGCAAAGCATCACCGATTAGTAGTAGAGAGCGCTGCAGCGCTAGTTACACTGTCAGATACATGATTAACTATTGATTAGTTATTGCTTTTACTATGTTTTTTTGAAATAAGTTTAGTTTGATAAGCGCATAAGCTACCGTTTTGTTAAGGCAGAACTCCCCGCACTTGAGTCCCACAAAGTGTGTTAGCAAATCGATTACTTATGGAAGGATTAGCTTTCACCAACATACGAGAAGCTACATCAAAAACTTGCAGGAATTCGGTACAATGTGAGAACATGCCATGGTGGGTTTCGATTGTTTTGGGGTTTCAGTTTAGTGTGTGTGTGTTGGGATATCTGTCGGCACTTTGTGGCCCATTCGTGAGAGTGTGTTTGGTTTCATTTGCACACAACAAGATGCTATCGGTGGGATATACGAAACACGATGCCTTACATTCTAGGTGTCCGTGAACGGGTGGTGTACATGAGGCTTATGAGGATGGAAAAAAACAGTGGAACAGAGACTGTGTGAAGCTAAATTCTTACATGTGTGTTTGTGTGCTTGTGGTGTGTATGAGTTTTGGAAGACTGGAAGCAATATTTAAGCGCGCACGAACGTAAGCGTACCGCGTGACGATAAAACATACAAATTAAGGAATTATAAAAATACGCAAGATAGTAATTTCGTTTTTCCCAGTAAAAATACAAAATAAAATCTAGGCACACACACACACACGAGACCATTTGCCACTGAAGTATGTTGAAGCAAAATGCATGAAAACGCTAAAAATGACTGCTTGGGATGGCTGGGGCATTGCTCTTAATGAAGTAAATACAATGTGGATATCGAATAAATATTGTGAAATATATGCAAAGTACAATATGGATTGGCATTACTTTCGAAGGGAATTGTATGAAACAAAGGGCGTTGCCTTGCTAGGAGCGAGCACGAGATGTTTGATTGTATATGTGTGTGTGTTTTGTGGGAATGAAACAATGGAACAATGTGGCGATGCGGTTGCGTCTGTTACCTTATCTTCAACTCCTCGTCTATATAATGCAATAGACTCCTAGAAAAAAGAAAAAACACAAGACAGATATGGCACCAGTTGTTTGTTTGTGGAATGGAATAGTTTAAATAGAGAAAACGGAGTACAGAACGGTTATAGAAGAGCGCGTGAGGGAGCGTGTTATTTAGATCTTTAGAAGTGATAGAGCACGTGGAAAATCTTTCTTTAGAAAAAACATACACACACACGTGGAAGGACTGTGTGAAGGCCGTTTTCACATCGTACGACGGGGCAAGAGGTAACGTAAATTGCGGTACAACCGTAAGCTAATAATACGCGAAAAAGCATTGATGATTACAACACACCGTTTGATGCTAGAGAGCAATAGAAAAGCTTTTCGTTGAGCGCAGTTTAAGATGCAACAAAACGACCTGTTTAAACCTACTGTACTGCAACCGGAAACCGGAACTGGGGAACGTGGTACTGTGTCACATAGAACGAAGTTTAGACGCAGACACAAAACACACACAAAAACTGTCCACAAATTAATGGTTTTTTGGGAATTCGTTATTCGTGAGCTGGCGTGAATGTGGGTTACTTTAAAATCCATGTTTGGGGTTTGAGTTAGAGGCGCAACGGAACGATGTTACACCGATGGGTAAAAGAAAAGGGTCAGTTTTGTGTTTCGAGAACCGTACGTGTGTCAGTATGTGTGTCGATGTGTGTGTGTTTGCGCTGTCCTATGGGCAATGTTTTGGTGGCCGCGTGAATAGTTAACATCCTATTGCATATGTGTGTGTGTATGTGATGGTCTTGTGGGTCTGTAGTAGTATGGTGGTGCTGTATTAGACTGGCATTAACAACGAAAAAAAAAGTAATGAAACGTAGCTTTTGCAGCGCATTCCGCAGGTAAGAGGAGTTAGGTTTTTCCTTTGCTTTTCGTTCGTGTTTTTTTGGGGTTTTGTTTGTTTTAAGTTGAAAAACTGTCTGCCTTGCACTTCGGCATAAAAAACTGAAGGAGCGTGACACGTACGTTGGCACGAAGCGGGCAATCAATACCATTACTACTACAAAACGGTAAGCGGACACAGTTGAGGGGAAATTGTATTGGATTACACGCAGTGCGGTTGCTCCAACATCGCGCTTCTATCTAACAGGCATCGCTTATTGAGAAAGCCCTTCAGTTATGTCCGCGCATCCCTACGAAATGCAGTCTGGAACGTCGTGCACGATCCGACGATACTTACATATCACTCGGTAGTGTTTCTGGACTAGATGAACGCTCGTTTTCCAATGGTTCTAAAAAATAAAGGCAGGAAACAGTGTTATGCAACTAAGAATAACACTTTTGCGCCACAAAATTGGCACTTACTACAATGATAAACAGAATTGGAGGAATGCATTCGACTCGTAATTCTCTGTGGTCCATTTGCGATGGCCTAAAATGACGGAGAAAAGGTTTCCCATTAGTTCGTTGTCCCACGGCAAGCTGCTTTGCTACCCATTCTGGTGGTCAATATTTACTCCTTCCTCCTCCGACTCCTGGTAGTAGTAGCTCGCGTGCGGGCTGTGATACTTCTGCAGCAGCTCCTGCGGCAACCGGATCGACATGTCCGACTGGAAGAAGGCGTGCTGCAGCAACCGCTCGGCCGTCGGTCGCTTTTTCGGGTTCTTCGTGAGGGCCACCTTGAGAAAGGAGTGAAAGTTGGTGCTCCAACGGTCCTTTTCCTTCAGCGTCGGTGGCTTGAAGCCGCTCTTCGACATCAGGAAGAGTGCCCGCATCGGGTGCAGATCGAACATCGGGGGCTGCAGTTCGGCCAGTTCTAGAAAGTGAGTTTGGAGTTTTGTTAGAAAAGGTTTTTGGGGGAGTTTTTTTTGTATTGTTTTTTCTCTCTTACCGATTGCAGTGATACCGCATGCCCAGATATCGCACAGATGATTGTAACCACCTTTCCGTTCGACCGCCGCCACTTCCGGCGCCATCCAATAGGGTGTACCTGTTGCGGGAAGGAGAAAGAAATGCATTAAAATGGCGCAACAGCATTTAAGGGGTAATTAATATTAATAATTAAAAATGAAAATACATTTTATTTAAATTTTACACAATTCTCAAACGATCGTCGTTAAAAAATCATTCCATTTTGCGTAATCAGTTGATACATGAGGGGACATATTCCGCAGTAGCAAGGCTTCTAGCTTGCTCCCCCTCCGTTCAGTGGCGAGAGGGTGCGCTTTCGAATCGTTATCTTATCATGCGCCGCAGCAGCAAAGCAAAACAAAAGGCATCTGCTATATTTGCCTAGTCCATGCTAATTCTGTGTATCGCTAATGCGGTACCAAAGCCTCCCATACAGTACATTAGCCGTCCTAAGTGGCGTACTGGCGCACTTAATCTAAGTATAGATTTAAAATACATTAAAATAATGTCAAACTGACCACGTTTTGGGAACGATTCCACGTTTTGTTTCTTCTGTCACCCTCTATGCCCTGCACCCTCTATGATATGGTCCGCCGAAGCACATCGCTTTACCCTCCATACAGCAGACGAGGAGGGTAAATGAGTGTGTCAATTCGATTAAAAATCGTTTCAACACCTCTCTTGCTCGTTTGCTCACGCTCAGACTTGACGCACACACACACGCGATCCATCCATCGTGCTAAAGATCGCATCACATTCGTCACGCCTCGCGTATCACCTTTTTGCCTTGAGCGAGCCCAATGGTAACCGTGTCAGCCAAAATAAAGTGACGAATGCATTTATGGGTGGCATCAGGCAATACAAAATGGGACATTTGTTGCTAGCAAAAAGATCCTAATAACTATGCCGAGAAAAGGATTTAAAGGATAGAAAATTGGTCGGTTGAAAGTGTAGCTAGAATGTTCTTTACACTCCCGCTATTACTCGTTTTACAGTCTCTGTTAATTGATAAATGAGCTTGCTATCAAGTGGCCATTACCGTAACACAACCTCCATTGGCGGAAGACACACCGGAGCAGCCACACAACGGCAATGGCAGTTCCGGAAATGGAATGAACATAAATACAGCCACATAACGATAATTAAAACCCGCCCTCAAGCGAATGGGCCAGGATTAGTTTTCCGTACAAGCTCAACAAACGCCCGACCGGAATTCGGCAAGGGCCCTAGTTAGGGCAGGTTGCAAACCAATATCCCGGTCGTGTGTGTTTGTGTGTTATCCAAGCAGGCACACTGGCCATGGTCAGCTGCGTGCGAAAACGCAATGAAACCCGCAGCAACGAAAAAAACCCTCTCGCAAAGACCTACAATCGCAGCGAAAGTGAAAAGTGTACTTGTGCGAAACGACGACTCCTCTCAAGCGCCGGGGGGCAGGGGGAGTGTTTCAATCGATTGCACCACTTTCGATCTCTCGATCGTCGAAACGGAACGGGGCTTGTTCGTCGGATTACCGGAAAGTTCCGGGCTTCTTACCGATGAAGCTTCGCCGCTTGTTGATGGTGGCCGTGATCTGGGCGCTCACGCCAAAGTCGGCCAGCTTCACGTCGCCCCGCTCGGTCAGCAGTATGTTGGCGCCCTTGATGTCCCGGTGGATCTTGCCCATCGAGTGCAGGTAGGAGAGGCCGCGCAGCGTCTCCCGGCACATGTACGCGATCTGCAGCTCGGTCAGCGGCCCCGTCACCTGGTAGATGTCCTGCAGGCTGCCCCCGCCACAGTACTCCATGCAGATCCAGAGCTTGTCGTGGCGCATGTACGAGCCATAGTAGGAGATGATGTTCGAGTGGCGGCAGTCGCGCATCATCAGTATCTCCTGCTGGATGATCTGGATGTCATCGCCCGGCTCGAGCTTGATGACTTTGATTGCGGCGAGCTCATTCGACTGCAGCTTCTTGGCCTGCAAGAAGGGAAAGAGAGAAAAAGAGAGATAGGGAGTAGAAACGTTTTGAGATGAGAGTGTGTTGGTAGATCTAGTAGGCAGGAAGGCAGGTCGGCCCGCGCACGCCTTTGTAAACGAAGGAATGCAATTAGAATAGACCGAACGAAGCAGACTGGACACAGACAGAGAAGGAAGATAGAGAGAGAGTGAGAGTGAGAGGGAGTGCGCAAGCGACGTAGATTAAGCCGGGAGGGGTCCCGGGAATAATTAAAGCACTTGCGCGCTCGGGAATTGTGTACCGGGTGGTATGTGTACACGCAGAAGACGTGATCTAAAATTATCAACAAGGAAATCGAGAACTCAACGCGTTCTGCTCGGTGGTACGCATTCCTGGCGTTCTGCTTGGAATGCTGCCTGCTTGCCAGAGTTATTGGCCCTGGCCGTGCGTGTGCTTCACGTACCTTGTACACATCGCCGTACGTCCCGGAGCCGATCTTGTGGATCAGCTCGTACTCGTCCTCCGGATTGCGGCGAGAGATGGCCGAACTCAGCATGGGGGTTTGGTGCGACATTCTGCCAGCATTTTCCACCTGGCCTGCTCCGTAGCGGATACCGGATGCGTACGCGTAACCGAACACTTTTGCGCTTTCTTCTCCACAACCACACACACGCACACTCAAGCACACACACAACCAGACGACACGGTAACACTTCCTTCCCTGCTGATGCCCACTTGATTCCCTTTTGGCACCACCGCTCGCGGGACGAGATGGAGGATGTGAGATTGAAGACAATTCACACTACGGAAGCACACACACACACACACACACACACATGCACACCAACGCACAGACGGAACCACAAACAACGCAGTACGAAAGGATGTACTCGGTCACTCCGCTGGTCCAGCTGGTTTTGTGGACACTGGTGGCAATCACTCACACACACACGCACTGCCCGACCTGTAACAATGAGCAACAATTCCGTACAGCAGCTGTGCAAAAGCAACGAAACAATGCGAACGGGATGTTCCTTTTTTCCAAAATTTGCGATGTTTTCTTTTCCCCTTTCTTTTCGTTTCTGTGTGCGTGCGATTCCTTATCTGGCCCACCCCAACTAGCTGTGGCTGGCACTGCTGGGGGTCCGGATGCGTCTGGGGCGTGCACACGGATGAGCGAGCTGGGCTGACCGTGTCGGGCACAGGCCGAGGAAACAATAGGCACGACACTCGCCCCACACACAGACACGCACGGATCGGTAGGACTTGGGACAACAATCTATTTTTTTCCTTCCTTCGCTCTGTCCGCTCGCTCCGTTCAGTTCCGTTTCTGGGCCTAACAATAAAACGTCTGTGTTTTGACAGGTAAAGTAGCTGGGTGCGTAGTACGCACCAGTGCATGACATGGCCATTGCATATCGTTTGCGTCTTTTGTCCTTGTTGCACTACTGTTAATGAGGGCTATGACGTCACAGTGTGCGTGATGCAGCATGAGTGCCGGCTGTGCAGGGTGTTGACATGTTGACAAAACACTGCAGGAAACGGCAACGGTCATGGCGATGGTGAATTTTAAATTAATTTTTAGAGTGAAATTTACGAATTATTGGAATGTTTTATCGACATTTGTCATACTATTAAATTAAAAATATTGAAAAAAG
The DNA here is from genome assembly GCF_016920715.1 of Anopheles arabiensis. Classification (NCBI taxonomy): domain Eukaryota; kingdom Metazoa; phylum Arthropoda; class Insecta; order Diptera; family Culicidae; genus Anopheles; species Anopheles arabiensis. Next base: position 66,041,671 of record NC_053518.1, on the reverse strand, counting down.
TGCTAGAATTGCAAACAAATGCATTATACAAGAGCAATTGTTTGTTTTTAATTGTAACACAACACGATCCGTGGTACTTTTTTTGTACATCACTGTGCTTGTTCAGGGGCAGTAAACAGTTCTTTTGACTCACTTTGTTTTGTGATCAAATTTCATGCAAAAATACGTAAATTGCAGCTTTTTCGAGATTTTTAATGTGCAAAAAAATGCACACTTAATTGCACCTACGTCTGACATACATTTGGCGAGACATTGTAATGGGTCAATAGTGCCGCAATTATTGCTCTCCAGACAGTCGCTTTCAAAGCAACACGTAGACGAATCACAGCTCACGCTTCGAGCTCTTATCTTCCGCTAATTGAAATCGTTCTCAAGCTTTAAATAAGTAAATTATAATCCAATTACGCCCTTCAATATGAAGCATGTTTCTTTCCGCAACGCGTACTCTGCACACAAACCAAACAAAAAGTCGTTGCAGTGAAACAATAAATTATTTATTTGTTTTCACAAAATATTCACGCGACGCACGCTACTGAATGGGCGCAGCGGGTCGCAATTGTTTGATTATTTCTAATAACGCACGAAAACAGAATTATTACACTATCATATTGCAGCGAGCACGGGAGGTCAAGGGAGAACGGTTCCGTGAACTTCCCCGGACCGTCCGTAATAGCACGCAGCGGGGAAGCTCCCCTTGGCTGCCCTCCTCAGCTGCCCGAGTAGGTGCCACGATGGAACCAGTTGGCTTCGATGAGTGTGAAGTATCGTGAAGACAGCTCGCTGGGAATCGTATCGGAGAGCAACGGGGAAGAGGGGGAGAGTGGGACACACAGAAAATGGAAACGGGTTGGGTTCTCAGTCGATGAAGTGGGATGTGATCTTAGGCGAGGGGACCGATGCCTCCGATTTGCTCGCCTGGACAGAAGAAATGATGCGTAGACAGGGGAAAAAAGGAAACGGCCACAGGCACACACACACACACACGGACACGCACGCACTGCTTATGATCCGACGATGATGTTATTGATCGGGATGTGTATCAGTTTCACGAAGAAACCGATGAATCCCATGATGCAGAATCCGATAGCGGTGGCGATGGCAATCTTCTGGAACTCCCGGCGGTCCGGCTTGGTGCAGCGCTTGATCAGTCGGATCGAGTCCTTGGCGAACGAGCGGCCGGGTTCGTAGAATTTCGTCAGTTGATCCATTTTTTTGTTGACTCTGCCGGGAGCGTGATAATGGAAGAAAAAAGGGCTAAATTAGTCGCGATCCGAGTGGGTTCCCCCCGCTGCCCTTTCCGTGGGGCACACACTTTCACCGTGACCTACCTTTTACGGGGTTTGAGATGTTTTCAGTAACGTGGTGGTGTAGCGCAAGCAGAATTCAAAGACGCAATGAGAGGCGTATGTACGCGTTTCAACAATCTTGGCTGTGGTTTGTGTTCTTTTTTTTCTCTCTCGCCGTGCGTCCCGTTTTGATTCCACGTCGGATGCGAAGGGCAAGAAAAGCAGACAACGTCACCATTGGTGGCACACAGGCAATGCTACACGGTCATTCCAAATGATAGTGGATGTAACGGTTTCTTGCAGGGAGTTTTGTATTTTCGTAAAGGATGTGGTGTTATTTAAAGGAATTTATGAATCATTTTCGTCCTTTATAATTATTTTCCATATTATGGTAATGGTTGGAGGGGCAAGAGAGAAGCAAAATGTGGAAAATAGCCCACACTCATACGCCGTGCATTTTGCCTCCCTTTGAATACCACTGTGATTTGAGATGTCAACAGAACTGACAAGCTCCGTAACGTATGATCCATGTAGGTTTGTGCAAATATAACGCCTAGAGGAAACGGATAAAAAACAAAATATATAATAAGGAAGTTTTAAAAAATTGTGTATGTTATCAAAAAATAGTGCTGATTAAGCGAATAGACTACTAAAATTTAAAAAAAAATAATAAACGTTACGCTAAGAGGCGTTACATAATTTTGACAGCAATCAGCTGGAATCTATGACAGAAAACCAAAACAAACCCATTCAAAAGGCAAGCAAATATGGGCAGCGCCGCCCCAAACACGGGAAAAATGAAAACAAACTTCGTGCCTCGGGTGAATCAGGTAAGGCTATCCACTCAATTACCTACAAATCACATCAATTGTACATTCGCCTGTTCTTTTTTCGCTTCTCCAGCTAGACTCCATACAGCTCGACAATGAAATAACAAACCTCCTCCGCCAGCAGATACAGAACATACTACAGGTCCTACCGGTAAGAGCCCGAATCCGATCACCATCATCATTCCACCATTTCAACTCGTTTCTTTCGTTTCCCCACGCAGCCCGGACTACTGAGCCACCTTCAGCCGGAGATAAATTTTGCCCTAAACTCAGCCCTTTGGAACTTTTCCATCCGCACACACTATGCCACCTTCGGCCAGCAGATGCTGTCGATCGCGTACGAAAAAGATCAACTGCCATCGGCAAAGCTAGCACTTCACTACCTCCTCACGACGGTGCTACCGTACGCCAAAGAAAACGCTCAATTTCGCCTAACCAACTGGTCGCGGGTGCAAAAGCTCCTCCAGCTAGCGGAAAACGCACTGGTTCTGTTCAATCTGGTTAACTTTTTCAAGTTTCTCCGCTCCGGTACGCGACCCTCGCTGGTGGATTGTTTGCTGCGCATTAACCACCGCTCGCTGGACGGTGCGAAGCGACGCACGATCGGCTACTCGTACATGACGCGCGAGCTGGTTTGGGCTGGCTTTCTGGAGCTGCTCGGATTTACGATCCCGTTCGTGAACTATCACGCGCTGAAGCGAAAGCTGCGCAATTTGCTGCGCATTGAAGCGGCATCCCAGCGGCAGGATGAGCACGTTGAGCTGACCGCGGACACGAGATGTGCGTACTGCAATGAGCGAGTGATTCTACCTCACCATATGGGCTGCAGGCACGTGTTTTGCTACCTGTGTCTGAAGGGCAATCAGCTGGCGGATGCTGGATTCCAGTGTAATGTGTGTGACTACTGCAGTGAAACGTTCCGGAAGGTTGTTGTATTGTAGGATGGATTTGTTGTGTATTTATAAAAAAAAGGTTTATGGGTGCTAGGGTGTTCAAACATTCCAGAACAAACAAAACAAAACAAAAAACGGTTGTCCCTATGTAATGTGTTGCAGGATGCCCTGCCGGATCAACTGTTCGCACTGCAGCTTCGGTAGGTAGTGTTGACTGTTCTTCTTCAGCAGCACTATTTCCCCACTTTCCAGCTCAAACTTTCCGTAGTCGGTCAGGCAGCGTACCTCGATGTAGAGGGATTTCGGCGGTTTGATGTCGTTCGTCAGATTCAACCCGTACCCGTCGTGAATGGAGGCCATGTACTCCGCCAGTATGCGCGAGTACTTGTTGAACCACGCCGATTCCGGATCGTTGATGCAGGATTTGATTTCGGGCGGCAGGATTGGACCGACATGCCAGCGTAGCCGTTTGAGACGAAACAGACGGTTGGACAGGTAGGCCAGGACGCATCGTTTCTGGCGCTTGATGAGATTGTGGCGGTACATGACGAGTGGAAGCAGTTTCCGGTCACCCGTTTCGTTGAACGTTATTCTGTTTGGAGCCAGTGGAAAGCGAGTGTTAGCCAAACGGGAAGAAAATAATGTGCTGCCGTGAAGTAAATTCTTACGCATGTGCATAATTTTCTTGATAGATCTTTGAAATGTCCTCTAGAACAGAACGGACGCCATCATCCTGGAAAATAGGGATTGAAGTTCGGTAAGTTTTATTGAAAAAAACACCTGTTTTGTTTTCTGCTGTACGTACGTTAAACGCTGGTATGGGATCAGTTGACCGTTCATACTCTCTAATAAGATCGAATCCTTTATCCGACGACATTATTTTATTTTGCCAACGAACTTATTGCATTCGGCCGATCACTTTTAGGACAAGAACAAAAAGAAACAAAAAAGAAAGCGCGGCAAAACATTTGTTGTGACAGAAGTACACTGTAAAATGTCAGATCAAATTAGACAACTTTGCAACCCAATGGACAAAATGCTGTACTGCCTGACTGAGGCAGCGGTCTAATGTTATTGCGCGCAACATTGTTGTTGACAAAATGTATGGATTTTGACAGCTAGCGCAACTTTGCTGCTGACCAAATTCAAACCAATTTGATTTTTGTCTGGCAATATTTTATATTAATGGGGCCCTTTCCGTTTTAAGTTCGTAGGCTGAAATTTCAGCCTGTCAGCTGTTTGCATTCCCAATTGACATTTTCGAGCACGAATAATCGGGGATTCGAGAATTTAGAAAAAGTCCTTTAAAATCAACTGTGATGTGGCTTTTTCGTTACTTTCTTCTAGATTCATTCGGAAATGATGTTTTCTATCGTTATAGTTGGCCATGTTCACATTTTATACTTGAATAATATCAATTTTTTTTAAATAACGTCACACAAAATCAGCTTTTGTTTTTCATCAAAAACCACAGTTATGATTGAAAAATGACCTCGACGGCATCGTCTATCGATAGAGGAACGTGTAATTTACGAACACACCAAATCTTGGTAATTTCAACACACTTGATCACAAACAAATCCACAATTTCAAGCGTATCGAGTACTAATCGAGCAGATATGGGAAAACAATTTTGAGCAAATTTTACTTGGGTTGTATAGCAGTTTTCGAGCAACTATCAAAGTGGGTATGGTATACAGGTGGGCTTATCCCACGGTGTATGTATTTAGAAGGCTGATTTTTATCACCTCTGTTTCTGAATGAAGATTTTAAGAGTGTTTTGTGTATTCCTCAAGCCTCCAGAAAGCTTGTTTGAGCGAAGCTTTCACCGGTCCTGTAAAAAAAGATGTTCAAAATTGGATTTAAAAAAATGCTATGAAACCACCTGTACTACATACACTTTGAATCTAGATTGCATCACCTGATCTCTTTAATGCACCTTGGGGTAAATGTAAACAACACCATGTTTTGCCATTTTTTCGAGCAGGTCCCAAGCGCCAGATTAAGATAAACACGACTGGAAAATTAAATATCCACAGAAAAATAATGAAAGCTCCACAGCTTCATTGGTTAGATCATGGGTCTCCAAACTACGGCCCACGGGCCGCATGCGGCCCTCAAGAGCTTATAATGCGGCCCACGATGACTTTGCCAGAGTTAATGTAAATATTACGTTATTATGACTTATTCAAATAAAAATGTATTTTTTACTTTTCTTAGACAAAAATCAAGCTTTTGTAACAAGAAACTGTATTAGTATCGTTAGTATTTTGTTGTAAAAACGAGATTTAAACGTTCACTCATCATTTAAAGGTAGCGTCAAATGGCCCTCAATATAGTTATTTTTGAAGCAATGCGGCCCGCGAGCTGAAAAGTTTGGAGGCCCCTGGGCTAGATCAATAGATGGCGTATTACAATTCATCATTATATTGCTATCCTTTTCTTGCAATGTGTTTCGATAAGTTTCATCTTATCTTATTCACCAATATAACCTTCTAACTTTCTGAGCAAAATCTATATGAATGGTCGTGTGGTCAGATACGTGGGTATCAACCAACGACCATTACTCAAATCTCACTAGCTTCAGTGCTGGTGGTTTCCGTTGGAGTTTAGTATTTAAAAAATCGTATTGCCGTTCTAGTTCTAGCGATGCATAACTTTAATGCGAAACCATACAACAGTACAGAGGAAATGAGAAAGCTCTCCTCCAAGTATGTAGTAGTAGTAGTAGTAGTTTATTTGAATTTGAAACATTAAATGTAATTATGTTCTACAAATTTTCCTTGCGATAATGGGTTCGACTCTTTAGCTTTCCTCATTAATGTTTTCTGTGTAGCAATTGCTGGATTTTTCGATTTTGTTCTGATGTTGAGTAGTAGCGTGGGAAAAATTTACAAAAAAAACCCACAAATTTTGTCTCCAAGCGAGGAAGCTCAACTGGTTTGTGTATTCCAGCAACAGATAGCGCCACCAGCTTTTTTACTATTTTTAGAATGCATGAGTCGTTTGCCGTCTGCTAAACGATTTTTTTTATATTCCATTTAGGTTGCGAGCTTGAGTCGTTTAGAACCCGTTTAGTGGTCGTTTAGTGGATTTGTGGCACTTGGGTTGGGACTAGAGGTACAGGCAGGCCTTGACCGACCGACGGTTGTTGTTCCAAATCAGAATAAATTATGCAGCTTTGTCACCGACCCAAACTATCAGGTTAAGTTGAAAATAATTCATACAGTTAAAAATACAGTTTTCATGTTTTAGCCCAATTTATCTGAAAATGTAAACTGGGCAATTGTAAAGTGTAGCGTAGTTTATGGATGTTCCTAAACAACTGAATTTTGACAGCTTTTCCAGCGTAAACAATAACAATCCCCCAAAGGCGGGTGAGTCACCTGTTTTGCAAATCCATACATCCTCTCCCAGCAAATCCACGACCAATCCGTATCCGCTCTTTGTTCAAAATCGCCTTAATTCCTTCAGCAAAAAAAAAAATTGTGTCGATTGTGTTTTTTCGTATCTGCGACACAACCCCGGCAATTAGTTTGAACATTCTGGGACGGCACCCAGGTCCAGGCTTTGATGACCAGTGAAGGTGAGATACGTTCCATCCTTGGCCGTGCATTGGACGCGGACGAGGCGGGCAGGAAGGATGAAGCGATCGATCTGTACGGCCAGGCGGTGGAGAAAATCCTTCGCCTTGAGGACCGAGAAAAGCGCGAAAAGTTGAACAAATTTGCCAAGCAGGCACTGGACCGCGCGGAGGAGCTGAAGGGCATCCGGCATCAGGCATCAGGGCAGGCCGCACCACAATCCAGTCGTCATTCGCCCACCGTTTTGCAGCCAGTGAAAAGCAGTTCAGCATTGGGTAGGAATCAAGTGTAAAGGAACTGTGTTATTTGAGCTCTTAAATTTTCTTATCTCTATGGTCACAGTAAGCCCGTCACGTGCCGGTCCAGCGCTAGAGATTAGCGGAGCTCGCCATGCGTACACGAACGAGGAGAAGAAGGTGCTGGAGCATACGTCCCATATCAATGCGAAAGTGTACGTCCCGTTTATGGATATAGATTTGCTGGAAAAGTTCCACTTCCCGATGCCCTTCACCGACAAGGATGGGCCGCTAGAGTTGGCCCCGAAGCAGAAGCGTGACTTTGTCAGCTGGGTGCGGGTGAGCGAGCTGTGCGAGCAGCCGCAACTGATCGTCGGCGATCATGCAGACTTTTACAGCATCCGGCAGACGGTCGTGTCGGACTGTAGCTTCGTTGCGTCGCTGGCGGTCGCGTCCCAGTTCGAGAAGAAATTCCGCCGGCGCATCCTCACCTCGATCATCTATCCGCGCAACAGCAAGGACGAGCCGATCTACAATCCGAGCGGCAAGTACACGATACGCATGCACGTGAACGGCATACCGCGGAAGGTCGTGATCGACGACTATCTGCCGCTCGGCCGGTACAACCAGCTGCTGTGCTCGTACTCGAGCAACAAGAGCGAGTTCTGGGTGTCGCTGCTGGAGAAGGCGTACATGAAGCTGATGGGTGGGTACGATTTCCCCGGCTCCAACAGTGTAAGTCAATGAAATCGGTCCCTAAGTTGACCTGAGGAGTGATCTTGGAGGCGGGGTTTCCTTTGCCTTTCAGAACATCGATCTGCACGCACTGACGGGATGGATACCGGAGCGGGCGCTGGTAAAATCGGACGAACCGGACTTTAACGCGGACGCCGTGTTTAACCGGCTGCAGGAAGGGCTTAGCATGGGCCGCTGTCTGGTGACGGTGGCAACGGGCGAGCTGACGGATGCGGAAGCCGAACGGACCGGGCTGGTTTCAACACACGCCTACGCTGTGCTCGATATGCGCGAAGTGGATGGCGTAAAGCTGCTGCAGCTAAAGAACCCCTGGTCCCATCTGCGGTGGCGCGGCAACTACTCCGAGCTGGATGTGGTGCACTGGACGCCGGAGCTGCAGCGCACGCTCGGGTACGATCCGAAGCTGGCGGCGACGTACGATAATGGGGTGTTCTGGATCGACTACCGTTCGATCATGAACTTTTTCGACGTGTTCTACCTGAACTGGGATCCGGCACTGTTTCAGTACACGTACTGCATTCACCAGGCGTGGAGTGCGGGCATTGGCCCGACGAAGGACGCGTACAACGTGGGCGACAATCCGCAGTTTAGCTTGACGGTGCCGGCTGGCTGCGGCTCTGTTTGGATACTGCTGACGCGCCACATCACGAGCATCGAGGACTTTAGGGAAAACCACGAATACATCACCGTGCTGGTGTACAACAGCAATGGCAGGCGCGTTTACTATCCCACCGATCCGCCACCGTACATCGACGGGGTGCGCATCAACAGCCCGCACTATCTGTGCAAGATCCGGCTCGATCCGGGCGCGGAACGGCGCTACACGCTCGTGGTGTCGCAGTACGAAAAGACGGCCACCATCTACTACTCGCTGCGGGCGTACAGCAGGACCAGGTTTGAGCTGAAACCGCTCGGGCCGCAGTACACGACGGTGGAAAATGTAAGAATTACTCTTTTAGAGAGGGCGGTTTCATTGACAATCTTTATCAACATTCGATTTTTTTCACATTTTAGCTGAGCGGCGAATGGAAGGGACGAACGGCCGGTGGCTGCCAGAACCATCCGCTCACGTACAAAAACAACCCACTGTACCGGCTGCACATTGGGCCGGCCGATACGAGCGATCTGGTGATTGAGCTGCGCGGCCCGAAGGTGTACCAGGTGGGGCTGGAGCTGACGGTGGTGTCGCTGGCGGATGAGACGGTAACGGCACCGTTTGTGTCGCAAAAAACGGGCGTCTACCGTTCGGGCTTCTGTGTGCTGGATCTGGCCGGTATACCGGCAGGCGTGTACCAGGTAAGGCCGTCCACCTTTCTGCCCGACCAGGAGTCGCCCTTCTTTCTCAAGGTGAAATCAACGACGAACGTGGTGATAGAGAAACTGGCGTAGGGTGGAGGGGGCACTTTGTTGTTGTTTGTTTGTTTGTTGGTGTGTAAAGCAGTTGGTTTGGAAAGTGAAAGATTCAGTACAGGATTTGGCAGGATGATTTATTCAGTGTTTCACGAATATTTTTGAATTAGTCTCAGGATTCAGCAGACAGATTTTTGAAGCCAATGTTTGATAAGCAGTTCAAACAGACCGTCGGTCCAGGACAATTTGCAACATAGGAGACTGCAAATCCAATCCCAGTTAGCTATATCTGTGCCTACTTAGTGGTGCACAAGGAGACATGTGAACATCAAACAAGAAGTTTGTGGCGAAGACCGTGATCGCAGAATGCGTTTTATTGAATAAATAATGCTTTACATTTGCCAAGAGTTACAGTAGTGTACCGAGTTAGTTGTTTATTACTCTCTAGTAAAAATGACCCGGTTACAGGGCTACGAAACGTTTATTCGGAGGCGTATAAGAATTGCACTTAAATTAACCATTTTGTTTTTGGATCCTTTGTAAAAGATTTTTTTAGTGTACTTGTATTATTTATAACATTCATTGCAACTACTCGGACTATTGCACACAGGTTCTAGTTAAAGTTTTGTATTTGGAAGTCAACTTAAGAGTAAATCGGTGATGAGCTATCGGCTCCTTTTATACCGCATGGTTGCTATGCTTTCTATGTGTTGCTATGTGTTCCATTATCCCTGTGGTAACTGGGATCCAACATCTATCCACTATCTATCTTTTTCGACAATTTCGGCCTACAATTTCCTGTTGAAGAACCATCAACCGAAATTTATGCAGATGTTTATTCACAGGATGAAGAAGCAGTAGCCGTTGGAATAAATATTTTATTAGTCAAAATTTACACTGTTAGCGATAACTTTACCTATCGGATCAGATGTTTCAGGTATTTTAAAGTCCCTTGGTATCTTGGCACAAGCCTCATCGAAACCCGGGAATGTCGTTAGCCGTAAGCAGGTACGACTCTCGCCGATGCGGAGCAGAATTTTCTGCGAACTCTCTCCGCTTTTCAGCATCTTGTATGGTCTGGGCTGTCTGAACTAGTGATGGTAGGTGCAATACTCCAAACTCGGAACCGACCGGAGCTGTCCGGAGCTGTCGGAGTCGCCCGGAGCCGCCCGGAGCCGCTAGTTGGCAGCTGGAGCTAGTCGCAGCCGTTGGAGCTGTTGAAGCTATTCGGAGCCGTAGGAGCCGTCCGGAGCTGTAGGAACCGTCTGGCGTCGTCGGAGCCGACCGGAACTATTCTGAATCGCTTCAAATCGCCGGTATAAGCGATAGAATCTAATACAAAATTAGGAGCTAATTAGTTTAAAAAATATCTTCTTCATTTACTGCACTGCAGATTTTTTTTACCAATACATGGTTTAAAACTATTTCTTAAGACCTTGGGACTAGTGGTGGGAGCTCGGAATCGGACCTACCCGACTCCGATTCCGTGTTCGGAATCAATTCCGGAGCCGATTCCGATGCTGGAATCGATTCCGATTCCGGAGCCGATTCCGGAGTCGATTCCGGAGCTGATTCCGGAGCCGATTCCGGAGCCGATTCCGGAGCCGATTCGGGAGCCGATTGAGGAGCCAATTCCGGAGCCAATTCCGGAGCAGATTCCGGAGCGGATTCCGGAACCGATTCCGGAGCCGATTCCGGAGTTGGCTCTGGAGCCGATTCCGGTGTTGATTCCGGAGCGAAATCAGTTCGGAAATCTCGATGAGAATGGATCTTTTACAAGTAAATTTGGATTTTTGCGGTTATCAATGCGTAGTATGATTGGACCCAAACGCCTTTTTTATGGCGATGCCGAAACTGACTCCGTTTGGTAGCCGATTTTAATTTATGAGCCATTTCCGATTCGAGAGCCGACTTCGATTCTGGAGCCGATTCCGGAATCAATTCTGAAGCCGATTCCGATTCCGGAGCCCATTCCGGAACCAATTCCGGAGTCGATTCCGATTCCGGAGCCGATTCCGGAGTCGATCTCGATTTCGGAGCCGATTCCGGAATCGATTCCGGAAACTGAATCCGGACCTACTATCCGGAATCGATTTCAGAAAACTGCGGAGCTAGCCGGAATCGATTCCGACAAAAACTTCATTTTTCCCATCACTATTTGACATCACTGCTCTAGAACCTCGCGCCCTCGATCGCGCCCTGCAGAACGTTATAGGAAGGTGATGCTGGTAAGTGGCAAGTTCCGACAGATACTGCCAATCGTTCCGCTTGGTACCAACGGTCAGGTTCTGCAGCAGTGCATCCGTCAGAGCATGATGTGGGGCAAATTTATTTATTTAATTTATTGCGTTTCAGGGAAACATGCGTATGCAGACTAGTGATGGATTATCGGAATTGCTTCCGAGCGTTGCTATTCCCGCTCCAATTCCAGCTAAATAAAACTGACAATTCCGCCCGGAGCCGTCCGGAGCAGTAGGAGCCGTCCGCGCCGATCGGAACCGTTATGACTGTCGGAGGTATTCTAAAGCGCTTCAAATTTAAGCGGTGTAATACTTTGTTTACACGTATAACCCTTAAGTCATCAGTCTACTGGAAACGCATCAAATAAAACAGTTAAAAAAAGAGTGAAGGCGTATTTTTACAAATTAAATTTAAAAAGTGTCCCAAGTAGTGATGGGAAAAATGAAGTTTTTCCGGAATTGGCTCCGGAATTGGCTCCTCAATCGACTCCGGAATCGGCTCCGGAATCGGCTCCGGAATCGGCTCCGGAATCGGCTCCGGAATCAGCTCCGGAATCGACTCCGGAATCGGCTCCGGAATCGGAATCGATTCCAGCATCGAAATCGGCTCCGGAATTGATTCCGAACACGGAATCGGAGTCGGGTAGGACCGATTCCGAGCTCCCACCACTAATGTCAAACAAAATAGACCACGCGGGCCAAAATGCTACTTAAAATAGTAGCACGGGCCGCCACCTAGTTTTTATGTGAAATTATATGATATATACATGGGATTGTTAACAGTTCCTTTCATTTCATGTTTGGGATAACAGTTATGTTACAACACTCAAAACTTTAATGCTGTAGTAGGCTATGACTACCAAACAGTTGATTTTGCCTCAGCAGAATTTCGCTTCCTAGGCATAGTAGCCTATGCTTTCTTTTGTAATACAGGGTGTTCGAGATAAATTTGACACCTGGCCTTTGGGTTTATATCTAAGGGTTGAGTTGACGTATCTAAATCTAAATCTAAATTCAATTGCTAAAAGTTGTGCGAACAAGTGTAAAAAATGTCTAGCTCCGTAAATATGTGGAACCCGTTCGGATTGTAAAAGCGCGTAACGTGTGTTATGATGGTTCGTGTCGGCCATACGAACACCGACAAACCGACGTGACACTTCGAACAAAATGAGCTTCAAAAGTTGTCTCCTTATTTCAAATGAAAATACATTAAACACTAGCGCCATCTCTATAATGATTCGCTTACTACACTGACACAGAGAAGAAACTGCTTAATTCCCTTTTTTGTTTTTCTTCGCAAATTCTAATGCGTATTGTTTTATGTACTTCTCACATCTTTTGCATTGATTTGAAAACTTATAAAATGATTTTCCTGTGTGTTTTGTCCAATTATTCTCACAAAATCTTGCCTCACACTTCCTTCGCCATTTGTATTTAGAAAAGTTGTTTACATCGAAGCAGCAGTGAACAGAGCTTACTTTGACAGAAGTGTTCGCCTCACTGGTAAATGACAGTACTTTCGTGTGGGACACTTTTGTAACGCCAGTGTCACGTCGGTTTGTCGGTGATACGAATGCCGAAATTCGGAAGGCGGCTATGTGTTCGCTGAACACCGTAAAAACAATACGGTGGCCAATGGGCGGCCGTACGTTTGGCAGCAGGATTCTGCACCATGCCATACGGCCGAAAAAACACGCCAATGGCTCACTGCCAATTTCGACCGATACACCAGCACCGACGTTTGGCCACCCAGCACCCCTGACCTTAATCCTATGGATTACTTTGTGTGGGGCACAGTTGAGCGGGACACCAACAGGGCGTCCTGCAATACCAAAGCGGAGCTGGTGGCCAGAATAAAGGCCGTGTTTGCGGCCATCCCCAGAGACATGGTTGTCCGGGCTTGCGCGCGGTTCCGGAAGCGAGTGCAGGCGGCCATCGACGCGGAGGGGGGGGGGGGGAGGTACTTCGAATAAAAAAGGCGACAAACATGGTAAGCTAAACTTTGTAGAAAATTTTTTGTTTTAATATTTAACATAAATTTGATAAAAATTCCTTTCCTATTCCCTCAGAAACTGTCAAATTTGTCTCGAACACCCTGTAAATCAGTTCATTGTTAACCACTGATCGAGCAAGTTGGCTTTATTTGCTCTCCGTTTGAATTGTAACAAATACAAAATTGATTTTATTAAATTTAACAAACGTTTTACTAAAGAACGTCAGTGGGAGTTTCTTTTCAACTGGTCATAGACCTCTGATATTTTGAAAATTTGTACCAGCTAACAAGAATTATTCTTCTTCTTTTGTCACAACAACCGCTGTCGGTCGAGGCCTGCCTGTATCCACTAGTGAAATGTACTTGGCTTTCAGTGACTTATTGTTACCATAGCAGGATAGTCAGTCCTACGTATGGGGGCACGGTCTATGCGGCACTAGAACCCATGACGGGCATGTTGTTACGTCGTACGAGTTGACGACTGTACCACCAGACCGGCCCAACAAGAATTAGTATGCAAAACTAATGCCAATAACTGTCCATGACTAAGTAGGTTGGCTTTACAATTGCATAATTTTATGGTGTTATTGGTGTGGTTTAAAGTATCAATATGGATGAGGTGACATAGATTGTGAACAGCATTTACGTACTTAAAAATCTACTAAACTACTGCTACCTACTAATCTCCATGGAAATCCCCTTTTATAATGGCGACTAAAATCAGAGCTAAAAGCCCACCTGTTTAATCTAGTCTAGTCATCTTGAGGCAGTACTCATGGAAAGTTTAAAGCCTCATGGAAGATTTAAGCTGATTTCTAAACGTTATGCAAAAGTATAGTGTTCTAAGCAGCAACCGTGCCTAACAAGGGGTTCGGTTTGATACTTTCCCCCCTAAAATATTCTCAAAAATTGTCAGAGCTACCGTTTTTTATTCCTGATGGATGACCAATTTTGTTAATGCCTCTAAGTCTTACAGAAACTGCTCTTTGGGTCACCCCAGTACCCTGGGTGATAGCTGTAAAATCTTAGAGGCGTTTACATTACTTTTTTAGTCTGATCAGTGAATCAGATCAGACTGACGCTTGCGCGCAAGCTTTTTTCCATTAAAACGATGGTAAGGAATAAAAATGACAAAAACGCACACACAACCTTTCAGCTTGATGGTAAAGTAGCAAGTGTTTATTAACAATGAAAAATGTCTAATGTTCTAATTTTTTTATATGTTAACAATTAATGCATTGGAAAGGGATTATTATGAGAACAAAAAAGAATTTTCATTTTTTGGGAACCCTTTCACTAATGTGTTCGCAATTTAATGCTCGATTACATAAAACCAAACACTGGGGCCCTTTCCGTTTTAAGTTGGTAGGTTGAAATTTCAGCCTGTCAGCTGTTTGCATTGTATAGCAGTTTTCGAGCAGCTATCTAAGTGCGTATAATGTACAGGTGGGCTTATCCCAAGGTGTATGAATTTAGAAGACAGATTTTTATCGCTTCTGTTTCTGAATGAAGATTTTAAGAGTGTTTTGAGTATTCGTCAAGCCTCCAGAAAGCTTGTTTGAACAAAAATTTTCGCTCATCCTTTCAAAAAGTGATATTAAATTTTTTTTTGAAAAACATGCTTTGAGACCCCCTGGACTACATACACTTTGATTCTAGATTCCACCACGTGATCTCTTTAATGAACCTTGGGATAAATGTAAACAACACCGTGTTTTCGAGCAGGAACTCGAATATAATTCTAGCTTTGAGGCTAGAATAATCTAGACTGAAAATTGCAGGTTTGATTTTTTGTGTGGTTTTGTATGGAGTGTTTACATGATTTCAGCCTCCAACTGTCAAACTCCATACAAAAAACTGACTAGAATTGTGAAGGGTCTCATTTCTAGTTTTTGTTCTATATTTCAGTTTTTGGGAATTCTTATCTTTTTTTGCACAAACATGCATAAAGACAAGATAGAAGAAAACACCGATAAGGTTTGCTGACGATGGATGGTCTGACAGTAAGTAGAGAAAATGTTGAAGCTGAAATCTCTTCTGAGTTCAGGTGTCTCGAATGGTCGGACATTCACGGTAGTAGCAAAATGCAAAATTTTGGCTCAAGCGGTTGCAGGCCACGCCGGAAAAACCTCGCGGGGGAACAGTTTGACATCTCTGTTAATAAATTCGACACAAGCTGGAATTTTGGTAGTTCTTGTTTAGTTCTATTTCGTCTCAAGCGTTCTTCCCAAAACATCGTTCAGTGGCCAAACGTCACATGAATCGCGCCCCGCATTGGGGTGCCATAAGCCCCCTATACACTGTTGTGCATATCTGTCATAACCCTTGTGACAAGATGATGGAATGTGACATCTGTTCTAGAGCATAGGGACTGCTCATGGACGCTTCGTCCCATACGAACAGTGATGCCTGTCGCATCAATTCAGCCTGTGCTGACTGTACACGGAGCTTACAGGAACTGTTGTGCGTCCAAGTTGAGCTATCGAATGTAGAGCGTAGTGTACGTCCCACCGGTCAGTTTTCGTCAGTCCCACCAGAGCAGCAATTCCAATCCAATGGGCCACTGCGATTGCAGTTTTCGATTGGCGCTACGTGTACGCAAGAATAGTTTCGAGCAGAAACAACTTACCGGTGCCACCAGGTTCATCAAGGAAAAAACGCTTTCCATTGTGTGTCTCCTTTCCGCCGGATTGTTCTGTCGGCTTAATGTGACATTGCGCTTAATGCGGTCTCAGTTTTAAGCTCAGATGTAAGTTTTAAAAACTTTAATCTACCTTTATTTATCGTAACTAGATTTTTGGTTTTACAATCCCCTCAAAGTTCTAATCCTTCTCAAACAACCGGTAAACGTTGCCAAACAGCCGCATAAACTTCGTCCCAATCTGCATCCGTATTGTTTTGTAAGAATTTGAAGAATTTTAACACATTCTCAATATCAAAATCAGACGACCCGTCAATCGCCTCAACTATACGAAGCATCTCTGACACACGCTCGTGCGTGGACGAGCTGGTACACTTCGTGTGCATCAGCATTCTAGCTAGTTTGAACCTACTGTGCAAAATTGATACATCGAATACACTGTCCCCCTTCACATGGGGAAGATTGCCTTCCATTGACGAGCAGCCAGCTAGTTGCAAATGTTGCATCACTTCGATCGTACGGCAATCTTGCACCGCCGAAGCAACGTGGTGAAACACGGTCCATCCTCTGCGACAAGTATGTAGTGGATCGAACTTCCGAGAAAGAAAACAATCTATCAGGACAAAGCAGCCAGTCTCTACCGCCTCGTGGAGTAAATTACAACCCAAGAAATCGGTACCATGTAAATCGTTTGTACGATCGAGCAGATAGTCGAACAACGGTGCTGCCTCGACGGGAAGCCGACGTAGCTTCCGTTTTAGCTCGGATATGGTGGCCGAAAGCAGTTGGCGTGTTATTGTACGAGACATAATTCGTACGATATGATTAAGGAAGTGAAACTTGGCTCCATACAATGCTTCAGCAAACATTTTGGCAATTGCATCAGTGAGCCAATGTGTCTGATCTATATGCAGTTCGGTACAGGTACTGTCGGTCCAGGGATCAGGGTACTGGATGACACGCTCGGTTGTGTTTACATGCTGCAGATAATTGGTACACAGCTGTCGGTACAAGCGATCAAACACCTCCATACTGTTGAGCTCGATCGCAAATGTGAGCATTGTGTCGTCACTAATGCTCTGCAGCTCTTCTGAAGATATCTCCACTGAAGACATCAGATAGGTTAGTATCCTGTGGGCTTCGTGTTTGCGAGCTAGCTCGAACAGCTCCTTTCCGACGCGGTACAGCACGTTTACTTCATGTAAGCCAAAGAACGACCCTGATTCATGCTGCTGAACCGCAACCAGATGGTGAAACAAGCCGTACATATCGTTCTTCGCGCAATATTCCAACGCGGTCAGACCGTCTAGCTCCTTCACCTTGGTAGTGTGGTAGAGCTGTTTTTCGTAGTGCAAGTACCTTGCTATGCGGCAACAGACTTCGTCGGTGAACCGTCGTGTCGAAACAGTATCAAAACAGTTGTCGGTATGCGTGTGCCGTTCGAGTTGATACACTTTGTAAAACAAAGGTTGTAAATCCAGCGTGCGCAACTGCTGCACCCAAACATCCACATTGGCCTTTGCCCCGTGCCATAAGAGGCTACCGATACTGGTCCACTTGTCGGTGAAAATAGCATAATCAATAGCGCTCCAATTGAACAGGTCGTCCTGTGCGTCAATCAATTCGGCGGGCATGTTTGACAGCAAAACATCGTACACGTTAGCTGCATTAGCGCAATGTTGGATATCGTTATCATTATGTACTGTCATCAGCAAATGCAGCGCGGTACGGCCAACGGCATCCTTCGTCGTTGCGCACAGCCTCTTTGCCATTGGCATTGTCGGCCAATCCAAAGATCTCACAGACGAAAATTGACAGATGGCGCGGTGAAGCTCCATACCGTCACGATCAGCACATGCGGCCAAATCGAACAGCAGGTGCAGCGTGGCACAGCTTGTCCGCCAAAAGGTTCGGAATCGGAACGAGGCAATCCGCTTGGTGGACAAGCGGGCCCGATTTTCGAACAACCAGGCAGCGGCAAAGTACTGTAGCGTGGTTTGGTTGCAAAAGCGTGGCACATTGCCTATCACTCCGCTAATGATTTCAACACTCCGCAAGCGATCAACAAACTCGAGCAGCAGGTGCTCCGCCTGTGAGCGCTCTTCTGCCGACAGTAGCTGGTCGTGGTAGAGCAGCTCCAAGCTGTAGATGGCTAGCAGGGCGTGGTTGCGGTGAGGGCTGCCTGCCGTACCGATCGCTGGTCCGTCAGTGGAGCAGGTGGCGGTGGCGGCGTGCAGCTTGCCCTCCATGTACGTCTTGATCAGCTGGTACGGGTTGGCAGTCGGCAGCTGCAGCTTTATGTCGCTCAGCACCCGCTTGGAGGTGAAATCTACACAGCGCTCGATGGCGGGCAGATACAGCTCCAGTGTCATACGCTGCAGGAGCGGAACATCCCAGCAAGGCTGACAGGACTGCTGAATGATGCACTGCAGAAAGGGCACCAGCTGTATCTGGTACCTTTGGCCGCACTGCCGGTAGGCCTCGAAGCGGCTCAGCAGCACGCTGTGCAGGAGCCGCATTCGGTCCAGCTGTGAAAAGGGCCGAAGTGTTTTATACTCGAATCTATGAATAAAAAATTCATCCGCACAGTGTGTTGTGATGGAAAGATATATGCTTTGTACTGCTTCGTAATGGAACAAAAGTGTGCAGAACTCCATCACATACTGTGTGCTGTCTGGTTTAAGCACTCCGACATCGTCCAGCAGCAGCACGAGCTGCTTGCGGTTGAACTTTTCCCGAAACAGTCGCAACCGAACCATTTGCTCCGAGGGAATTGCCCAGCTGTAGCATTTATTCCGGTCCAGCTCTGCCTGACCTCGCTTTTCACTGAAGCCTAAGTATTGTGCCCAGCGATCGTGATCGTGCCAACGTTCAGCAAAGCTGACCAAACTATAAAGCATCCGCACTACGGCTGTATTCATCTTGAACGACCTCAAACATTGATGCAATGCTAACTTCTCAATCGATTCAGCCACTTCTGACACGTCTAAACGAACGATGTACAGGGACGGATCGTGTGCCTGCAACTGGCCGGCAAGCCAGGTCAGGTGCGACGTGTTTCCTTCCCCTGATTCGGTCGCAAAAGCAAAGCATCCTCGGTCAGTGTAAAGCATCTCGTGCGCACTGGCAGATGGAGCGGCTGTGGATAGTGCGGTGGCAAAACGTTCTCTCCACGCTGACTGCCGATCCAATCGGGGCAATGCGTCAAAGGGATAGTACTGCATCGAGTAGTAGTCATCGTGCATGGTGTAAACGTTTTGGGCAAGATATTTCCTAGCCGTCGCTCCTCTTTGATACGCATCAATAGTACGCTCAATGTACCACGGTTTGATGGTTTCGTACGCTTGCTTGTGCCGGTTGGGGATCTCCCGCTCGTCCGCAATCAAGTCCAGCACGTCCTGCAGATACTCCAAATGATCGCTCTCGTATTGGGATTCCCATTCGAACGGCACTACTGCGTCCAGGGATGTGCGAGTCCCGTACAAGGTCACCGTTGCATGCTGTTCGAGTAGCTCCTTGCTGCAGCTGGCCGTTAGATCACTTACCGACAGAAAGCTATCGCTCAATACCGGTAGATCCTCGATCAAAATCACTTTCACGGTAGTGTGTGCCGCGCGGGAAGCATCGTTCGGGTGGGTTGGCATCAGGGCCGCAATATCCTGCAGCGTAGAGAGTTGCAGCTTGCCTACAATTGTTAGCACCACCAGCGAAGCACTGTAGACCTCCGCCACGTGTGGCAGCAGCTCAGCCAGCTGCTGCATGATCTTTGGGCTAATGTTATCGATGAATATGGCTTCACAGGAAGGTACGATCGCTAGCGTCTGTGCCACGATCGTGGCCCGGAACAGCAGACTACTGGTATCGCGGTAGTAAATAATTGCATCCGACTCGGTGCTAGTGACATCCTTGTAAAGCTGGGAGCTTTTCAACCGTTCCTCATTGATAACAATGTACGGATGGCGCTCTCTCACCGTGCGGAGGAATCGTTCCGTGCCGTGCTTCAGCTGGTTGTTGTCGATCGCTTTCCGAGTGATGAGCGTATGCATGCAACCCGATCCAACAGGGGACCGCAGCAGGGCCCGCTCAAGCTCCTTCCGTATCGTACGGTGCTGCCCTACCGTACACGACTTGGCTACGTGCTGAAGTTCCCACCGTGCTTTGCTGTGGAGCGTTCGCACACTGCTCGTGTCGTGCAGCAGCACAAACTGCTCGAAGAACGCATTCATGTGGGTAATGTGCGCAATTTCCCAGGCACGATTTGGTGTGACAGCTTTGTCGGGGAGACTAAGAAAGGATTCCTCAATGTATAGCTCACAGTTTTCCAACGTTAGGACGGTGGTTGCGCTAGTACTGTTTGCGCACAGTACTGCGTACTCTGTTTGCAGCGATTGGCGCACCTTGGCCGTGTGCGTTTGTGGTTCTGGCTGGAGAAAACTGGGCTTGAATTTGTAGCACTGTTTGCGATTGACTTTCACCGCCATTACACAACCGCTTATGAAATTTGAATAATAGTGGAGGAGAGGGGATTCGTTGGTGATTTGTTTGCCATTGCAAATGTGCCTCGCCAACAGCTTTCCCAGCGTGTGAAGGGATTCTTTCTGCAGAATCGATTCAAGTTCGCTGAATCGTTGCAACTGATAGCAGGTCGCGCTTAGTGCGTAAGCAAACGATAGTATGTCCTCGTTTTCTGGTTCCAGTTCCTTCAACTGGATGTCTATTAGCGAATCGAGCGGAGTGTTCGTACACACGAGGTACCGTTTGGTGTCGGTTGAGCATTGCGGATCGATGCTAAGAAAGGTGCGGAACCATTGACAGATCGTGTCCAATGTAAGTTGTGTCGTAGCCTGTTCGTGAGCGATTTGCACGTAAAGAGTGCCCACAGAGTCACGAACAGTGATATCTTTGAATTGACCGTCTTTAAACTGTCCCAACGACACGTGAAATTCGTATCCGGAATTGTTCAGGGATAGCTGGTAGGCACGCAGCGTAATCACGCCAGCGAGTCCGAGACGGTACGGACTAGCCGATGAAGACGGAACCGCGCACGGGGATGATTGTGAGCGATCGGAGTTGTTCGGGCTTGAGGTGTTTGAAGAACGTTCAACTTCCAGTCGGTTGGCCATGTTGGTGGCTGTGTTGTGCGCACTGGAATAAAAGAATAAAGTAAACTGTATTAACATATATTAGTTCAAAACCTTTATGATTCAAATTACGGACAGCTTCAAATTCCGCACATTCGTTATGTATTTATTAAATTTCTTCATATCCAGTGCCAATTCATAACGTTTTTTTTAAATTTTAAATAACTGCCATAATGTGCTAGAATCGATTAAAAATGTGTCTGACCCCTAGTAGGCCCTGATGCCTATGCCTAAATAAATATTTTCTGTCGGTAAGTTCACCACCGAGGACGTTGTTAGTAGTTTTGCTAAAAACCGACGCCAGTGTTTTTTCTTCGATAATTCTTGTTAATCGCGTCCACGTGTATTTAAATACATCCGAATCCATTGTGGAAGTAATTATCAACGTGGAAAAACAGTTTTTTTAACATATTGTGCTGTGACCACCACGAATTTAATTCTGTCCAGAGTTCGGAGCAAGTTTATTTTTATCTTGATTTTAATTCCGCACAGCCGAAGTAAATTGTGATAAACGGTATAAAAATATGTATTTTGCAGGTCTTCGGCTAGATGTATCTACAGGTACAAGAGAAAAACAGCTCCCAAGCCCTGATGTTTTAAGACCGTCGTTCTGTCAGTCTAGGAGGACTCCTTCACGAAACATTGGTTGTTTGGAACTTAGGATAAGCTAAAAACTAAAAAGGTGTAGTGCAAGTATGAATTGGAAGATTATAGACGAAATTTTAAGCCTGTCCTTAATTTTAAATATGAGCTTGAAACTGTCAAAATTTCGATATTATGAATATGAATACAATATTATGATTTTGGGAGCAGTGTGTCGTATAAAATTATTGGATTTTTTTTCTCAAATGTAGGTTTGATTTAATAAAGGGAGATGTACAGGTTTGACCGATTAAAATTTAATTGATTAAAACATTTAATGCCAGAAAAGCCTTAAGTATCCGTAATTCGAAAAAAATGCGCTATAAAATTAGCATTAGCATATGAAATAAAAAATGTAATGTTACGAGAACTGCTCAGTTCGTGTAGTTGTTTTAAGTGAATTAATTAATCCGCGCACATCAATATTCTAATTTTTCTAGCGTTCTGCTACAAAAAATGAATGTTGCCTGTCGTACAGCCAAGATGGCAGGTCCTTTGCCTACATGTTCATTTTCGGTTCTTTCAAATGAACGAGCTTGACAAATTGTTTACTAATCATAACCTTTCTATTAAGAAAGTGAAACAAAAAACATTGGAAACAACTACTCATAGATCATGATTCAGAGTGAGTGAAATAAACTGGCGATATAATTATTTTCCCTAATGGTTAAGAGTGCTGACGACTGGCAGATGGCGTTACTTATGAATTACATTATATTTAACTCGCAAAAGAGCTATTTTAGACGTGGATAAGTTGAACTAATAATTGAGTGAGCGAGTGAGCAACTAGTTTGGATTGCTTGTTAAATCACTAATTGAGAAATCGGCTTTTGAAAGAGTTATTTCTTTATTAGTGCAAATAACTTGCAACTCAGGTGTACGTGATCACTGTAAAGAGTTTAATCCCAAATGAATGACTTAACTGTCTCTTCGCGTCGAACTTATGTTACTCATTCACAGATCAACATTTAACTCACTCAGTCTCTCTGTATGCGTTCGCACACTCTTACAGCAGCAACATTAGACCGTTGAAGTGATCACTAATTCCAGCTGATACAACACCTGACTCGCTTATGTATTTCTTCCTGCACATAGCTTTTCTTTGTTTTGCGATAAAGTTGACCACTAAAAACTAGTCTTGGACAAAACGGTTCATTTCCATGAACGTGATCGTACTAGTTCTTTCATTTAAATGAATAGAAAGTGAATCACGATCCATTCGTTCATTTCAGTTTATGAAAATATGGAAAATAATTTCATTTCATAACAAGAATTACTTTATCACATCTTGTAAATTATTTGTCAGGCAAGGACAATCTTTATTTCGACGGGTAGGACGTTCTTTTTTTGAACGATCGGGTCATACGATTCATGTTAATATTTGTATTGGATGAGATGAACGACCTGGCGTACTAGGACGTTCTTCATTTCGACGGGTAGGACGTTATTTTCATGAACGTCCTGGTAGTACGGTTCACGTTTCACATTTTTAAGGAAGGAAATGAACGTCCTGGCGCATTAGGACGTTCTTCATTTCGAGGGGTAGGACGTTCTATTTGTGAAAGTTCTGGTCATACGGTTCACGTTCTTATTTGTATGGGGAAAATGAACGACCTGGCGTACTAGGACGTTCTTCATTTCGACGGGTAGGGTAGGATGTTATTGACCAACTCTGTACATTATGATTTATAAAGAATCAAAGAACGGAGATAAGATGAATGTAGATCGTTCGTTCTTTAGGATGAATTGAATGAATCGTACAGCACATCTGGTTCTTGATGCACAACTCTACTAAAAATAAACGAACACACCCTCGATCGAGGCTCATTACCTCTCTAGGCATTCAAATGGTTGCTTGAAATGCAATGATTGATGATATAGTTATCCAGAATCCAGTCAAAAGCTGCTAATTTGGTTGTAAATATGTAATATTTTGTCATTGTTTTTAAACAAACAATCAACAATAGCTCATAGCCTTTCACTGACCGAATACTTGATAGGAACACTATGACGCGAAAGTAAACAAGTGGTGAAGTGGTTCAATATTCATTCGGTGTTTGATATACAACAAAGTAAGACTTAGTATAGCGAAGAAGGAAAGTCTGACTAAGTTTGGAGTACAAACTTTTGATCCACTTCTTTGGATAAGACACTTAATATGTTCACTCCTGAGCGTGTTGCGATTTAAATGCAATAGTAGTCACTTGTTATTTATGACACTATATAAGCAGAGCCACCATTAAATATTTTAGCTTAGTTGCGAATCAATGTTCAACAAACTCTAATCGGATCAATTACAACACAAAAACACACCTTTTAAATCGACTTCACTTACTAACTATTCAAACTTTCACTTCACTTAATCACTTCAAAGGGCTTCTGAATCGTACTAGGGTGCACACGAAGAATGGTTCGCTGAGCGTTTCTCAAACTCGTCTTTTATATGTTTTACTATCCCAACTGCCTTATCTAATCAATAGCTCATCAGATACTTGACTGTGAGTGCATTTCGTTTGTATCCCTAAGAGAAAGCGAAGCGAGCACGTTTTCAAGCGTTACGACAGTGACATAACGATTGGATGGAGCAATTAATAGAATTAGAAAATATAATGTTAATCACTTCCCAGCTCAAATACTATCAGATAAATATTGCAGATAACTATAGCTGTAAAGTCCGTAACAATCTCATCTATGAAAGCTTTCGGCCTTTGATGCTGCTGACTATCTATCATCGGCACTGGCCGTTTGATTCTATTAGTGACACTGCAAAATTGATTCCAAAATCGGTCCAACGTCACGTTCTACCGCAGTGAAATGAAATTTCCCATGGATGTATTTCAAATGCATTTCCTGGCGCCCCACACGCTCCACCAGCGTGACCTTTCTCCTGTCGCCATAATCAGCGATGATGGTTTAATTCGTCCGTCCAGCTTCCAAGGGTGCAGTTGGTATTGATGTGCCTACCAAAAATGCTCACAACCTCCACTAAAAACGACAAAAAAAAAAAATATCGAAAACCGTCCGGAAGCACGGGCCCACTGTAATCTTGTTACGCGCCGCAATCAACGGAAGCCCATCCGGTGAATCGTATTAACTCTGGTAGAAAATATTGATTGCCACAAACAGCTGGCTTTGGTTCGTCGCCTGTTACCACCACTGTCCACGCATGACGGACGGACGGACGGAGCGTACCGAGTACACCGTGCGCGATCGTAATGCGTTTGACCCACATCTCGCCCACCCAATCGCTTGATGAAAGTGGTGCAAGCCGGAGGGAGAGATGAAATGATATTGACTGCTGACTGCTTTTCGATATTTTCGCGAAGCCAGACCAATGCTCACAAGCCAGTGTTCCCGGCTGGTTGGTAGCCTTTGCAATTTATGATGGGGTCCCGTTTGTCGTGTCGTTGAAGTGTGGACGAAGCCCGTCCGTGTTCGGGTGGATTGGGGTGCGAGACGAGATTTTTCATCATCGAAAGTATGATTGAAGTTCAGTGTGCCCGTGTGCATAGCTCTCGTGGGTGCCGCCGTGTGCTGAATGCTACTCGCATTGAACTGTAACACACTTACCCAGTGTCACAATCGCACACAGACACATGTACATGGGACCTGTGCCCTACCTTTCAGGTACATAATGGGGACCGTAGGTTTAACTTTGATGTCTTACACTTTTCAGCGAATGCTTTCCGTGGAAATACAATCAACTTACTGCTGGGATTGCGGTCACACCCTCCCCATTGACCCGTGACCCATGCATGTGTTGTTGTGCCCATATCCATACCATCTATTTATCGAACATAGCCTGACAATGACCTCGATTCCGTTACGAATTTGGCGTATTTTCATTTGCATCTTACGCTTAGCACCATTTGCTTGGCTGGTGCGTGAAATGGAGCGTGAAAGCATTCACCTGATAATGCTTTGAATGCTTTGAAGATTGTTCAATTTTTGTTATAGCTGGTGGATTGTAGGCTCAACTGATTAAAATGACGTCTTTCAATTATGAAATTTTGACCCCAGGCCGAATGAGTATTCCTCTTAAATTTTATAAAAACAACACAAGAATTTGTTATTTTCATGAACTGGTGACATAAAGTTATTTATAGAAAGCCGAAATTGTCACAAAAAGTTGACTAGTAATTGTTTACCAAAAAACGCCTAAAGCTATGCAATTTGTTAACCCTTTAGGATTCAAATTTTAATTGTGATAAAAATGATAAATTGGTCTGATGATCAGAAGAAAATTGTAAATTGATTATTTAATGTTTAATCAAATGTGTTGATGTCTCTTTTAATAATAATGGTTTAACCCTATTCCAGGCAACCGGCTACCCGGGTAGCTAAATCGATTTTGATTGCTCATTTCTCTGATTCTAGGAATCCGATTGACTTGAAATTTGGAATATGTGTGTAATTCACAGCCATCTTTCACTGGATTTTTTTGTAGATTTTTTTAAGTATAATTAACCTGTATTATAGAATTAAATTTTCCAATACCCCTATTCCAGGCAACCGGGTTACACGGGTAGCCAGCGAATTTGGAAGCTTATAACATTTGAATGCGCAATCCAATATCGATGCCATATTGTGATGAAAATTCAACAAATTAATGCAGTTTCTATAACTAAATTTGACATTTGATGTGTCACATCAGTACAATTTGCTCGAAGAACTGTCAAATTTAGAAAGTAGCGTACAGCGAAATCGCGTATATCGAGTATGGCGTATATCGGGGAATACTTGTCCTTGACCTCGTTGCTACACAGTCCTTGCTCCTTACCGTTCGATTTTAGTGATGTGCTGTATGGAGCGCACCCACGACTCCGGTCCGACTCCGACTATTTCACTATTTTAGCTATTTTAACGACTAACGACTATTTAAGTCCGATTCCGACTCCGGCAAAATGAAACCACTAGATCCGGAATCGCTCGGTGTCGTCCGGAGTCGCTCGGAGTCGTCCGGAGTCGTCCGGAGTAGTTCGGAGTCATCCGGAGTCGTCCGGAGTCGTTTGGAGTCGGAATCGTTCGTAGTCAACAGGAGCCGTGTGGTTTAATGTGCTTGTGATCAGACATTTCCTTTCGTTGTGTTGTGTGATCAGATATTTCCTTTCGTTGTGTTTTTTTGTTTTTCACTTTGCGCGTGTACTTCCTATACAAGCCGACCTCGGCAGAGTCCAGACGACTCCGGATGACTCCGTCTGCAGCCGATTCTGAATGACTCCAGACGACTCCGGGTGATTCCAAACGACTCCGGGCGACTCCCGACGACTCCGACTCCGGACGACTCCAGACGACTCCGACTCAGGACGACTCCGGACGACTCCGGCGATTTCGGACGATTCCGAACGACTCTGGATATTACAGCGCGGACCTACCTTCTGGAGTCGATTCCGATATTATCGGAGTCGGACCGGAGTCGACTCCGGATTTTTGCCAACTTTACCCATCATTAGTCGATTTGTTCGTCTGAAAGTATGCAAAATATAATTTTTCATGCTAATTGGTTGATATGGGCAAAGATTTCTCCTCGACCGCTCTGCGCTTTACTTGAATTGATAACGGATGCGATTGTAATATTTATTAATAAGTTTTCTCCATACTTTGTATGGACTTTACACCTTTTTGCAACTGAACAGGCATTCCTTTAGGCCGCTTAGTAAGGCTGAGAAGCTCGTAATAAGTGGGATGAGTAAGGCATGACAAATATTTCGGATTGCATCGTATAAATAATTATAATCGAATTTAATTAGACAAATATTTCACTGCACTTTAGCGGAATAAAACTATGTAAATCTCATTACCAACAGTGATATTCTTGTATACGATATTTTACGCATAAATTATCAGTTTGTTATTATGGCTCACAAGCAAACTTTAAATAAAGATGTATAGGATGTTAAAGCTTAACCTGTAAAAAAACAATCGTTACCCGGTACCCCTTCGGTGTGAACCATTTACCGACGGCTAAAACCACCACAACGATGATCCATTTGTGCGGTCGTTTGGTGTAATCTATCTTAATTCCTTCACCCGTCCCTGGGCGGTCATTAGGCGGACAGAGCAGGCGAGAGAGCAAGAACTGTCATCGCCAACGGAGAGTCTTGTCTTGTGTCGGTCCTGTGACGGATCGGACAGGGGAAGCAATCGAAGAACGAACCGCCACGGTCAGGGCAAGAAAGTCAGCCACCACCAACGAGGGGATCCAATTCCGTCCCAACACAATGGTCGAGGGTAATTTGTTTCGTCTGTACAAGTTTCCACTACTCCGCAGGCCATTTTAGTGCATTTCAACCCCCGTCTACTGGGTGCTTTCCCTTTTGAATCTCAATTTCTTCCTCTCCACGATCGCGCCGGGGTGGCAAAGCTTGCACTTGTTTTGGTGCATTTTTTTCCTTTCTGCAACGGGATGCTACTGGCTGCAAACGTACGGCGGCAGGGTGTTGAAGGTACCCAATAATTTATAGCACTTACTGAGCACGGAATTATCGTTATTTGTTGTTACGCTGCCTAGCCTGTTGATGCCATTTGCCAAATTATATGGCGCTTCCTTCCTTGTGCACTTTCTGGCCGGCTCTAAATCACCTGATCGACAACCGGGCGATGGATGGTACCGGCGAAAATGGAGAGTTTTTTTTTTTATTTAAGAGCAGCTTTTAAAAAGTAACGTCCAAAACATGGGCCAGTAAGTGAGTGAGCAGAGGACTAAAACACACACAAATAGGTGCAGATGATGAAAATTTATTGTTACTTCAATGAGCGTGTACATCCGATTTGCGATAAATACTGATTCGCGCACGTCTAGTTTGTGGCGCAAAAGCTTTATATGCTTTAGAGAGGAGCAAAAGCCCTCGCATGCACCCGCCAAAGAGAAAATTTGGTGTGGTTGTGTTTGAAATAAAAGCAAACAAAATCGCTCCAAAAGCAAACTGGTCGTAAAAAATCACATCGAAAATATCTTCCATCATCACGTGGCGCATATGCTGGGGCACTTTTCCTTGCTTCCGAACTGTTTTGCTGTGATGTGTTAGTGGGGAAAATTTCGTATGCCACTGTTGGACTGCTTTTTGTGTGTGTGTGTGTCCTCTTGTGAACTGTGCGCCAACAAAATCGGCAAAATCGTTCCGCTTTCCACGTAGGTGGAGGCGGTGGTAGCTAGAAAGATGGAAAAAAGTAATAGATCCAACTACGACTACGAGCCCGGACCATCACATCCATCCAGATGTGTACGCAAAACACATAACGATCAGCCGCGCCAAAGCCAAGCCATCACACACACACACACGCGAGCGAGCACTTCACTTTCAAACAATGATTTATTACACGCTCATTCGCTCGACCACGATGCTGCTGCTGCTGTCTGTGTCATGACCGTCCGTCCGTCCGTTCGGTTTTGTTGCTGGCTTGTTTTTTTTGCTGTTGTACTAAACCATAGTTTGCTGTTTTTTATGATCCGTGAAAATGTATCCGATATATCGGGGGAATGGAGATGCTTGTTTACCGATGTGTTCCGTTTTTCCGCAATTCCCGAGAAGCTAGTGCTCTAAACGCGTTGGCCATTTTTATTCGTTTTTACTATATATATTTATCGTCCGCAAAAAAAACCCAGCCATCTACTTATGCGTCTTTTGTGTTTTAAAAGCTTTAAACTCGTCGGAACCGAGTTTGAGCAGCAATGAAAGTGTTTCAAAATTAAAACAATTCCCACAACAGCACACACACACACGGGTCAATTGTTTTAACAAAAGACAAGAGTGTTTCTATTTATTTTGCTACATTATCGTCTTCATTTCCACTGGCCGAAAGCACCTCGAGGGCGTGACTCTCGTTCTATGTATGTGTGTATGGTTGTGCTTTGTTTTCTCTTTTGCCGAGTTGCCCTGTCCCCAAACGCTTCGGTACCCCGCCCAAGGTACCTCCCCATGCCGTACGACACAGCGCTAGAAGATGTTTCCGTTTCGTTCGGCCTGCTGGTCACTGCCTGCAGACGGCAGGCTCCCGGAAGGCACCCCGTGGTGGCGATAAATTGTAGTAAATAATTGTACACCACTCCATGTCCTCCGTGTTCTGTGTGCTCGGGGTGTTGTTGATTCTAGCCGCTTTTAGCTCGCTCGTCCGGCGCTCTCGTGTGCGAAAACCTCTTTTCAACGATTATTGCAAGACATAGTGGCTAAAGGATATTTTATTTGTTTGGGGGTTTATCTTTCCGGAGGGAAGGGATGGCTTGTGAGTGGGGCTGGGTGATTGTCAGCATGTGTTTTTAAGGTTCTTCGATGGAATGGATTGGGCAGCAATGGGAATGGCTTGTTGACTAATTGTTAAGGGGAAGTTATTTTTTCGTATCGATGGAATCCTTCTCAATTAATGATTGTTTTCTTTCAACTAGTCATTTGGTTTCTCAAAAAAGAGTTTATACTTTATGCATAATCATATGAATTAGTTCTTGTTTTTTCTAAGTGAATGGATGCTACCGGTGAGAGGAAAAACCAATAAATACGAAAAAAAGCTCTGTAATACCTCTAATTACATACATTCCTGGGCTTAACCATATACTGCGAATACTAGCTTTATACCAAGCTTAGCGGATATTTTCAATCAAAAGTTCGCAAAATGGCAAAAGTTCGCAAATAGCCTCACAGCTCTCTGAGTACGAGATAGGTAAAATTGGTGATTACCATGCACATGGCAAATCTAATCGCGAAATCGGAGTACTTATTCAAAGATCTACGAAAGTTATTAACAATTATCTCAATGATCCAAGCGCTTAAGGCCAAAGGAAATCTACAGGGCGTTCAGAAAAACTGTCCCTGAGAGATAAACGAAGAATAATCAGTGCAGTTCCGAACTCAACAGTAGGACGTCTGAGAATCAAACGAGATCTAGGAATAAATATAAACAAAACAACAATGTGGCGCAAACTCGATAAATACCCTGAAATTGCAAAAGAAAAAAAATGAAGAAAGTTCCTCAACTAAAACGTCGTTATAAAACCGCCAGAATAGAATTAGCTACCTAGCACATGATGTAGAAAAGGGTATGACGTAAGGTTTCGTGATGTGGTATTGAAAATAATTTAATCATTATATTGATTGTAGGTCATTTGTATTGATGAAAAAAAATTCAATCTCGATGGATCAATCATCAATCAATTTTGGAGGCGGTTCTGTAATGATATGGGGTGCATTTAGCAGCCATGAAAAGTATGATTTGGCGATTGTTCCAACACGAATGGACAGTGATAAGCACATCCATATCATTGGTAATTAATTCAAACCATTATTTGAAAATAACCAGTTAATATTCCAACAAGATAACGATTCCGTACATGTCAGCAAGAAATCAACCGATGATCAACCGTACTGGAGGGTCAACTGATCACTAGATTTAAATCAACCTATCAATAAGTGTTATTTTCCGTTAGTCGTCACCGAAGTGAGGCTATCATTTTGAAACGCTCCCTTTTAATGGTTTTTTTTTTTTATTATCAACAATTCTTCTTACCATTTTCCTATTTTTTTCAGACAAAATTTTGTTCAAACTCATTGGAAAACGTGTGACTTTTTTCTCAAAATTGTCTGATAATTTTAATTGCCTTAAATTAACGAAACATAGATGATGCTAACATTATGAAATGCAGTGTAGTATTTTGAAAAGCAAGATTAAAAAATGATAAAATTATGCAAGCGAAAACACAAAAATAAAAAATGGTATAAAATTGTAAAACAAGATAAACATAATTAAAATACTGCTCCTAGGCTGGACTGTCCAGCATAACCCCCCACTACACTCATCCGATCAAATTTAGAGGGTAATAGAGTCCTACAAACAACCTACAGAGGGAGGTGGGAAAGATAAACAAAAGGTTTAATACCTCTGATCTAGCTAACCCGTGATTGTACAAATGTTATCGGTCGCCGTAAACACTCGTTGTGGCAATAGTCTAGGTCTATTATTGTTCACAAAGTTCTCAATCGCAAAATTCTTAGCGGCAAAATTCTTGCTCGCAAATATTTGGTCGCAAATTCTTGATCGCAAACATCTTTTTCACCAAATTGTATCATTTTATTTGTAATTTTATTTAAAAATATTAAATCTTCTTATCGATCAGTTAAAGTACACGCAAAGAGCTTTATTTTACAGCTATAACATCCAACAATAGGCCAGCTTCATTGTTTACTATGCTTGACTCATATTGTACAAGGCCCAAATAGAACTGACAGAGCCAAAATGAGAGTTTACGTCGCCCGTTTGAGTATTTACGGCGACCGATCATGCTTTTCCAACAGACCATGTAAAGTGAGACAGCCTTAACCGTGTACAAAAAGAATACCAATACATTCCATAAAAATACAGCAAGAATATAATAATGTGCAATTCTATTGCATAATATACATATTAATACTAATTAGTGTATATTACCATAAGAATGCTGCTGAAATATATTAACTCCCGCTCGTTACTGGTGCGGGTGTGCTATCGATTACACTCAGCCGGAGTGCAATTTATGTGGTCGATTTCAATACTTCCAACACTACTAACCAACGATCATTCACCAGCCTCTACTAATGGTCCATTTGCTCCTCACCCCACAACAAAAATACTTTTAATTGCTTGGAATCCCGCCGAAATGCAATGCAAAACATCCCTCACCGTATGCATGCACGAGAAGGGGAATGTTAAAAAATCAGATTTTAAATCCTTTTCGCACATCTGCAACCAAACCATATTGGAGGGATGGGATGGGAAAATATAACACACAAGTGTAGAATAAAAATAGCAAACAAATAGGAAACGAAGAAACAAAAGCAAACGAACGCGAACGTGAGGGCAGTTGAGCAAGGAGCGAGCAAAAGGAAACGGATCAATGATACAGTAAAAGGCGAAAAATAAAAACCATTCACAAAACGGGAAACCGAACGGGCATGCTCTTTGCCTGTGCATCAATTATATTCCGCGAGCCGCTGTGTGGAGACTCACTGGCTGACCGGCTGGGTCGGTGGTGGCGTTTATTATGTTCGCTTTTTCGCGAACTGCATACCCCGTAAAGGGTTTGTCACCAGTTGGCCGAGTGCATTCGATGCTCGGTATGTATGTGACACACATACACACATGTGGTTTATTTCCATTTGAGACGATGCAGAGTTGTGCAACTTTGTCCGTATGAATTTCATAAACCATTTTCGTCGCTGTTTCGAACGATTTTACGGTTTGTGTGAGTGTTTTCCCCGAGTAAGCGATACTGCTGCTGAAAATGTGAATGGTAAAAAGCAAGCAAAACGTAAAAGAATAAACAGCAACGAAATATATAAAGCAATATTGGAAATCATGGCGGGAACAGCAAAAAAACCGAACGCAAGCCCATCATTGAAGGTAACGTAATATGCAATAGTGCATCCAATAACATTCTCTTTGTATGACGGCGTGTGTGTTTATGTCGTCCCCCCCCTGATATTTGCTCGAAAACGGATTGAATGCAGAGCACCGCGGGTCAACAACATATCGCGCACGGAAGCTGGAATGTGTGGCAATTTTGATAATTAAAAAAAGTGGTTTCGATAGTTCCACCAAATAATTTTCATTGAACTACATTCCCGTTTTTCAACCCCTGTGCCCGTTGTTTTTGCTTTCCTCGCAGCAACGTTGCAGCAACCACCGATCGAACGGTCATATTTTTGCAATATTCTATCCTTACTGCACATTCACATAAAAGAAGAGTTAAAAGCAAGAGGAAACGGCCTGCTTCACTGCAATGACATTTTAAGGGAAATTATACTGGCTGCTTTTTTGTTTGCATTCAGTCCCCAGTTCCTCTGTATCGCGATGATAAATTGCGTTCGTATTATTGAATCGATCGCTAATCACTCTGCTGCGTTTTACCCCCCCGATACTCGGGTTCTAATGGTTGGGAGGGATTGGCCGGTTTCGGACTTATTTGCAATCGTGCAATTACTTGTGGGGTTGAAGTTTTGAAATCAATCTATTTCGATGCTTCACACCGCGATATCGCGATGAAAAGCAATAAAATAATGGTTTGGCAACGCAATTTTGTCGCATGCAATTGATATGGGATTTTACATATATTGCTGGATCAGTTGTAGCGACGATTGAAGTGTCTATGCGGGGCTGTGTAAAATACATATGCAATTTGACAGTCATATGAGAACATGTTAGATTGCTGTTTACTTTCTGTTGCTTACATGTGTTAATAGGACAAGTTTGCACAGTGTTTGTATTTTTTTTACAAAATCTGTATTTGACATTACATTTTGAAAGTAACATAATTTAAAATACGTAACATCTTCAACTGAATTGTTTGTCTCTGTGTTAATTCAATCAATTATTCGCACATATTTCGATGCACATTTGGTACCTGAAAGTCTGGTCCCGCTTCTCAAACAGCAGCTTAGTGTTTGTTAATTTAATTAATTAACCCAGGCAACACGTTCCGTCACGATCTAGCGGAAACATCTCTCAACACAAGCGCGCGCTTCGCCCACTCATACGATAGTTGCTAATGAAAAGTGACCTTTCATCCCCTTCACTAAATGGGGCAACACAGTACCGGTGCTTGCCGAACGTAATGCCTGGAAAATTGCCTGGCAGTATGTCAAAAGTAAAAGTAAAAAAACACACATACACACACACACCAGGCAAAGTAAAAAGCTTTCACGGAGCTTTGAAAAATTCTACCACCGACACCAGCAGCCGTCCGGGAAAGTTTTTTAATCTAAATCCAACCTTACCTGCGACCGAAAAAGGTAGGTTTAGGTAGGTAGCAGTTCAATTAGCCCCATCTTATCGAAACGATGGATGGGAGCGTGCGAGACCAAGTACGAAGTACGAGCTGGACTGATGACGGTTAACGGTTTCATACATTAGTCCGTGAAGTTTGTGGATCTCATCGAGACTAAAAGCATTCAAGTGCGGACATGCCGTGTATTAAAACTGCACGGCGCGCACATACACATACAGCTCGTGTTCATCTACCTTTCGATGGTCAAAGGAAACCCCACCCCACGTTTACACTAATGTACCCTATCAGCCATAGTAGAAGTAACTAACAAACATGACTTAAAGCATTAAAACCCTTTTTACTATCTCCTTCCGATGTGGTCGTCCGAGTACTCTCTCTCTCTCTCTCTCCGCTGATGTTAAGGGGAAAGTTGATGATTAACTCTTCATCCTGTAACGGTACGCCACCAGTAGCCGATAATGGGCCACAAGTATTAGGTAGCAAAGGGAAGCAGAAAAAGTCGAAACTTTTTCTCACTCACTATTATATGCAAGCATCCTGTTTAAGGACATGCACAGCAGTGAAAGGATTTTCACTTAATTAGAATTCTATAATCGCAACCTGGTTGCTTCGCCATTTTGTAGCCTGTGCCCACCGAGGTAAACAAAATTGGATAACAGACCGATATAAGGAAAGTTATACGACGTCGGTTAGCTCTGATATTGATCATAAAGCAGTCCTTAGCAGACTTGGTGGTTAAATTATGGCAGGTATTATTATAGCATGCTTAAGATATTTTTTTGCAGGAAATTTTCTTTTCAGGATATTTTTATAGCAAGAAAAGGATAAAAATATATTTTTACAGCAAGAAAAGGATTATACAGTATAACGTCGAAACATTTGTTGTGCAGCTATCTAGTGTCTAGTGATATTTTTTGACTTCATTTTTGATCAAAGACAATTGTTGAATGCATTGTTATTGATTCAAAAAAATATTTTACTAGCGATTAATCGATTGGTTTAATGTGTATTCTTAGTACAACCAGTGAATTTTATAATTTTTATATGAACTTGGAATTTCTTGGACCATTATCCGTGGAAATCGATTAACCGGAATCCGCCCAGTCCAGAGCTGCCTATCCGGGCGACGTTCTACTGTAATATATGTTCATAAATAGTATTATTAAAAGTTTATTTTATTGATCATTCATAATATTAACATTGAGTATTTCTAAACAAAACATATATTTAAAAAAAACTACCATTTGCAGATGACTGCGTATGTGGTGAGATGTCGTATGATTGGCTTGAAATTCTTGTAAAGCTGGAGTGGTTGCGCCCAGACTATTTTAATTTGCCTTCTTCTCCAAGATACTGATGTGTTTTCCCTCCTGTTCCGCATAGGTTTGATTGTTTCTTAACGTATCCCGTTCATGTCGCTCTTCGTCACGTCAACAGCAGCAATCAAATCTTCTGGCATTCCTCCTTCCTAGGTTTTGCATTAATCAATTATTGTTGTTTTAAGATTAGGTATACGATTAGAACTTTGTTTACCGCTAGGTGGACAATCGTAAACAATAAGTCCAGTTTTCGTTGGTGTACCGTCCAACAGGAGGTACCGTACAAGAGCAAGGGGAGCACTATGGGAATGGCACTGTTCCTCAATATCAAAAAAACTAACTTAGGGTTCAGACCACGGTGGTACGGATTTCCGATGTGGGACGTCTTCTTTCTACCCTGTTTCGAGAGCTGAAATGATAACTTACATCGTTATTATCGTACAAATCAAAGGATACTTGGAAAATTTGCTTCTCGAAAGGTGTAAATGGTATAAAATAGCAATGTTTTGAACAAATTGGCCTTAACAGACTCCGTAGTCGTATATAGCCTTACCAGACTTTAAGCCGACGTCGAAGTCTGTTAGTGGTTACCTGGGGAGGCAGTGGTCTATTCAAGAAACTTTAAGGAACAGATTCACAATGTTTCAACTTAACATACTAATTTGATGATAGCAAAATGGTTACAAACATATTTTTGTTAGGTTTAGCAAGAATTAAATTCAAATTAAACACATGTGCTTCCTTCGAGCACACCAACACACCGCAGCCTCATGCCTTTTCGCCAATTATTCCCTTATACCTTTCAAAAACTGGGAGAGAATCCGAGTAGGCGTTATTTTTCTGTACGCGTATGCCCTTTTGCAGATTGGATGACGCGTCACTAGGTACGCATGTTTCCCTTTGCGCATCAGCAAATCATCATCATCATCTCGGTTCTGTGTATTACAAAGTTCGGGCACGTATCACACGGCCACCGTTTTTCCCGGTCACCGTTCGAACCTAATGAACTAATCCCTGTTGGGTTAAAGTAGATGCGGCAGGTTCTGGGTGTGATCGATCGTGCAGGCATTACGCTTGAAATTTGGCTCATGTGTTGAGCATTTGAATTTTTACCGGGATGCACAGAGAAGGAAACAATTTAAAGGTAATTGTTGGGGTCGATTTTGTAAAATGCTTTGCTTGCCAAATTGGACGTCTCCCTTTAATCAACCGTGTTCCTTGTTCCTAACCCCTCCGTTTAGGTTGCTTTAAATCCATCCCAAGCGTCACTTGTCACCTGGCGCAAACCCGTGTGCTCTGGCTCATTTGGTACCGAAATGCATAAACTATGAATTTACCGTGCCCCAAGTCACGCCGGGGACCCACACGGGCCATCCATATTGTATGTGCGCGACACTGAATGGAACCGATTCGCATCGCTGTGTGCGCGCGGGCTAGGTTGACACATTTGAGGTTAGCTACTGCCGAGGCACCGCTCGTATTTAGGCACGTCGCTTCGCGATACACGTGAGACACGATAATCGTAAATTGACTTTGGTAAACTTAATTAATTAAACTTTAATGCCGTGTGAATGAGAAGCTGGCATCTAGGGAGGGCGCAGGGGACAGTATGGTGAAGGTGACACCTTTTCCCCGTGCTGCCTCCGGTCGGCACAGGCCCACACACACACGGCCGCCACCGTGGCGTTCGCCAGACGGCAACTGTCGAAACTTTTCTCGTGCTCAGTGTCTTGTTTACGAATCTCGCATACAAAACAACACATCCTTACGGGCCGTCGATCGATTGGGCGGGAGTGCGAGGGCCCGGGTGCGCTTCTGGTCGGGACGGAGATGGTGGTGGCGCTTATTCAAGATATCGCCCGAAGCTGATGCTTTGCTAAATGTATTAGTTGGGGAACTGCATTGCAAGCATCGCTTTTGGGTAGAGGAATGTTCGCACAGAGTGTTTAAATTATGCAATCATTTGGCCTGTGTGTGTGATCGTTAGATGGTAGCTGTAAGCTTCAAAGTGATTCGACACTAGCTTTGTGGCTGCCTAAACCCAAAGTCAATGTTAATGGTGCTGTTTGGACATTAGTTTAATGGCTCGCTTATTTAAAATGAAGGTCTTTTAAAGCAGAATTATAAGATGCTCTTGTTGAAATAGAATTTTTCTTACGGAATAGATTCATATTTTCATGGCAGTTTGTTAGGCTTTATGCTTCAAGTTTTCTTTACAGGGTTGATACAGTGTTGAAGTTGTACGACCTAATAAGATGCCCAATATGGAATAAAATCTCATACCTGTCGGATTCAGAACTGATTTTACTGATAGGTATTAAAAAAGTAGTCAAACACAAAAGAAAGGCTTAGGCCGACCTTTTACTGACTAAGGTTGATGAACCAAGTTTAAAAAAACTACATCTATTGATTTAAATCAAATCGCTCAATCAAATAGTATGAGTAGAATATGTCAATGCGTAGAAGGCAATTGCAACTCATTTTGTAAAACTTTTAGTTGGTTTTAAATGTATAAATGAACCACATTCCCACCTCAAAAATACACAAATTAATTTATGTATATAATTGTACGAACTAAGTAAAGCAGTGATTAAATAAAGTTTTGAAAGAAAATTAGGGGCTTTTTTGGAATGTTCATAACATCTGCTTCTTCCATTTGCCGTAACGTCCTACGTGGACATGCTGGTCTAT
The DNA here is from genome assembly GCF_016920715.1 of Anopheles arabiensis. Classification (NCBI taxonomy): domain Eukaryota; kingdom Metazoa; phylum Arthropoda; class Insecta; order Diptera; family Culicidae; genus Anopheles; species Anopheles arabiensis. The sequence continues at coordinate 66,003,318 of NC_053518.1, read as the reverse complement.
AAGGCTTTCAAGATTTAATTCATTACCACGCAGTCGGATAGTCAGTCCTTGCTACGGGAAGACGGTCTATTGTAGGCTTAAACCCATGACGGGCATGCTGTAGAGTCGTTCGTGTTGATGACTATACCAAGGGACATCCCCACCGTGTTCCTAACATAATGTAAGATTGATACGTAAGACGGTAAATAACTCAAAGAATGTGTAATACCAAGTTCTATTACATTATATCATGTCTTATAGATAAATTTGTATAAAAAATAGACTAATTGGTTATGGTTATGTACCCGAACGAAAGGTTATGAATAATCCGTTCCATACATATTTATGAACCAAACCTTTTCTTGGTAATTTCACGCAACTTACTGTGTAAAATAGGGAAATAACGATAACATATAAATAGAGAGCTACATTTGATTAAAACTCGTTTTTATTCACTGGTAGCTCAAATTATCAATCTTATGATGCATATAAACTTTTTTTTGCTCATTTTGTTATTAATACAGCATCAAAGTAAATAATTTCATTTTCATTTTTATGATACCTAATAACTTCTTTAAGAGGAAAAATAAAAATATATTTTTGAATCATTATTAATAAAATAGTATGAGTAAGATAAATGTTAAAAATACACAAAGAGTTATGTCTAAAGCTAAATGAAACAGGCTGTTTACGTTGTAACAGATAAAACGACAAAGAGATACAATTTTATCTGCGTCAGCAAAACTCTAAGCTTCAAAGCGATTTTTTACTTGAAAGCCGCTCTCACATCATCTACTATAAATCGACCTCAAACAAACAAATACAAACACACTAGTACATATTCGAATAGCCCAATGAGCTGCTCTGTAAATAGTATCATTCCACTTACACACGATTTGTGTTTAAACGATGTACAACACGAAAGGGTTTAAAAGGGGTTGTCACCATCGAACCAGCTTCAAATCGCATAAATCGCCTGATTGCATCCGGCGTGCAAACAAAGCCGTACAAACGTGCAATTGCGAAGTAAGGAGAACAAACAAACAACATGAGAGCGAGCTGAATCGGAATCATAATCGGAAAAATGGGGAGATGGAAGAGTGCCCTGTCGAGTGTCAAATAAAAGTGCATATGGATTAAACTGTAATGAATGTGCTTTGTGTTTTGTTTATTTATGTACCATTTTTTTCTCTGTCCCTCGCGCGCTTTAGAGCACGTTTCAGTTGGTTGTAAATGCATTTGTAAAAAGCAAACAAATCAAGATTGGTCGTTTTTTGCCGTTCCACCCTTATTGTGTTTTGGGTACCAAAACAAACTAATGCATATTTGATAGAAGCTTGATGGTCTATTTTTGCCCATCCATAAAGTGTTCATTCTCTTGTCATGCAGCAGAACAGAAACGTACAAGCTTTAAAGCACAAGCAGAATGCATCCCAAGCCGCCACCCAAGTACAGCGCGCGAGATCGAAACGAGATTTAATGGAAATGTGAAAAATGAAATATCAATTTCATACGGAATGATGCACGGTACGCGAAGACGTATCACAACCGCTTTGTGCGCTCTGTCAGCTTCGTTCGGTGTCTTTGTCCACGAGCAGCTCTGAGCAGCAGCAGCACCAAAGAGAAGGGCAAAATATGTGAATAAATCGTTGAGACACACTTGAACAAATCAGACACACCGACACACACACACACACACACACATACCAAACCGTTCCGATTGCACACAAACGATAAAAGTCAACAAAAACGCAACAGACGACACAAGGGGACAGGGACAAGCCCGGGAGTGAAGCGACGTAAGTGAACTGGAGCGAAATTCATTGCTGGTCATAAATATGTTTTTATTCTACACAAACACACACACACGCTTGCACATATGACACATAGCAACGGGGTGTGCACGGGGTGGTGACCCTTGTAAGGTTAGAGGGGTGCGTTTTTTTTGTGTCGATTACTGTTTTACAGCGCAAAACGACTTCAATCAACGTGTCCTCGGTTGAGCGGACGAGCGTCTGCATCGATTTGAAGCGACGACTTGGATGGAAGCTGCGCTTGTACTACAGCTGTAGCGGGGGCGCTGAATTTAAGCGACGGTGTTGTAAATTTTTACATCGCTTCACAATATGCTTCTCCCCCGTATTATGTGTAAATAAAATATGGTGGATTTTTTTTGCGTTGTTGCATTCTGTCCCTCAACCCAGAACCCGTGCGTTGGATGAAATTGTGTAGAATTGCTGCGAAAGCGAGATTGTACCTTGGCTTCGTGCAAATGCTTTACCTTGAAGATTAATAAAAGCAAGTGACGCAGCGTAATGGATCGTTGCACTCCGTCACAATAAGCCCGGCTAGGCAGAAGCAATGGAGTAATGGAAGGAATAAAAAAGGCAAGAAAGAGGAACCACCGTACCCTTTTTTCCAGCAGCATCAAATGAAGTTCCCCCGTCTGAATGGGGAAATAATTTACTTGATCTTCTCCGTCCCCGGTTCGGCGCCTTACATTATTGCTCGCGAGAGCGCTCGATGCAATGCATTCTACAATGCTGAAAGTCAGTCTCGGGCGCTGCCCCTGCGTTCCGTAGATTTTCTTTTCATTTGTCTTTCGCGTAGCCATTCCCTGGCCCGGCGGACCGGTATGATGGGGTGCTGCTGTAGTTAAGTGAGAATAAAAATAGTAGCGTAAATCATCATGCGCTGGGAGAAAGAGAACAAAAAATGAAACGAAGAGACGAACCCCAAAACTCGGCCCGGCCCCGAGGGGGAATTATGAATGTCATGCTGTGGAAGCAGCCCAATAGGGCCGAGGAAGGGTGGAGGAAGGGCGAAAAAGGTTGACAGGAAAACCCGGCAGTGGGCAGTGGCAACGCGGCGGAAAACTATTAAAATGATACATTATATTTAATATCAGGGGAAAATTTACGACAGAAAAATGAGGCTTTCATATATTTTCTCACTTAATAGTGGTGGTGTCCTCGGCCATGTCCGTGGCTGTCTTGGGAGATGGACGTTTTTTTTTATGTGTGTGTGTCTGTCTATGTGAGTGGGTTTCCCGTTTGGCTCCCGCCCGCTCAAGCTCAAGCCAGATGCAAATGAAAAATAGTTCCCGAGGCCGGGTCTTCTGGCGCGGGCTTGCTGCACGTGTAAGCTCGCACCTTGTCGTACGGGTCTCGGGTGGGGGTTTTAATATGTACAGGTTTTTTTTGTTGGCTGTGAGGGATGAATGATGATGGTAGGATTTCTTTTTTGGTGGGATGTTTTTATACAGCTCTCTCTCTCTCTCTCTCTTGGTTGCGAATTGCTGATAGGTTAGAAGGGCAAACGGTTCGGCCCAAACGGTGGGTTTGCTGGAGTGGCATCGGTTGGGCCGTTTTATGTTCATCTGTATGATGCGTACGACCTTTTGGTGCTGGGAGTTGATGATGTGCTTAAGGTGGGAAGCGTATGTTATCGCTCTACGGTGCGGTAGTTTGGGATTTTATGTGTTGCTTGCCGTAGTCTAGCACTGACCGAGAGGGGATTTCTTTTAAATCGATAGCTTTAAGAATATTATGAGAGTTATGTTCTTATAACATATTGTTTCTTTTGCTATCAGTGACAAAAAAAACCTTGATAATGTGTGTTGCGACAAACGCATCGGTGGCTAGCTGGGTCACCGTAACTAGAACGGCTAGACAACGACAGGTGGCGCTAACAGTACGACGCATACAGTTCTCGGAAAGATCGTGGCGATTTAGCATCCGTGAAGCTGGATAATCCGTGGTGATCGTGGTGCCGTCGTCCGAAAGCCGTTGACCCCATTTGTACGCTAAAGCCGCTAAGAGACCAGTGAATTTTTTAACACTTGTAAATTGCGAAATAAACGGTGTTTAAGAAAACTAGTGCACGCGAGTTTTGTGCGAATCCTTTCGGTAGAATCGACGGTTACTTGACGTAACATTTAAAAAAAATCATTTTCTCGCTAATTGGATTATTCGCTTATTTCGTTACCGAATAAACCCACATGCTACGTGACGAAATGGTGGGTGAAACGAAAAGTACCAGCGCGTGTGGTACATGCGGTGAAAAGGCGATGGTAGATGTGGTAAAATGTAGTGACTGCGGCCAAGCGTTCCACTTTGATTGTGTCGAGGAAGACGAGACGGTCCTAGACCGGGAGTGGTACTGTGAACCTTGCTGCAACAAAGATTTTCCGCCGGCTGAAGAACCGCGAGATGTTGAACTAGAGCATCGCGAGGTAGATCCTCCACTCGCCAACCCTTCGACCAGCCGTATTCCGCAACCTACTGTGGAAAGACGGGAGGTTTATCCTCCGTTAGTAGACCAACAACGTACCACAGAGAAAAAAGACCGTGCAGTTTGCCTTGAATCTACTGCTCCGTTGACTACCGGCCTACGTCGCCGGTCTTCGTTTGCTAGTGCGCCTGTCGCGCCGTCAACGAGCCGTGACTCGAAACAGCGCCACCTTATAAAGGAAAGTAGTGACACCATCACGGAAGAGATGGCTCAGCTGTTTCGACGCCTCATGGCAGCCGAGACTCCCGTGGTAAGAAAACGCGATCGTGAACCGCCAAGCGTGCCGCACACTCTGGAAGAGAAGCTAAACGAGGTGGTTAAGAACATCACAGCGCTTCTCCACCCCGGGGAACGAGCCAATAGTTCCCCTCGTCTCAGCTCTACGGCGTATTCAGATGAGATATACGAGCTGAGCCAAAGTCAGGTGTCTGCACGCCACGAGGTAAAAAGTGAGCTGCCTCAATTCTCGGGTGAATACGAAGACTGGTTAACTTTCATTTCAACCTACGAGGATACGACGCAGATGTGCGGGTTCTCTCCCAGAGAAAACATAATCCGGTTGAAGCAAGCCCTGAAAGGAAAAGCGCTGAAGGCAGTGCAATGCCGCTTGAGACGCGCCGAAGATCTTCCAGAAGCCATCGAGACACTCAGGGAAACGTTTGGAAGACCGGAAATGGTCATAGATTCCCTTCTCGACCAGATCCACCATTCACGACCGCCGAAGGAAGATCGCCTCGATAGCATTGTAGATTTTGCCCTGTCCGTAGAAGAAATCTGCGCCACCGTCAGGAACAGCGACGTCGAACGACGCTACGACGGACCGGTGCTACAAGAGTTAGTGGGATTGCTTCCCCCCTCAATGAAACTAGATTGGGGAAAGCACTGTTTAACGTTAAAACACAAATCTCTGGAAGAGTTTGGGAAATATATGCGGATGATTAAGAATGCCTGCCTACATGTCATCGCTCCAGTGCGTAATGAACGTCAACGCAATCCTCGACACGTCAACGTACACGCTGCAACAGAAAAGATAACGAATTCCGACCAACCTGAATCATCTACATACATAAGGTGTGCATGCGATAACTACTGCAACGGCCTGATGAATTGTGACGAATACCGACACATGTCGGTCACGCAGCGGTGGAACATTATTCGAATCAGACGACTGTGCAGGAGCTGCTTGAAATCTCATCGAAGTGAGTGTCACGAGTCGCGTCCCTGTGGGGTTGACGGTTGCCAGTTTCGACATCATGCATCTCTACATCAAACCGGTTCCACAAGTAACTCAGGCAAGTATCGTAGCAATTTTCACTCGACCGATAACCTAAACGTTTTGCTGAGATACATTCCAGTAACGCTGTACGGACGAGGAAAGGTCGTAGAAACGCTTGCATGCCTGGACGAAGGCTCATCAGTTACCCTGATGGAACAAGGTCTGCTACAGGAACTAGGCCTACATGGATCCCCACAACCGCTCTGTCTCTCATGGACCGGGGGTCAACAACGTGAAGAAAATGACTCGGTGATTTTAGCCATAGATGTATCCGGTACAGCACAACATGCACCACGTTTCGAGATGGCTTCAGTAAGAACGGTACGAAGCCTAGGTCTCCCGGGTCAACGTGTAATGATGGAGTCATTATCGTCCAAGTATCGCCACTTACGAGGTCTTCCTATATGCTCATATAGTGATAAAGCTCCTAAGCTACTCATAGGGATCGACAATTATCATTTGACACGACCTTTGAAGGCCATAGAAGGAGAACCCTTTGAACCAGTCGCCACCAAAACACGTTTAGGGTGGGTTGTGTCTGGACACTGCGCTCAATTTCAGGGCGATGGATGGAAAGTAACATTAGCGACGCATAACGCGAGACTTTGCGTTTGTTCTAACCTAGAAGCAAGATTAGATGCCGTTCTTAAAGGAAGCTTCGACTTGGACAAATCTAACGGTACACCACCACTACCAAAGGCAACGAAAAGAGCGCTAGACTTGCTGAGAGAACAAACCAAGCTTGTAGAAGGAAGATTCGAAGTAGGGCTCTTATGGAAACGAGAAAATATGTCCTTGCCAAATAATCGCTCGATGGCCCTACGCCGCCTCGATTGCCTTGAGAAACGCCTGATTCGAGAACCAGAGCTAAGAGTAGCCATGAATGCAGTGATCAGCGAACACATCAAGAAAGGGTACGTAGAAGAACTTCCTAAAACCGAGAAAAGTATGATGTCGGCAAGAACTTGGTACCTGCCAGTATTTCCTGTCTCCAGAGCCAACAAGCCCGATAAAATCAGAGTAGTGTGGGATGCTGCAGCAGAATTCCGTGGAGTATCTCTAAACTCTATGCTTCTTATCGGCCCTGACCTCCTGACACCACTCATACACCACTCGTACTACGCAGATTTCGAGAGTACAAGATAGCTGTCGCTGCCGACATTTCCGAGATGTATCATCAAGTACGCGTCAGTCCCAACGATCATGATAGTCAGAGATTTTTATGGTGGTGGAACAAGGATGAAACTGAACCGAAGGAATACGTAATGAAACGAATGACATTCGGCGCCGCTTGCTCACCTAGCTGTGCTCAATTTGTAAAAAACTTGAACGCTGAACGGTTTCAGGAAAGGCTTCCGATTGCAGCACGTTGCATCAAGGAAGACCACTACGTAGACGACATGCTGACGAGCCAAGAGGAGATATGTGATGCGATGTCATATGCCAAAGACGTCTTATACGTCCACGAACGAGGAGGTTTCCCGCTGCACAACTGGATATCAAACTGTGAAGAAGTACGTCGAGCAATTGGTACAACGTCTAGCGAACAACAGAAAAATCTCAACCTTGAACCGACTTTGACCACTCAGAAGGTCCTCGGTATGTGGTGGGATGCAGAACTAGACGTCTTTCGCTTCAAAATCCCTCCGCGTAATGAAGACTTATTGCTGGGAACCGCTATCCCAACCAAGCGTCAGATCCTAAGTATGCTAATGTCTGTATACGATCCTTTAGGACTAATTGCTGGCCACCTCTTTTTCTTAAAGGTAACATTGCAAGAGACCTGGAGGATGAATGTTGGATAGGACGACGAGGTTCCCCAATCCATCTATGAGATGTGGAGTCAATGGCTTGCACATATTCCAACCCTCCAAAGCATTTCGATACCACGCTGCTATCGCGAATCTATGACAATAACTGAATGCAAAATACAACTGCACGTATTCGTCGATGCTGGTAAGGACGGCTATACAGCTGTCGCATATTTCCGGTTTGAGACCAACGACCGTGTTGAGGTCGCACTAATAGGGGGAAAGACACGCGTCGCTCCATTGAAGTATATTTCAGTACCTAGGTTAGAGCTCCAAGCAGCTGTTCTTGGGTTTCGATTAGCGAAATCGATTTGCGAATCGCATCGAGAAAAGGTTCAACAACAATTCTTCTGGACAGATTCGAGGGACGTTGTATGCTGGCTTAATGCTGATCACAGGCGTTATAGTACCTTTGTAGCACACAGAGTTGGCGAAATCCTCGAGCATAGTTCAGCCAAAGACTGGAACTGGATACCAACCAAAACAAATGTCGCCGACGAAGGCACGAAGTGGTCAAAGATGGACAAACATCTCACAACCAGCGCATGGTTTACAGGACCGTTATTCCTGCAAAACAAAAAAGAAAACTGGCACTTTGAAGATCCAAAAGAAATGACAACAACTGAAGAAATACGCTACAACGTTTGTAGTCACGCTCAGGTAGAACCCCTCATCGAATTCAGTCGTTTCAGTCGCTGGAGGCGACTGCTACGAGCGATAGCATACGTTTGGCGATTCATCAGGAACGCTCGATCACCGACTGATAAACTGATGGGAACCCTCACGACGGCAGAATTGGAACTCGCCGAAAGAACTATAATCTTGCAGACACAGCAGTCCGTATTTCCAGAAGAACGACGCCTTCTAAAGAAGATTGAATGCGAGTCCAATACTCTTAAATACCTTCCTAAAAGTAGGCAACTGTATAAGTTAAGCCCTCAACTCGATACGCACGGCATCTTACGAGTTAAAGGAAGAATAGATGCTTGCGAATATGTCGGATACGAAATCAAGCAACCGATAATACTCCCGAAGTCCGGACATGTAACCGAGTTGATTGTTGATTATTACCATCGAAAGTATAGACACGCCAATCACCAAACCGTCATGAACGAAGTGCGACAACGTTTTAATATTCCTTCTCTACGCTCCGTATGTCATAGAGTGAGACAGAACTGCTGTTTTTGTAAAGTCAGAGAGTCTATGCCATCAGTGCCACCTATGGGGAACTTACCTGCAGCCAGATTATCTCCCTTTATCAGGCCATTCACATTCACGGGCATTGACTACTTCGGACCATTCATCGTAACGAACGGACGGCGGACTGAAAAGCGTTGGGGCGTGCTATTTACCTGCATGACCATTAGAGCGGTACACCTTGAAGTAGCATTTTCCTTGTCAACAAGCTCGTGTATAATCGCCATAAGAAACTTCATCTCTCGCCGTGGAACACCAAGAGAAATTTATTGCGATCAAGGAACTAATTTCATAGGTGCAAATCGAGAATTATCAGAAGCCTTGAAAGGAGTAAACATGCAACAGCTGATAGAAGAACTAGACGTTCCGCACACTCAGTGGAAGTTTAATCCACCAGCAGCTCCTCACTTCGGAGGCACATAGGAACGGCTCATACGCTCCATAAAAAAACGCTTCAGAATATTCAAATAAGGAAACACCCGACAGATGAGATACTGAACGGCTGGCTCATTGAAGTCGAAGGCATAATAAACTCTAGACCGCTTATCGAGGTTCCGGTTAGACTAGACGAAGACAGCCCACTGACACCGAACCATTTTTTACTAGGTTCATCGGGGGGAGCAAAACCACTTTCAACTTTTGACGACGGTCCGGCAGCATTAAGGAATACGTGGCAAGCTTATCAACACTATACGAATGAATTTTGGAAACGATGGGTAGCGAGCTATTTACCATCACTTGTAAAGCGAGTCAAATGGTTTAATCCAAGCAAACTACTACAATACGGTGATGTTTTATTGATAAGCGATGAGCTAGTTCCTCGTGGTTGCTGGCCGATGGGCCGAGTGGTGGAGACAATACCCTCAAGAAATGGCGAGATTAGACGAGCTAGGATAAAAACCACGTCTGGAAAAATTTTGGAACGACCGACCGTCAAGCTAGTAGTTATAGCTTCACCAGAAGATGAAAGGTTAGTGGACCAGCTACCCACCAACAAAGAGTGTATCCAACGTAGTGGACACACCGAGGGGGAGTGTTGCGACAAACGCATCGGTGGCTACCCAAGTGACATTTGCTCGAAATTGTTTTTCCATATCTGCTCGATTAGTACTCGATACGCCTGAAATTGTGGATTTGTGTGTGATAAAGTGTGTTGAAAGCGCTAAGATTTGATGTGTTCGTAAATTAGACTTTCTTCTATCGATGGATGATGCTGTCGAGCTCATTTTACATTCATAGCTTTGGTATTTGATGAACAACAAAAGCAAATTTTGTGAGAGGTTATTTTCTAAAAAATCGATATTATTTCAGTATAAAATTGCTTCATGACCAACTATAACGATAGGAAACAACATTTCCGATCGAATCTAGAAGAAAGCAACGAAAAAACCGCATCACAGTTGATTTTACTGGACTTTTTTCAAATTCCCTTAAACTGGTGCAGTTTAAGGGAAGTTTAAGGCTCCAGTTTAAGGGAATTTGCTCGAATTCCCGATTATTCGTGCTCGAAAATGTCAGTTGGGTAGCTGGGTCACCGTAACTAGAACGGCTAGACTACGACAGGTGGCGCTAACAGTACGACGTATACAGTTCTCGGAAGGATCGTGGCGATTTAGCATCCGTGAAGCTGGATAATCCGTGGTGATCGTGGTGCCGTCGTCCGAAAGCCGTTGACCCCATTCGTACGCTAAAGCCGCTAAGAGACCAGTGAATTTTTTAACACTTGTAAATTGCGAAATAAACGGTGTTTAAGAAAACTAGTGAACGCGAGTTTTGTGCGAATCCTTTCGGTAGAATCGACGGTTACTTGACGTAACAATGTGTTTATTTGCTTTTGGCTATAGGGCTTTTATTAATTCACATTTAACGGAAGATATTCAAATCGATGAGTCTGTTTAAACGAACATTCTTCACAATTTCATCGAAATCGAGTAGTGCTCGCGCCCAAACGGTTTGCTCCGGCAGTGAACAAGTTGCAACGTGTGTTGAAATACGCAGCCGAAGAGAGAGAGAAAGAGAGAGAGAGAGAGAGAGAGAGAGAGAGAGAGAGAGAGAGAGAGAGAGAAGTTCTTGAAAGCAACGGTGCCAGAACGATTTGCATTTCTCTCTCGTGCGCTATCAATTTAAACTCTCTCACACCCACACATGTGAATTCTTATCAATCCTCTCTCGCATGCGCGACCGGTTTAAAGCATGAGCCAACGCAGGGAGGCGTTATTGTTGGTTTAGAGCTATCAAGGCAGACAGATGTGCTGAAAAATAAACGCAACCAAAAAGCCAATCCCGTTTGGTACCCAGTCCTCGTGTTAAAGGAAAGAAAATCGGGTTTCCTCCAAGCTGAAGCCTCCACAAGCTTCAACTCTTTTTCCCGTCGGTTTGTTCTTTCCGCCAGGTTGAAACCAACACCAGCCTCAACTCTCTCTCTCTCCTCACCTACTCATCCCAATTGGGGCAGTACAGTCCCCAACAAGTAGTATTACCTCTGTAGCTATAAGTAGTTAGCAATTTTCTTAGGCTTACTATATCCCTCTGCAATAGGATTCTTTCTTTCATCCGCAGTTGTTTATTATTATAATTAAGATAAGCAGCTGTCCAATTGTTTATTCTTTGTTTAGAGGCGCTATAAAATGCATCACTCGTAGTGAGATTTGACGTAAGAGTGATCTTGAATCTTTCACTCAGCCTAGACCAGAATCCTTCGGGACTGTTGGAAGACGCTGTCCACACTAAACATTTTCTATATCGCCCTCTTTTGAAAATCACAAGAAACAACACTGTGCCGGCGAATCGACCGTCAATATTTTGTTACAATTACCGTTAACATTATTAGTTATTAAAAGTTGTTGTTTTTTTTTATTAAAACTTTTATTATTTTATTTGTTTTTCAGAATGAACGGCTCGACTGATTTATTTAATAATGATTAATTACATATACCCTTAACTGCATTTACTGATCGATGGATGCGCCTGGTTTTTTGTAGTTTAAATATAAATTGAAAACTTATTTCAGGAAAAAACGGCTATAATAGCATTAAAAGTCCAGCAAACTCTATTGTCTCTTCTCTCTCGGGATGTAAATTATTCTTTTGTTAGAACTGTTATAAATCTTGCGCCTTCGTAGTGTATCACATTAATCAATTTATCAATTATCCATTTTATGCACAAATTTACTGAAAAGCCTTCCCCCATTCGAGCAGACAGAGATAACGGTAGATACTGCGCAAAAACGTTCAACCATGCTTACAAAGCCCCTTCGGTGCGCTTCGAGATGGATGGCGTTTATCGATTTAAGCCCTATTTATCTGATCATGTTGATCTTTGTACGAGCAGGCTGTTTGCTGTACGCCAACCGTACATTATCGTGATGGGTTAATTGTGTAGAGTGCATATTGTATGCAGCAAAACACCCCTAACCAGGACGGAGCCGTGTTGTAATCGTATGCGTATGCGTGCATAAAATGTGGTCAGCAGTTGGTGTGACGCAAAAGGTCAAAAGGGTGGGAGGGTGAGAAAAAAGGTGTGTAACACAATTTACACCAAACTGCACACCGACACGTACAGGCGTGTAACAGAACATCCTTAATGAGTCTAATTTAAATTCAAAGCTAAATAAAATAAATTATAGGCTCACCAGAGAGTCCCAGCATCGAATGATCGCATAAAGTGAATGGAGCCGCCCAGTACGCTGTGGTGGGCAGGTGGAGACGCCCGGTGGCGAGAGTGGTGAGAGGTTCAAAAATCACACACACTCACACCCCCTTCGGTGTCATCGATGTGACACTGCCCAGTTGGCTAGATAACCATTTAAAATCTGTTAAATTTGCACATAATTGTAAAGCGTGCGGCGTGCATTTGGCGACTCAATCGGATTTCGGTGCCGCCCGCATCCCGATCACTTTATTATTATTAGCCCTCCACGTACACGTACGCGTGGACCGATAATTACTGACCGAGGTTTGGGATGGCCGGGTGGGCACTAGTCCCCCGAGGGAGAGAGTGTGTAATGGGCATTCGCGAGTGGTTTACGGGGGCACCGGTCGGTTACGCACAATCGGTCGCCGCTAATGTTGTGTACGGGCGTGATTTGCGTAGTCGCTTTGGGATGACATTTGCAGCAGCGAGCCACCGAAACGTGGCCACTGTCACAATCTGTGTGTTCGACAGTGTGATTATCAAAACCGTCGATAAAATGTCCGGTCCGGTTTTGTAACGTGTGTTGGGAGAGTCGGTTGGGGTGGTGAAATGGTCTGGTCGATCACATAAAATTGGACGCTCGATTGAATTAATCTATTAATTTGGCATAAAAAGTAGAGCGTAATATGAGCGTGATTGTTTGAACCTTAAATGTCCAATTGGTATGTATTTAATTCAATGAATTTGTGTAACAGTAAAAATAAAATATTTCCTGGTTATAAATACAAGGTCACCGATGTTATCATCATTGCGATGCTAATAAACACGTATGATGAACACACACACATAACACATCAACCTCATCGTAGATCGTCGATTCGATTTTTATCGCTATCACAAAAACACAAAGAGAACTTAACTACAGCCACGTTGCCGGATCAGCGTTACCAGTGCCCGGTGCGGGGCCATCATTTGTGTGTTGATGATGGCCCAGCACCAGGCAGCAAAACATCGGAACAACACCTCACTCCACCTTCACTATCGGGCGTACGTACGCGCGCGCTCGCGTGTGTGTGTACAGGACATTGTGGTTAGTGCTTTTGGCATCACGATTTATGAACCCTTCCGGTCGGTTAGGCGTCAGTGAATAATGCGAGCGTCGGGGGCACGCGGAGTTTGCCCTTCTCTCCGTGGCTGAGGTGCATTTTAGTGTGACTTTTAGCAAATTTTGCAACATCATTAGGCTTCCGCTCCGGAACACACGCTTGCCGCGACCGGTGTGCGTACCGAGTATCGATAAATATTTCATAGCCGTTAGTCTACTCGATAATTGGATTGGATCAATATATGCAAAGTAGGCCCGGGCAAATGGCGTTCAGTTTGGCTGAACTCGGACCTCCCCGTTTTTTTGACTCCCTTGACTCCCCCGTGGGAGGAACGGTGAAGCAAATGGCTGGGCAGACAGATTGGCTCTCTGTCGGTGTTGTGCACGATGGTGCTTCACATTAAAGCGTGTGAGAGAGGAATGACACGAGGGCGTATGGCTTCGGCTGGTTTGTTTATTTATTTAACGGGAAAAGTACACGCTAAAAATTGCCAGTTGAAAGCATCGATTGTGCATGGATCAGTCCGGTGCAGGATGAAGGGTTTTGTGAAGGATAGTTTTGGGTACAAAATATTGTCATTTACTCTTGAAAAGGAATTTAAAAATATATTCTGTGTTTATTATTAAAAAAAGTTTTATCATAATTGCTTCCAACCAGGAATTGTTAATCAATTCTACTAACAGCTACACAAATCCAACCCCTATAATCAAACTATCCATTTGTCACAACGTGTTAGAATGCATGCCGCTATCCGCTATGATTTCAATCGACCTGTTCAAAACCCCCACTCGCTCACCAAGCACACTGTCCACATGCGTATGTATTGTGCCGTTGCGTGAGACGTTGTGCATCTGCAGAACCGTTCGGTGCAACGGCACAAAATCTGTTTTGCTACCGGTCTGTCGGTCGGACCCTGCGCTGCACGGACCCTGCGCCAGGCACCAAGCGGGTGGGGGAAATTCATTGCATTAATATCGTATTAAAAGTAATGATACAATAAATCAATTTTATAATTATTTTAACGACGCGTGACGTTAATGACTCTATCGCAGCACAGGTGAAAGCAAAGCCAGAAGGGTGCTGGGGGTAACGGGTGCGGCCGGTTGTTGATTGTTTATGAATCACGGTTGCATCGAGTGCATTCACGGGGTGGTGGGAAGTGACGGGGGAGTGGGAGGGGAAATTAAATTCATGTCGGGAAAGACGCACCTCGACCCGGGTGCGTTTACCATGCCAACGGAATGGAAATGGCATTCAGTGACGGATTGTTTTTCATTCCTTTTTGTTGGGGAGGTTGCTGCCATCGTTGCTATGGGTGGGCTGCTGCAAGCAGTGAGTAAACAAACGCTATTAAACTGCCTCCAAATAAGGGGAATTGGAAATGGAATGGTTGTGTTTTTTATTCAGAATTTACAGATCGTAATGGTACAGATTGGCAAATGTATTTTTTTTTGCCTGGCAAGGTTCCCCGAGGCTGTCCAGAGAATGTATCAATTCTCATTACGCCGAATGAGTGAGAGGCATTAAAATGAATTTGAGGCCCTGTCGGAGACGGGTAGGCGTCTCATTTCAGCCTCATTAATTCACGCAGAAAGAATTGGCGAGGCACAGTTTATTCAGAGTGGTTTGCATAAGCATACATTGGCACCGAAATTGTGCCGAAATATTTGATGAACATACATTGTGTTCAATGGTTGGTTGTCGTTGATGGAAGAAATAAAGGTGAATATTTCATTTACATTGTCTCGTGGCACACGCTCTTAATGTCGGCGGCGGTTTCTGTAATGTCTGGCAAAAGGTAATGTATTGATAATATGGCTACAGTAAGATTGACACATTCCTTTGTGTCTTTATCTAGTCGATTGCGGAATAAAACAAAAAAAGCCTTAGAAATTGCCTCATAAACATCCTCGAGAACCTCATTTTGTGATGGCGAAATTTCACGCTAAATCGCTTGCCAACACACTTTACCATAAATTTTCATTCCCGTAAATCCCGGTATGCAAATCTTGCGCACTCGTTTTGCTTTTTGCTTAAAAAAAAACGATCAGCCTGATGTGAACCGTAAAACAGGCTTTCTTCACGTGCGGCCATGATAATCTTGCTAATATACCATTTCAAGAGGAATGGAAAAATGGGGGCTAACATCGGGTGAGCTGTGCAGGGTGGAAAAAAAAGTTTAGTGCAGCTGTGTTTGTACTATAACCATCACAAACGCATCATTTAGCTCAATCGCCGCAGTCAACTTGGGGCTATCAAAGTTAATCTTGCCGCATCCCCGGTGATATAGCTTGAAATGGCTGGGCGTTGCTGGGGAGGGGCACGCTTCAAATTTAAATAAAGAAGCCCCGGAACGCAACAGCCCCAAGTCTCCGTGAACATCTCTGCGCAAAAGTACGCAAAACTGTGACGCTTTCAGTTGCCATTAGCTTTGCTTGGTGGTTTGCTTGATTTGCATCGGAAGCTTTTAAGTGAGCTTTCACGGGACCGTGTCTGTGTTGGTCCGCACGCTGAAATGCTAATGAATTTTACCCCAGAAACGCTTGCTGCTCAACACAACAACAACAAGCATGGGTCGAAACGGTGTGTTTGATGCTGTGGTCCGAAACGCGCTGTGTTGCTGTGAACATCGTCGAATTAGACGAGCGTAAAACCACATCCGGCTCGTCGGTGACGTTTTCACACGCCGAACCGGTCGGTGGAAGGTTTTGGTTCACCTTTTTCCTTTTGTTTCTTGCTCTCCACGTTTTGCTGTTGGTATGTTCCGAAACCATAAATCAAGCTCCCGTGTGTCCTTGAAGGGTGTCCTGTCGGGAGAGGATACTGGACCAATCAGCGTGGCTGATTACGAAGGACGGTGAATGTCTTGATTCGCTCAAGACACAGTGGACACTGTTGATGGCTGCGAAAGGACAGAGCGATGTAGAGGGCGCATTATTTTTTTTGTTTTGCCTGATTTAGGAAGAGCAAATATGTAGATTTTCTTATTTAGTATGCAGCAAAGGGGTTAGTTACTGTGTGCAATGGAAGAATTGGCATAAGTGGTGCACTAAGGTTTTTGTTTGCTTGTTTTTTTGTGTGAAATGAAAAAAAAATTTTGGGGCGAAAGGAAACCAAACCAGAAGAATAGAGGAGAGTTATTTTAATTTAGTTTTGTTTTCTATCTCGCAAAAAACGGTGTTGCTCTGTGTCATTTTCTATCGGTGGTAGTTTTTCTGCTTTTGGCGCTTAACCACTTTGTGATACTTGAGAGTAAGGTGAAGAAGGCTTTTATGTGTGCTGAACTCATTTGAGCTCAAGATTAGTCTCAGCTTGTAGCCTAAGAGCACCTCATTAAGGATTAAAAGCTTTCTGTGACGATTTGCTTTTTAGTTTAAGGAACACACACAGACACGTCACATTTAACTGAGAATAATGTTTTTGCAGCAATTAAACGTTGGGTAAAAGCCATTCCACATTGAGGGCAATCATAGCGCAACAGCGATTGCAGACACGATTTGACATACAATGTGATATGTGCAGTTGCGCTCAATTTGGATCCAGGATGGTTTTTACCACTTTTTGCAATTCAAATATGTTTGCTTAAAAGTCAAACAATTTTGTCAGAACATTGAAAAGATTACGTAGACCATTGTTTTAATTTACCATAAACTGTAGACAAATGATTTTATATTTTACCACAAGGTTACGCTTTGATTGCACTGAAACCGATTTAGGGACCCTTTACGATTTTAGTCAGTTTTTTCTATGGAGTTGGAGTTGGACAGTTGGAGGCTGAAATCATGTAAACACTCTATACAAAACCATTCAAAAACTAGCCTGCAATTTTCAGTCTAGATTATTTTAGCCTCAAAGCTAGAATTAGATTCGAGTACCTGCTCGAAAACACGGTGTTGTTTACATTTATCCCAAGGTGCATTAAAGAGATCTGGTGATGGAATCCAGAATCAAAGTGTATGTAGTCCAGGTGGTCTCATTGCATGTTTTATAACCAAATTTGAATATCACTTTTTGACAAGATGAGTCAAAACTTTTGTTCAAACAAGATTTCTGGAGGCTTGACGAATACACAAAGCACTCTTAAAATTTTCATTCAGAAGCAGAAGCGATAAAAATCAGCCTTCTGAATGCATACACCTTGGGATAAGCCCACCTGTATATTATACCCACTTAGATAACTGCTCGAAAACTGCTATATAATGCAAACAGCTGACAGGCTGAAATTTCAGCCTACGAACTTAAGGAGTTGAGCTTATCTGGCTGATTTTTAATGCTTCTGTTTTTGAATTAGGATTTTAAGAGTGTTTTGTGTATTCGTCAACCCTCCAGAAAGCTTGTTCGAACAAAATTTTTCATTCATCCTATTAAAAAATGAAATTCAAATTTGGCTATAAACAACTTGCTATAACATACACTTTGATTCTGGATTCCATCACCTGAACTCTTTCATAAACCTTGGGATACATAAAAACACCACCTTGTTTTGCCATTTTTCGAGCAGGTACTCGAATCTAATTCTAGTTTTGAGGCTAAAAAATCTATAGTGAAAATTGCAGGCTAGTTTTTTGTGTGGTTTTGTATGGAGTGTTTACATGATTTCAGCCTCCAACTATCAAACTCCATACAAAAAAAGACTAGAATCGTGAAGCGCCCCATTCATAGAAAGACGTTGAAAAGCAATACGACCGGAGCCGTTTCTTCTGAATAAAAAAATAGAAATTCGTTGAAATGTTTTTAATTTAGTATTTATTATTTAAACGTTTAATATTAAAAAAAATCCAATAATCATATTTTTTATTAATTTTACATATGTCCCGTACTGTGACCAAAGTGAATGGTTACTGCTGTTCAAAACATCCATCCACTGCTTTTTATCGTCCCGATCACCACCGTACGGTGCTTCAGGGGTCATAAAAAATTTATGATACCCGCGGTGCAGCGTCTCACACCCTTTTCTTCTCCGGACAATTCACGACCCTCGACAAGGATATAAACCCGCTAACCAAACGTATCCACAACTTGCCAGTTCACCTTCCATCATGAAGCAAAACTTCCAAAAATACAACGTAATAACGCGGAATTAAATTCTCTACACATACGCGTTACCTAGCAGAGAAGCGAGCACAGCAACGTAATCACCACAAACTAAAAGCTAGCACCCGGCAAAATACGGGCTAAATGGGGCCATCAATGCTTCCGCGCATCCGTTCCGCTCTTTTTGTGTGCTCTTGTTGTGTGATTATATTAGTGCTTAAATTAGCGTAAAAACGAACCGTTCATTGATAGTTGTTTTTCCCAGCATCGTCCACACTTTGCGCATCGCAACTTTTCATTTAATGCTTCATTTGCGGCTCGTCCTGCCACATCCTCCCCATCTTTAATCACCCGTTAGCGAGGGGAATTGCAAGAAAAAGGGCACATAATTAAAAGAAACGTGTATCAGGGCAATAAGGGAAAAAGGTGTACCCTCGATTGACCGAGCTTAATGCCGGTGCGTGTAATGAGCGCCTCGCAGATGTGTTATGGAGCGTATTTTGAGCGCTGTTTGATGTAGCCAAGCTTCCGGGCAAGCTCACCACCACGATTGCCGCCATTTTGGGGCAGTTTAGCTGTAATTTATTCGCAACCAAATGTAGCAAGCAAGGTTCTATTCACCGTTTAGATGAGCTTAACCATGTTACCATATGAATGGTAATTCTTCGCTAATTACATGCACCTTCACCCGGTGGCCTTTGGGGGGATGTCAACATTTCAACCCCCCCTGTACTGTGGCCTTTTATTGACAGGATTACAAATGGAACGATCCGATTCGACAAATCGGTTCGATTGATAAAGCTAATTGGACGCGTGATGCCATCGGGCAGCTTCACTCTTCACTGCCGTTTGGGGGGGGGGGAGAGGATGGAAATTGAGCAGTGGAGCGGAGGAGGACAGATTTATTTCAACCACCAACTAACACGCCGGCTCACCGGCGTTGACCTTTCACTTGCATCGTCCCTGTCACTGTCGTTGATTGACGGATAATTAGTGGTCGCGAAGGGAGCTGCGCCGATTTCCATCCGACGAAGAGAAGAGGGCAGCTTAGTGACCCGTGATTGTGTGTCGCTCGCTACGGAGCGGTTGTTGGCAAGAGTTGATAATTAACGGTGTTTGTAAATGTGTACTTTTTCTTCTTTCTATGTCCACACTATACCAAGAGATGACGGACAGGACAGTGAAGTAGCAGTTTTGATAGAGTTTAGCGTTGTTGAAGTGAAGGATTACGCTGATTCTTGGGCAGGTAGTAAGTATGTAAGCTTCTTGTTTGTGTCGATTAGTTTATGTGCATTGATTGGAATGACATGAAAATGTTAAATCAACGGGGAAACAATGTACAAAGTTGTCTTTTGTTGTTATCGCTTATTTGGTGATCTCTGAGTATCATTGATTTCTTTGGGATGTAATATTTTGACTGAAAAGTGATCTTTGATTGCATAACGGGAGGTCTAATTTGGATTTATCATAATTCTCTGGAGGATTGAGTAACGATTGGAATTGATTTATGTTTTATTTTTAAGTTAGAAGATAATTGTTTTGAAAATTGAAGGGCATATCCGAGCCTAGTAAATGTCTTTCGTACATTCCATTATGCATCAATGTCTTTGAAAAAAATATAATAAAAGTTTATTTCTTGCAAGGCTGACAGAAGTACTACCGAAACGTAACTTTATGCGTAAATTTTACACGTAACGCCTCTTTAATGTAGTCCAATAAGACAAAACATTAGTTTTGTTCCTTTTTGTACAATTTAAGATTTTAAACTATGACTTGAGCAAGTGATTTAAGTTTTCTTGGACAATGTTGGTTGTGGAATGTTGCTTTTTTCCAAACAAAAACTAAGCCATTTGACGTTTCGTTACCATCTATTTGTATTCTCAGAATTTAAAGAAGCCATCGAACTACTGAAACAAACGGTAAAACTTAGGAGGTTTTTTTCAAAGAATTAGATTCCAACAAAGTCTCTTAGACTTTAGGACTCTTCCTCTCTCTTGTGCAATGATCATAAGCACCCCTAAAATGAAAGTGGCGCATTTCCTGCAAACTGCATCATTCGCAACAAAACTACATATTCCGCAAACCACTTTTCGCAGAACAACAGCATCCCTGCCCCAACATCAAAAAACTTCTCTTAATTATCTTCTCGCAGTACGGTCCTTTTGATGCAACCAGTCCTAGCAGCATGTAACCACGCTGTCCAGCTTCCAACCACACATCCTGATCTGCACAGGGTGCGCAGACGTACACTGCGGCAAACGGCAAACGAATGTATATGGGAGCCAGTGGCCATACATTCCGGTACGTGTCTACATAATTGATACATCCGGTACCGGTCCCTTTGATGCGATCGGAATCAACATTCCCGTCCTTCCGGCATGGCAAAAGTGAAACAGAAGGAAGGGTGAGTGGGTACACCGACGGATACGCCATACCTTCCGGGGGAGTTGCTGGCTGTCGTGGGACGGCTCCTGCACCTGTCATTACTACAGTTGCACACTGTCCCGTTTAAGAGGGAACACTGCATGCGATGTGCATGGTTCGTATCGCGCTCCTTCCGGGAAGCACATTCCCGGAGCGAAAACATTGGCGTAACAATTAATGGAGTCGATGCAATTGCGGGAAAAGTCTTTTGTCGCACAGTGCCATGGTGCGTTTAATGTGGCGCTGTTTGCCGTTGTTAAAGGGCAGAGACATATTGATTGTAATTATAGAGGCTACTAGTTGAGAACATTCGCATAGACAATTTGCTTTTTAAAATAGTGAGATGAGTTGATATATAAACATAAAGTACACTTTTGAAGCGTTTGTTTGATGCACACTCACACACATACCAAAATTCCCTCACTTTAGGGAAACTCTTGCACGGTGAAATTTAAACTAGATAAATAAATCTTGCCTGCCCCAAACTTTTGGCATTTCGGAAACGAGTTTCGAGTGCACCAGAATGCAGATTGCGTGCCGGCAATAGATAAACTTAAATAAAAAAAAATGCACCCGAAACGTACCAACAAACACAAAGCTGCACATCGCGCATCTGGACGCAGAGATTGAAAAATGGATAAAAGATGAATGTACGCAAAACTTCACCGCGTTCAAAATGTATTCAAATTCAATTCAAAACCACACGACGGGAGCGCCTGAAACGCCCGAAAAGTGCGGTTAGCGGATTGTGCTGTGCGGTACACGCAAAAAATGGAATCCTCCCGAGACGACGATGCAACGTTGCAGGCACTCGGGGAACGTGCATTAATTTTTGTTGAATGCAAAACGATCCGGATGGTTTGTGAGTAGTTTTTTTTTGTCCTCCCATTTTCTGTGACGACAGGGGTAAAAGAATGCGGTTTAAAAGAATTCGGGTAAGCGGTTGGGTAAATAAGCAAAGCGGCATAAGTGGACTTTTTTTTAAAGAGAAGTCGTCGAGAGTCGTTCAAAAGGAGGGAGAGAGAGGGGAGGAATCAGAACCGGAATAAAAAGACTTCGGTGCTCCATACTACTGGCTCAGCGGCTAACAGACATTAAAAACGCTTAATTGATGTACTGTTTTTGTGTGCATGTGCGACTCTTCTCGTCCCTACCGCTAGAGGTGAAGCTATCGAGCCCAGTAAGCAGCGTATAAAAAGTGTGCATAAAATCATCCACCAAAAACGCACAGACCGACGGAGTGTTTCACAAACCTAATCCTCCATCATCCTGAAGTGGTGGAGCAGGAAAATAGGATGCTTCCCATAATTATGGCTCCGAAAAAAGAAAAGAAGGGGTTGAGTGTGCAACGGCGATACTCTCGTCACACCCCACCCCAAATGCGAATGGCCTCAAAATGACCAGCTCCCGTTTGCACGGAACGAACCATTCAGCGTCGGACAGCGCGTTTAAATTTCAATTAGACGCATCGTGTCCGGCCGCGAGCAGACGAACGTATGTAATGGCGAACGAATGGTGGTGTGCACCGAATGGAAGAAGTTTTTTTGTGTGTTTGAGTGAGTGAAACGACGTTGGCAGCACTATTTGCACTACTGGAGTCGGCGTGATGGACACTCGAGCACTCGATTGAATCCATCCATGCGGCGCTCGAGGGAAAATAGCATTATAATAACGATGATGCAAAGCAACACACAACACACTGAAGAGGATGGCAAAAAATAGGGAAAATGGAAATGGGGAAAAACGAGGAAAGTAGCAGTAGCATCAACAGCAAAACAAAGAAAAAAAAGGCTCACGAACAGTTTGGGGCTCCGCAGTGCCTGCTGTGGACAATTACAGGAATCATCAGTTTAGTGGTTATGAACATTACACTAAGTAATCCGATTACATGCTGTCGGTACATCGTTTGTCCAGGCTTCGGGTTCGGTGCGATGGTTTGCCGCCAGGCAGCAGCTAACGAACCACAAACGAGTGTGTATGTGTGTGTGTGTGTGTGTATGTGTGTGTGTGTGTGTTGGCATCGACAATATTTCGCTCCCTTACCCTAAAGCGGGAGACGAAACATCTTTATTCATATAGTGCCGCTCGATGTGCCGCTGTGCGAAAAGGCGTTGAAGCGTTGTTTGATGCGTTTGTTACGTAGGGGTTGTATTGTTGTATGGTATGGATGGTACAGACAAAAGTTATGTATTGTATTTATTTAAGCATTAATTGAATTTAATACAGGATTGATAATATTTTGCGCATACATTTATGTCTATAATGTCAATGCAGAAATATTGATTACTTTTAAGGATTTCTAAAACATCATTATAAAATTCATTACAAAATTCAACAAACGAAACGCTCTATTTGAGACGAGATACACACTACTTCCGCTGAACGAAATCCGATTTAAGATAGTCGAATCACAAACGTTCTTAGCTAAACGGTCGCAAGCCATTCTTGCTGACTGATTTTTCTCTTCAGACACCCGAATCGCCCCATCGAATCAATCTTCATGAAATCTTTAGCATCATCTATCTTGACCCATGGCCACCGAAGAACCTAAACCAAAAGCTAATTCGCCCTTATCGCCTGGAAAGCTTCCAACGTTAATCGCCAAGATGGATGAATGATCGCCGGCAGACAGATCGTAGCTGCAGAATATTGTCGAATAAAGCGTTGTCCCTGTAATTTCATCCCCTTCCTTTCGGTAATTGATTCAACCAATCCAAGCCACTCCCAAAGTAGGGATAGAGTGCTTGGATCAGCGGGCTCACATGAGGTGAGAAGGATCCGAGAGTGAAATCTTCGATCAGCTCAGGAATAAGTCTTCGCCCGTCGATTTCAACAGGCGGGTTTGGTGGTTTGGTGGATCAAAAGTGGTAAGATTTACTTTCCGTATGCCGTCTTTGCGATTGTCGCGCCATTCCTTTCGCTATGTGTGTGTGTGTGTTAGTGAGCCCGGAAAGCACATAATCGGAAGTGACTCCTTTGATCGATAGGATTATAGCGTGATGTATGGGAATGGTGATTGAATCAAGCAAAGGCAAAGATAAAAATGGGGATCGCCCGGAGGTATTGCCAAATCACAAAGAGCGTACGAACGACTCTGTCTGTTATCACACGCGGTGTTATTTTGCGTGTACGGTTTCGAAACTGCGTATTTGGGCGCAGTGCTAGTGTACGGGCGAATGCATACCTTCCGCCTTCCAAAAGTCTTCGCTTTGAAAGGGAGGGAAAAGCGAAAAAAAATGGAAAAAAGGAAATACCATCTTCAAACACTTGGCCCGTGCGGCCATGCCAGCAACCCCGAGGCACATCGAACTGTCGGCTGGTGTCATCCTTTCTCAACCCGATTGACAGACATCTTTCGAAAACGAAGGAAAAAAGAAAGGCTGCCCGGTGTGGAGGGAGAGAGAAAGAAGTGGAGGGATTTATTTTATATTTTTCCTTATAGAAAATGGAACCGGGAGAAAATATCTTCGTCTTCGTGCGGATGAAATCAAAAGCTATTCAGTTTTGCACTTTGCAATCGTCACTTGTCTTCTGCCTGCGTGGTCCAGCGAAGGCGAGGGATTTAGCAGGGCAGACGAGGAAATACAGAACGGAAATGTCTTTCAACCAAATCTTTTCGGATATCGGCTCCGATCGGAATCGATTGGCTGCGTGGCCCGTTAGAAACCGGCCAACTGTCAACCGAACCCCTAATGCTGGGTGTATTAGTATTGCCCTGTTGCTGACGGTTGGGAAGGGGAAGGTAAGAGCAGAGTGTATGTAGGTGGAGTGTGTGCGGTAGAGTTTAAGAGCTGCAACGGACGTTCACACCGGAAGACGTGTCGAGTTGGTTCAAGCAAGACCGTTGAGCTTATTTCCGACGTTAAGGTTGAGTGATGATATGTTTTTGTTTCACGTTTATCACATTTTACTCGAATTGACATTCGTATTGTTCGTCTTATAGAATTAAAGCGTTAGTAATAGTATTAGCGTAAGAGGACACTTGTGCTATGTGAAATCCCGAGGAAAAATACAATTATTGATGTAAAGAATTAAAGAATGTTTAGCGACCCTAACAATTATTGAGCATAATAACTTAGTAACTGAAGAACTTCTTCTTCTTTTGGCTCAATAACCGTTGTCGGTCAAGACCTACCTGTACCGCTTGTGGGGTTGGCATTCAGTGACTTTTGGATTAACCCCCATAGCAGGATAGTCAGTCCTACGTATGGCGGCACGATCTATTTGGGGTTTGAACTCATGACAGGCATGTTGTTAAGTCGTTCGACTTGACAACTCTACCATGAGACCGACCTCTGAACTGAAGAATTAAAGAACTAAAAAAATAAAGGAATTTATTTATTCCGAGCTACAAACATTAAAAACTACATTATTAAAACACTATAGAAATGAAGAAATAAAAACCAACACAACTAAAAATTTTACTTAAAAAATGAAGAACTTAAGAATAAAAAAACTGAGGAACTAAAGAGCGTAATAATTATTGAAATAAAAAAGAAGAGAACGAAAGATAAGAGACATAACTAAATAACAAAACATAGAACTAAATAACTAAAGAACTAAAGAACTAAATAACTAAAGAACTAAAGAACTAAAGAACTAAAGAACTAAAGAACTAAAGAACTAAAGAACTAAAGAAGTAAAGAACTAAAGAACTAAGGAACTAAGGAACTTAGGAACTTAGGAACTAAGGAACTAAACAATTAAGGAATTAAGGAATTAGAGAACTAAATAACTAAATAACTAAATAACTAAAGAACTAAAGAATTAAATAACCGAAGGACTAACTGAAATAATTTCATACGATCAGACGAGGTGTTCAAATAATAACTATTGTTGAGGCATGCGATTTTATGATCAATTCTTGTAATGATGTGCACAAGCTTCACTATCAAATGCTGTTTTCCCGTATGTGCTAATCTTAATAGGCATGTTATCCATTTTCAGAACTGTGCTAAAATTAACCATTCATAGAACAAAGATCACTCGCTTAATACATGGAAATGGATAGAACATGCAACATGGAATCTGTTTACAGAATGCGTGTGTAAGAACATGTTTCCACAGTCCATAACAAAACCTTCTCAACAATAGTAACACACACGAACAGTTCATCCACTCCAACCGTGCTGGGTTTGTTCGGTAGCCACCACCACCACCACCAACATCACCACCAGGTTACACACGTACACAGCTGCCCTGGTTGAAGATTAATAATTGATGCCGTCAATTACCTTACTGAATGGTGGAAACTCTTAGCCTAAGCCTTTTACCGAGTTCGTCCTTTATCCTGAGCTAAAACCGGGTTCTATCCGTGCTAAGGACGTGGGAGTTTTCGTGAAAATAGTTCGAAACTGACCGCACTACTTTCGATACATACACTATACACACAAATACACACTCAACGCTGAGCGCTGTACCTAAATACGAATGAAGATGTCCATTTGCTCGTGGCGGGTTTTCCGTTTCGGGATTTACATTTTCCTTTTCCGTTGCTTTCTAGTTGATTTGGAGAAGCGAGGCTTGCGGCATGCGGCAAGGACACGGGACCGAAAATGGAATAGTCACAGACAGACACTGTTCGGCCTGTGGCAGGTCGGTCGGTCGGTCGATTTCGTCGGTTGGTTTTGGCAATGCTTATTTTGTTGAATGTATGGAAATGAATGGATGTGATGAAAAATTCATATTTCCCTACTTTCTTGCCCGTTGCCTGTGGCTCTTTACCACTCACAAGTCCTTCGCCAACCACCCGTGTCGGCATTTAGCATTCCATAAACACTTCTGCCCAATTTTGCCCCATCAGCTTACCGAGTGAGATCGTAAGAGACCAGCCCCTTGGCTGTGGTATGGACGGTATGGGTACGGATTTCCCTTTCCGCAACATTGTAGCTCGACTTCATTCGGCCAGTTTTGCTCGTTGCTTCGTCGTTGCAGCGGTCGTTGTACGCTCCCAACATGACAGGTAGCAGGGAAAAGGTTTTTAAAAATCGTCCTCCTGTCCACCAATGCCAGTGGTTCGGTGAAAATGTCTCACAATTAGGGTACGTACGTATCGGTTGATATGATTTCGAACCGACATTCGCATACATTTGAAGTGGGTTTTGCTTCAAGGATGGTTTGGATTGCGTTGTACACGGTGAGTGGTGAGTATATGTGTGTGTGTGTGAGCGTTTTCTTTTTTCATGTACTCACTAAAAACAAAACGATGTACGGGCGGGAAACCTGATCCAACCCGGGCGATGTTTGGTAAGTTTTTAATTGGAATCGATTTTAAAACATGTGCTGTAAGCGTGCTGAGCTGCCAGGAGTTTGTGGAAAAACTAACACACAATCTAAAAACAGCACGGATAAATTGAAGCAGATATAAACAGTAGTTCGGGTAACTTTAGGCCAGTGTTGCTGTAGTTATACGGGTTGAAATTGTTGTTTGCATGTAATTAATTATACTGTGCTGTTAGCAAAATACGTTTCGGAAAATGTGCATATCTGTGCATAGCACTGACATCTGCCGTAATATTCTGCTTGCATAAACAAGGTTTCTTAGTATTAATAAACTAGTACAGCAGCTCACCATACAGTAAATGAGTGAGTGAATTCAATGAAAATCCAATTACTGTGTATAATTATTATTTCTACGCAACAATCACTCAATACATTACACCTTTGTCCTTTGTCTTTAATACCGATCTTTCTCCCTTTCAAACAACCATTTTTCCCCCGTTTATTGTACATCTCTTAAAACAAACTCCCCTCTTTACCCGTATAAACTTGCTGCTTTTGCCGTGCTTGAACGATACTTGAAATTTGCCGGAAATATGTTTTTCGTGCAAATTTATCGAACTTGCTCGCGGCAGCTGTCGGTAAGATGGCGTGATGGCGCCAACTTTCCCGGGTGGCAAACCCACCAGCCAGCCAGCCAGCCAGCTTGCGCTAGGAGGTGTATTTTCTCCCGCTCTGGGCGCGCGCTTTTTGCTCTCTTCATTTGTCGCATCATCATTTATTCAGTTCCAGGTTTGGGGTGGGTAAAAAAGAAAAAAAATCTCCTCCACCCCTCTCCCCCAAATACAGCGACAGGGAAAAACTTTCGAACGCAGCGCATTAAAAGCGGGCGGAGAAGAAAAGCGCATCTGCAATTGTTTCCCACTTTGTTCCCCGTTCGTCCCACTCGCGTCGCACTTTCTGGCATGATCGTTTTTGCTTACTTTTTCGCGTCGATTTATCTGCGCTCTTTCGTCCGCGCTAACGATGCACCAGCCCTCGCCCCTACCCTCTCTGCCGCACCTTCACTTGCAACAAACCGTATCCAATGGCAGAGAATAACATTTTTGCACCACAAGAATCAAGCTCCACGACGCAGCATTAAGCATTAAGGGGTTGCATCGTTTCGTCGCAAAAAAAGAGCTATCCCAACCCACTGCCACCTTGTGTGGGACAGCGAGAAGGAAAGGAGAGAATTAAACAAAAAACCTACACACAGAAACTGGACACTGTAGCTTGATTGTTAACCCCTTTTTTGTGTGCGGGTGTCTGCCCGAGCGCTACTCTTCCGGTTGCCTATTAAGCAATCGACCTTTTGCTTCCGTTCCGTGTTGCTTCAATGGGTAGTAGGGATGGGTGGTGTAAGGGGCATCCTCATTTTGTCTTAACTTTTTCGCTTTTCCCGCGGTATGCCATTATCTTAATTTTTCGCCCGCTGCTGATTTATAGCATCATAATCGTGTTATAATTAGTACGTCTATATTTACGCGACGTACCGCTTAACCGTGGCCCCGGTTCTGCTTTTTGATGTTTCCGTTGAGGCGGTATGGTGTCCAGCATTCAGGCGAAGGGTCTTTGTGGTAGGTTTTCGTGTTTTTTTGTACTTACTTACTGTAACGTTTGATGCGTGAATGCATCCATTTTTAATTTTGCCCATCTTCCGTTGGGCCGTTTGAGCGGTTGCTTCAAAGGAAATAGAAATTCGTACATTTTTTTTGGGGGGGAGGAAATAACGTTTGAGAATGAATTTAGGATAGCCAATTTCTGTTTTGCTTCATTTTGTACGATCAAACAATTTGTTAACAAAGGAAAGGATTACCTATTTACTATAAAGAAAAGAAAAATGCTTCGATGAGTTAATAAGAACAAAAAAAAAGGTTCTTCTTTGCTTTCATGTTTATTAACTCTAAAATAAAAGATTTTATTTTTCATTTGCATCTACTTGTTACTTTGGTTCAGTTACAGGGTTACACGATTTAATTCGTTAAATAAAGGCTTAAATTCAAGGGGCACATCAAACGAAACTTATTCTATTACCCATGGTGGTTCTGGAACTTATAGTGAATCCGTACTGGTCCTGAAGCTGATAGTTTACCTGTACCAGTTATGGAACAGGTTCTAAATCTATACCGAACCTGGAACATCTTACACGGCGCTCTAGCCCCAATCGAACACGACATCGAACATGAAAAATGTATGGGATTTAACATGTTTGTCTTGTTTGTTTGTTTGTGTCTGACAGTGCACCTCCATATGATTATATGGGTTTGCTCGTGTCAGATGTCGTGTTCGATTGCTGCTGGAGCGCCGCCTTATGCTGTCGTTCTGAAACTGGTCCCAGTCGATGCCGGTTCTAGGAAAAATTGTAAACTCATCCAGGCCTTGGAGATAGTAGTGGACCTTTGGCGGTAATCGTACTGGTTCCAAGGCCATACGGGAAACTGATGCTCAATCCATATGGGACCTAATTGATTGAAACTGATTCAAAAACTATAACGGTCCCAGAACTGGAGCAGAACCTGTAGCGGTACTGTAAATTGCTCCGAACCTACACGAAGTTTCAAACTGAACCTGAATTGGGGGGGTCCTCGAACTAGCCATATAACAATGACGATGCTGAAACTGCGTCCAAACCTGTACCGGTTTAGGAACTTGTCCCGATCCCCGAACCGAGCATAAAAATGCTGTTGAGCTCATATTAATTTACGCAATAATCAAGAATAAATACTGGTACAGTAGCTAATCCCAAACTCCTGTTGGTACTGTATTGATTGAATTGAACGAAATATTAAAGTGGTACTGAATCAATTATGTTTCTGGAACTAATCCTGATTCCGTTCCGAAATAGGTACTGGCTCTAGTCTACACTAGAGTTGTGCCTCAATAACCAGAACTGTACGATTCATTCAATGCATCCTAAAGAACGAACGACCTACGTTCAGCTAATCATGGTTCATCAATTCTTTTTAAATCATAATGTACGGAGTTGTTTATGAAAATAACGTCCTGCCCGTTCAAATAACACACACTATCAGCTATAGACACATTGTAACACACTTTGGAAAGCCAAACCACACCATTGTAACACATTCATTATAACACATTCAGCAAATCAGATCATACTATAGCAACGCAACCGGAAGAGTTCAGGCCGTCCATTCAAACAAATAACAGATGTGACACACATATCAAAAACAACCGAAACGCACAACATAAGCAGGAACAGCATGTAACCCAAAGCAGGAACAGTATATGTATTAAACCTAAAACAGGAACTTAGTGACAAGAACCATCGTTCTTGTCAACAAAAGAGAAACGTAACTAGCTGAGTGAAAACAATAACTTTCCAACATACAACCCGGAACCAAATGTGAGAAACCTTTAACTTCATTTGAGTATAAATAAAACCAACTCCGATCATGCCAAGTCAGATTCGTTCGGACTGTCAGGATAGGATTATGCCCATCCTACATCTATCGACTTCTCATTTAAAGAGTTTAGTTATGTTCTCCTACCCAAGGTAAGGCCTCTAAACTCCAACGTTTCCAGTAAGGGAAACCTCCTAAAGGTTTCTATGATCGCCTGGACGATGAAGTGTTGAAAAGTCCGCTCGAACGAAGTTTTGATCCACCTCGGCTCATGTCAGTAAAAACTGACCTACCGCTACGGTACTCAAGTACAGTTGTACGATTATCGCATTACATGGCGACCGTAACATTATCCAAACACATTACATGGCGACCGTGACTATCTTCCGAACCCATTACATAACTTTCAAGATGTAATAAAGTACTTCTTCTTGCGAAATGAAACCATTTACCATATTTTCATAGGCTGAAATGAACGACTGAATCGCGATAAACGTTCAGCACATCTAAATGAAAAAAAAAACTAGTACGTTCACTTACTTACTTATCCGGGGCTACAACCGCTTTGCGGTCTTGGCCTGCCTCAGGAGTGTCCGAAACCGCTCACGGTCTCGCGCCTTCGTCTGCCAGTCCGTTATCCCGGCCAATGAAACGAATTCGAATGAAACGGCCACATTCACGGAAATGAAACGAATTGCCGAAGCCTAGTCCTGAGCTAGACATCTGAGCTAGAACTGGTCCAGAACTCATGCCATTCTTGAAAGTGCACTATTCTGGACTAAAAATTGCACTTTAATCTGTCTCGCCAATGGAACAGATCGCAAAACCTCTTCGGTCCAGACATCGATACAGTCGTTACACCGAACCACTGGTTCCGCTACCATTTTTATCAAGTAAACATTTCCAGTAGCAGTTTTTTTTAATACATATTGCGTAAACATTCAGTAATGAAGCATCGAAAAAAGACAATCCTTCTAGTGCGAACAAATTACATGAAGTGATTATAGGTCGTTCTTCAAAAATGTAACATTTCTTTCTCAGTATCATTAACTTACCGATGGAACGCAAAAATCCCAACCTGCGCTTCGGCCGGAAACGGGCGCGCGCGATTGTCGAACGTGTTAATTCATTCGTTCATAATACGAATTTCCGGTGCGATCTCTATTTCTTCCAAGACGGCAACGATGCGGCGAACAAAAAACCCGAAAAACGCCCGTAGAATCGTCCACGCGAACCGTTCGACACACGTCAAAATGGTCGAAACCGGAAGCAAAGGGATGCGTTGGATGCCGTGGGGGGTGGGGAAGGGAAAGCAAAAGGATGCCGATAAGATAGAGCACGAACCTGGCGAGCAAAAGGAAACACTGGGAAAAAAACACTTCCGGGCCGCGTTCAGTGTGATGGGAAAGTGATGAAATTAAGCATTTCTGTCACCCAAACCACTTCTCTTTCAAACAATGCCCACCCTGCCCTCCCCGTCCCCTTTCCAAAAAGGGATGGAAAATCATCGGGTGGAAATGCGCAACGTCTGATGAAGTACTTGTAATATCGAAACGCGTCGCCTTCTTTCAGCCTGTTTTGGCCCGCGCTACGCTACGGGAAACTGATTACGTGCGGCTGGGCTTTGTAATTATTCAACTCCTCGTCGGCACTGGAAATAAATTATTCAAATCCGAGCTGTAGACACATTTAAATGAGGCAATTTTCTACTTGGCGTAAGACCCACCATTCTCTCACACCACTAGCAGGCACCGCACCAGTTCAGTGCGGCAGGCGTGCTTCCGTGCGAAAGACGTTCGTTTTTTTTTCATCGAAATAAAATATGAAAAAGTTAAGCACGGCGCTCGAGAGGGAAGAAGGATGGACGCCGCAAGACAAAAAAAAGAAAAGAAAATACACCCATAAAGTAATTCTGTCTTTGGGGAGGTAGGAGTGTAAGGGAAAACCCTTTCCCAGCTAGATAGGTAGGAAATTTTTACCATTCATTACGCGAGAAAGGTGAAACGCTTCGATTACACCTTACATACCGAGTGCGTTTGCTCCGAGCGGGTTCTGCCCGTACTTGGCATCGGTTGGTTGGTTGTTCGTCATTTCGCACCGGGGCACGTAGTTGGAAAATATTGCATTTTGTACGGTTCAGGGATAATGTGTGTCTGTGTGGCTGTGTGTGCTTGCAAGGCGCAACACGCTATCGGACTGGCGTGGCGATGGTGCGAAGGAAAATTATTTACTCTTCGTGATCGCCCTACCTGATGACGGTGGAGGAGGTTGGTGGGCGATGTATTTAGCGCCGTCTGGGCTCTACGAAAATCCGTTTACTTGTATCATTTCGCGGGAAATGATGTACAACTGTAATAACTTCTTATTGCAGTGCTTTATTTGCGATGTGCCTAGGGGGTTGGGGCTGGATTTCAGATGAAATTGATAGCGATACATTTAATGACGGCACAGCTTGTTGCAGCTCGAGATTAATAGGAATTATTTGTGAGTAACATATTTGTTTAATAAAAGCGTTTTGTACTTTGTGTCCAAAGGTAAAGTTTTCCTTATCACAAAAGCAGTATAAACTTACTGGGAAGCAGCAACAGAACGACACAAAGAGATCTGCAACCAAAATGGTATGCTCAGCTCAGAGAGAGAGAGAGTTATTACTCTGCATTGCTAGTACGACATAAACCGTATGGGTCTTTCGAGCTATACAATCTCTAAATCACATTGGTTGCGTTTGGATGCTGCGTTCTTTGTATGGGAATGTAACAAGAAAAGAGCCGACAGGTACCACACCATTCAACCTGTCCAAGCCTTTCTTATCGCTTTTGGCTAGGCATGGTGTAGTTTATTCCGGTCAATACTGGCAACTGCACAAAAGAGACCCTTCTTTTGTATGGTCAAACTGCGGTCAATTGTACATTGTTTCTTGTACCTGTCACTCACCGCAATCCAGCTAGAGTATGTATTTCGCCTTTGCAGGCACTCATAAACTGAAAAGGGGTTGAAAAATAGCTTCCAAGATAGTGGCAAAAGTCTGTGGTTGGGCTGTAGTGACAAGGGTTACATTATTATTACATGCATATTTACACAACTAATGTGTAGGTTTAAATGTAAAGATAGGTAGGGAGGCGTTCAGATTACAGGTTTGAAATGGGATGGGTACAGCAATTTAGTAAAATATTTCTTCAGAATAAACAAAGGACAGCGATAGGGACAATATGTTCTGTCAGCTTGTGTGACTTTAGGTTTACGACTTAATTTAGTGTTGCGTGTGTGTGTATTTGGGGCGTTTATATTGGACCGAAGTGGACCATTTGGATTTACCCTCAGCAAGGATATTACAGACAAGAGATCATAACAAGAGCTAATTAATTGAGGATAATAAGCTCAGATGGTAGTAATAATGATGTCTAAATTCTGAGAAGAATCAAATGGTATCTTGTTATTGCTTGTTTGCCTGAACTTGCAATGTAGTAGACTGAGGAAGCGCAGTCTTCTAGCTTAATATTGAAAACACCTTAACATATTGGAGACTCGCTTGTGCACTTTGCTTCCCTTCTAATCTTTATTGATGGTTGCTCCTTAAAAAAGCATAGACAGCATAGTTCGTATCAAAATGAACGCTTGAAAGGTTGATGTGATGAAATCAACAGCAAAACAGACAGTAAAAAACGCACACACCTTCATTCCAGAGAGTGCAGAGAGCGCTAGCTCCTGAGTGGCGACGGTACCGTTGGCATCCGTTCCAATTAACAAGGGATAAAGTTGAATTAAAACATGATTGGATGGTGAAATGGAGCTGCTGTTGCTGGGCCCTGTCTACGATAAATATATGGTGGTTTAGCTACACGGCAAGATCGGTATTGCACCGTCTCGAAGGCTGAAGGCTACGGTACGAAACTACAAACAAAGTGCAATAGAACCGCCAAGCCACCACCACTCACACGGGTTTGCAAACGGGTGAACACAGCAAACTGGTTTAACCTGCTGACCTGAAAATTGTGTTCATCCAGTGCGTTGGACCAGGGTGAGGAACTGGTTCTATGGAGTGCTGCACTGGACAGGAAAAGATGCGGCCTGAAAAGGCGTAGCGAGGCGTTAGGAGACGGGAATGATTAGACATTATATTGGGGATTTTTTGGGACCAACGAGGCGTGTGTCCGGACAATTAAGATTTAATTAAAAAAGCAACCTGTGATGTATGCAAATTAGCCGTTGTGTATACAGTGCCTTACGTGCTTTATGTTATAGCTGCATCTGGTAACTTGAGCCTCAATTTTTAACCAAATTTCATCGCAAAAAATAAATGGTTGCAGTTAATAGATAAATTACCAGAGGAATTATATTTGTTGGTTTAAATAATAGATAATCTAAATTATAGGGTTTCCCACGATAATTTTTTTTGGTTCCTAAATTTTTTTTAATGGTTTCCATTTTTTTTTTGGTGTGTTCCCACAATTTTCGACCTTTTCCCAGATTTGATAGGATCAATTGATATCCAATCGGACAATACCAATAAATTATGGGAACGAACCAAAAATCTATGACTTACGATGAATAAATTGAGACTAGCCCGAAAGATTATGGGAACTGACCAATAAATCGTGGGAAACCATATATAAATGGTGCTAAAACGGTTAAAAAGCTGACATAGGCGTAACGAAATATTGTAAACAAACTTAGCAATGTTTTGTCATATTTTTATTTGTAGTCGCTAACAACCATTCATTATTCTCTCGCTATAGTGAAAGAGTGACAAAAGATGATAGCCTGAACCGCGTCTGTGGTGCTCTCTTCTAATAAACACTTCAAGATCAGGCATTTCATGAGCCTCTGACCTTTCCCGATTGCATATTAACAAACCAGAAAAATCTTTCCCCGATAAGAGTTCAAAGATCTCAATGACAGTAGTAAAAACAAAAACAAAGTTCTACTATTTGTAAACTTATCGAACTTCGAGTAATTTGTACAAAATATCAATTTGCAAATAATTCTAAAATAAACGTAAATATTCTGATGGATCTTTTCAGCCAATTTAATTTCCATTTACTTGGTTACAAATGAATTATTGACTTGCAGGTGGTTAAATTGATGTTTAAAAACAAGTTTGAATTGTTCGGATCCTAAAGTATACAAAAAATAATACGTAATTAAGACGTCCTTTCCCTAAAAATATGACGATAATTTTAAAACGTAGTAAGTTAAACGATCCGAAAACGTTATTCCATGCCGTACCTAAATTTTGTGAACCACTGTATGTCTGGATCATATGAATAACACAGTGTGAGGGCGAAAGATAATAAAGATTCCGGTTGTCCGATGTTCTATAGCAATAATTAATCGCAGCGTTCAAGACATGCTGTTATATACGATTTTTTTCTTACAAATGTTTTATTATTAAAATTAGATAAAGAAGATGAATCCATCTGTGGCTTCAAGTATAATGGACCGTCTGTTTCTCTCCTCGAAAAGAGAGAACAAAAACAACTCTCTGCTGCATTTGGCAATGCGTAATTCACAAAACCTCGGTGATTCCCCACATCAACGGCAATGATGCAATTTACAAAAGAGGGGCGTTTTTTCGCTTCCGTCATCAATACTATGTCACCGAATCTGTGTCATAATCTTGCTGCAAAGTGCTGTTCAGTGCTGTTCCACAGTTCATTGCTTGCGGATCGTTTACCACACTGTGCAGTTTTCGAAATGTATAGCCGGCGGTACGTAGCTTGTGGTTTGCTTTGCTTGCTGGTGATCGCCATCGACCAGGGCCATGGACAGGAGCACAAACCGTGCACCACGCCAAACGGGACCGCCGGACGCTGTGTACGGGTGCGTGAGTGTGGCTACGTTCTTGACTTACTGCGGAAGGATCTGTTTGCGCACAGCGATACCGTTCACCTGGAGGGGCTGCAGTGTGGCACACGGCCCGATGGAGCGGCTCTCGTATGCTGTCCTGCGTTTGTGAACGAGCCGAACTGTGGTCCGTCCACTTTTGGCGTCCGTATCATTGGTGGCAACGATACGGAGCTGGGCGAATTTCCTTGGATGGCGTTGCTGCGGTTTCAGGCACGCAATCGTAAGATTCACGGCAACTGTGGCGCATCACTGGTTAGCAAGCGGTTTGTGCTGAGTGCTGCCCACTGTTTCACCGCGGCGAAGAGCAAGGGATGGAAAATGTAAGTATGAAGAAATGGGTAAGAATGTAAAGAACACATCAATACTTTCGAAAAAGGTCTCCTGACGTCCTTATGACAAACGATCTATTGCGCATAGCATACTTTCAATTACACCTATCAATGCATGCTCAATACCGCTCTCGCACGAAAGGAATGTCATGATGAATTCCACCGATTATTCCGATTCTAATCGAAACCGCTCGTTGCTAACAGAGATTTATTATTATCTCACATCGCCGCTCCAGCCACTCGGTGCGCGTTGCGGAATGGAATTTCATGAACCATCGCGGAAGCAAAGACTGCAAGCAGGTCA
This sequence comes from Anopheles arabiensis, assembly GCF_016920715.1. NCBI lineage: Eukaryota > Metazoa > Arthropoda > Insecta > Diptera > Culicidae > Anopheles > Anopheles arabiensis. Next base: position 65,966,459 of record NC_053518.1, on the reverse strand, counting down.
AAGGCTACGACGTACCGATCTGCCGGAAGGATTACGACGTCGCCCGCTTTGTGCAGCATCCCGAGTATCGCGTTAACGCGGGCGTACACGTGAACGATATTGTGCTGATCGAACTGTCAGCGGACGTGGAGTACAATGTCTTTGTCGCACCGATATGTTTGCCCGTTTCCAACGACACGGCCCAGTTACCGTGGGGGTCGTCGGATGATCCAGAAATAGAGTACACAGCAGCAGGCTGGGGTTCGACCGAATCAGGGAAGGAGTGTAAGTACACAGTGGCGTAGAGAAGATGACACCTGGCTGGACAATGGAATGCATTTTAATTTACGATTCCCTTCTCCCGAATAGCCACCGGTATGTCGTACCAGCTGAAGCAGATCAATCTTCGCGCATTCAACAAGGAGCGGTGCAAGAAGCTGTTCCAGGTGCCCAGTGGGGTCGGTGTTGGGTTGGGCCATATATGTGCTGGTGGCATTCGCGATGAGGACACGTGCCATGGGGATTCGGGCGGGCCGCTGATGGAAGCGGTGGGTGGTGTGTGGTATTTGGCCGGCATAACCAGCTTCGGGTGGCCCCGCTGTGGCCGGGATGGTGTGCCAGGGGTGTACACGAACGTTAGCCACTACATGGGATGGATGGAGCGGGAGATGTTCCGTGGAATTTTGGCGTAGAATTTAGTTCTGCTCGCGCTGTTCGGTAAACAATAAATGAGGACTTGTTGAGTGTATGAGCGTCGGAAGTTGTTTATCACTTGCTAATTCTCCGAAATACATTTCTGTGGGTAAGTTGTTAAGAAAAGGACGTCTAGACTGGTGGGTGTACACTATCTCTTCATTGGTGATACAAATGCCAGGACGCAGCTATTTGCCAAGTCTATGGCCACGAGCATCAATCAACGGAAGTAAGGCGCAAGGTGTCCGAAAGCTCTTGCAAATCTCGTGCTCCGAGGATCAAGCAGAACCTGAGTGCTTAGCAATCATAAGCACTTGCTTGACTAAACTGTCTGTGATTGTTCGCGCAAACACACACAGAACGGCAGACGAAAAGAGTGGGCATCAAGTTTGACGAGCCAAACTGCTTGCCCGGCCAATTAACCTAACGAACCACACTTGCCAAACAGCTGGCAATCAGTAAGGGGTGTCCGTAGCGATAAGTAGCTTCCAAGTTTCATCCTAATCCCACCGACATCTGATATTGCGCATCCAAGCAAATAGGAAGCTCCGAATTTTCAGCTCCCGAAATCAACATTTCGTAACTCGTGGCGAAGCGCACAGTTTCGAAGAAGCACCAAACACAGTTTCTCAATTTAACACTAGAAACTGTTTACCGTGGGCAAAGAATTTCAACGCAAACGCAAACTGGAGCTGTATTGCTGGATGAGTTTTGCCTCTTCGGGTTTACCGGATTGGTTTTGCCGGCACACGGATTGCACGAGATAACTCGTTATGAGACATTTTAATTAAAATATTTCCCTTCGCGACCGCCAGAGCCACCTATTCCGGAGCAACAGCAGCGCTGAACATACCTTCCGAGCAATGTGTACCTAATCTTGATGGGTAGTGTGGCTTTGCTACCTACTAATCAGCATTTTCTTTTGCTGGACCTGTGCTGCGATGGACCATTACCCTTAGTTCGGGCGAACCGTTGTGCAGTGTGGTCAGTGTACAGTTACTGACCACGAATTTCGACCACGGAAGGTTGCAAAAGTGTACAGGGTTTTTGGGGAGTTTCGTGTTGCAGTATGATTCTGGGAATAAAATTATGGAAAACTGGAGCATGAAGGAGTGCTAGGTAAGCCCTAGACTTATGGCCGTTATCCCCCACCACTCCGAAGGTGGATGGAGCTTCTGGTAAAATAATTCAAAAGTCACTGATTGTTATCGATGGCAGGGCCGGCCGGATAGCTCGTTTAGCTCGGAACGATCAGTACACTTCTCTCGAGTCCACTGCGTGCTGGAAGATTCAGTGCTTTGGTGCGGTTATCCACGCGGTTTGGGAGCATTTTGGGGGCCAAAAAAACACACTCACACATCCTATTAGGTTTTCAGCTTACGAGGTGGGTTGGTAGCGTTTCTTTCCCATTTTAGCAGTAAAAGTTCAGATGCTGAGATGCAAACCGAACTAATTTCTCTTGCACGTTGTTGCCTGAAAAACGGGGAAAGTGTTGCAACAGATGCATTGGACGGTTCGTTGCCGTTGTGTTTTTTGTTGGTGTTGTTGATGTAGATGCTTGAATTGACTCCCCTTCAAGTCTGGGCTTCCGGGTCTGGGTTTTCTCGATTTGATGCAAACATTTCCCCTTTGCTCAGTGATCAATGGTGAACGGGTACGGTACCTGCCAGAAACAGCAAACGCTCAAGATGGGTTTGGAATTCACTCGCAGCCACGTCAGAAGCGAGACGTTAATTTATCGCACACTTTTTATCAAACGATAAACTTTGGGCGGATTTTTGGATGGATGGAGATGTGTCGGAAGGCCACCAGTGCTGTAGTGAGGGAGGGGAAGGCACTGTGGCCGGACGGTCTCATTACAGTTGGGCATGGATTTCCTGTTTTGCGCAGTGCATGTTTATGATGTGGTGGTGCAAACAGCATGTCAAGAAAGTTTATCAAAACCAAGCCATGAGTCAACTATTTCCAGCCATTATTAACTTCTGCATGGCGTTAAATTGTAGTTGCGTGGATCTGTTATACAATTTTTGTTTTGATGTGCCATTTGTAGGACAGAATCAAATGTTTCTTTTTTAATGAAATTTATTAAGATATAATTTAAAATGAAAACCCATACGTTGCGAAATCGAGCATAATGAATGGAATAAAATCATTTTAAACTCTCTGCATGGTTTTGACAACCTGAAGTTGATAGGTTTTTGTTGTCTATTTGTCTCTACGGTTGGTATAATTGCTACCATCGACCGAATGCTGAAAACTTCTGTTACATTTCACCAACGGGTGAGAAACTTTTCGGCCCTGGTCCGGTTTGTAACTAATTTTGACAAAAGGTCTGCAACGTGCGGTTGACAATTTCTGTAACCCCATCGGTGGGGTTGGATGGGGAGGAAAAGTTGTGTTAACCACCAGGAATCTTTTTGACCAGCTGTGCTGTTAACGCAAACCAGTCCTTTTTTGTGTTTGATAAATTTTTGGTTATTGCGTATGTGCTTTTGAAAGCAATTTTCGCTGTATTTTGCATGGCTCGTACAGGTTGGGCTTTAATAATCAGAAACGAGAAAATTAAAAGAATGTCTCTAAGCATGGGTCCACCACATACAGGTACACATTCATGATTTTCAATAATTTATTTGTGTTCCGTAAGGTGTATTACGATTTTTTATACTTATGATCGTATTTGTGTACGCAATGTTTACTTTTACAATGTAATGTATGTCTAAAGAAGTAGCTTCACTCTGAACCTCAGAAAAATACTTACAGGAATAATTAGTTGCTCGTGCAAGTCGAATGACAATTTTTTCTCATTTGAATTATCGTCCATATTCTGCAGTATCCAGTAGAGATGGAAGTCTGTATCTATGTAAAAGGCTGGATAAAATTTACTTCATAACACAGGCCAGAAAAGAAGCAGCCCTCGTAAAAAGCGTCTTTCACTGTATGTACGGTATACATGGGAAGCCCGACATTATCAAACTTGCGTTGAGAGGACGATGTCAGAACACAGTGTGTGCCGTTCCGTATGTTCAATTTCGGTTGGCCTTTGGCACACAATAATAGCCAGCTACGGACCATTTTTTGTTTATTTGAACCAATTTGTGTACTCATGTTTCCAAAAACCGGGATTTTTATATTTGAAATGTCATAGATGCGCAGATGGTTATTCACCCAGAAGTATACCCCGTTTAGGAATTGGGCAGAAAAATACGCGTGTTAAAAATGGTGATTTTGGGGAGGTCTTGTAGGCATACCCTAAACCGTTATTTTGAAAACAATATCAGGGTAACAGTGCACCTCTTATCAGTTGTATTGGAAACTGTTCCAAAGAACCAAACAAACCCGAATCACGGGAATGTCCATTAAGAGTCATCAGCGGCGTAGGCACTTGCTTTCATTGCACACGTAGCGAGATCGAACAGCTGCAGCTTTTCATCATACTCTCCCTTGATCACACGCGACACGCGATGGATGAAGGACTTTATACAACACACAAACCAATTTCCCCTAATCTCGAAGTCAATACATCCATTGCACATCCATTGCTGTCCAAAGGCACATATATTTCGCAAAGTTAGCTGATTACTGAAAACATGCCGATCATTCTCTATAGGGGAAATTGGGACAAAATGACACTGTTAAGGATTTTGCTCTGTATCTCATTGGGTGAACCACTTTACGCCGTTATTATGACGGCATTCGATGCGTCAACATCTTATTCATGGAAAATAATCAGAAGTAGACGTATTAAAACATGTTTAAATTAATAAAATGTAAATTAAAAATCAACATCAAATGTTGTGAAAATGTAAAATGGTTTGCTATGGGGCAAAATGTACATCAAAACACATATAAACAAAGGGGGAAAATAGGCCACAAAATTGGACTTTAGGCTTTGGTTTAAGAAGTATAGTGTAGAGAATAGTGTTTAGTGTTTAAGTGTTTTGTTGAATAATTTAGCATATTGCTGGAATATTTTAATCATTCACGAGTTGTCCGTAATTTTTCTTTTCGATAGAGCATACAGCAGAGTTTTTTTTGTAAAAGAAATATATTGTAGCGACCTTAGCTTACAGCACAGCCTCATCATGTGATCTGATAATCGTCCCTGATCCACAAACAAACGGGTTGCACGTACTGTGTAATGATGATATTGGGGGCAGCTTGATCAGTGCTATGTCGTTGTTGATCCCACAGAATCTTTGGATCGAGTATGATTTCCCGTATATCAGAATTCTGAATGTTATCTGCGTCCTGCGATAAATGTGTTCGGCCAAGATAAACGGAGACCTCGGCTTAATGGCTTTCGGCACACAATAGGCGGTATAAGACGAAAAGCGGAATAAAAAGTGTTTACAGTCAAAATAGTGTTCTCGTCCATGATGGATCCTCCGCATTTTTGCTACTCGATGTTGTTCTGTTTCTGTCGGTAGAAAATGGCCCCATGTCACGGTCAGTGTCCCGAATTTGTAAGCAGACCATTTTGCATGAGGTAAACCGTTTTTAGCTATCGTCTACGAAAGACCACTAGATAGTCCTGAATGAAAGTTTGAGTCGTTGCACTGCAAACGATCCACAAAAAGTATGATCGCAATCAGACATGGTAGTGTATGCTGAGGGAAGACACTTTAAATAATACTATCAACACTATGCTTCTTAACTCTTCAATAATTCTTGACTATACAGCACACTACTACTAGGTGGTATTTTAGTGACAAGTGGAGATGGTAAGCTGGTTTTGGTGAAATTATGTTTCGGTAGTACTACGATGGCTCAGCACAGCTGTGTGTCGTTTGAAGGTGTTTTATTTGAGGTTTAGTATCGCTTACGCGCCGTTCCATTTAACCGATTAATAGACCTTTTCATTCAACAGACTTCAAGATTAGACATATGTGAGACATTTTATCATAAAATAAACGAATCTAGTTCTTCAATCGTAACCGCCACGGTTTATATGTATCCATCGATATCTATATAAATCTGTCGAGAGAAATCCCGACACAAAGTTAAAATGCTGTGAAGTGGTTTACTCCATGCAAAATCGCATTATACACCGAAATCATGATATAATATTGCATTTCATTATCATGAAGTAACGATAAAAACAAAAAAAAACAGGCCATGCTGGTTTTCTAAACTAAACAACCTAAAATTCCAAAATCCTTTTCATTTCTTAACCAACTATAATCGTATCCGTACATAGGCAAATATTTGTTTTTACGAAAAAAAAGTATGAATAAGGTGTAAGATAAATAGCAAATGTTAAATAAACTCAAAAAATGATAATTTTGAGCATTTTTCAATGGAATCGTTTATTAAATGTGGAGTTGAGAGCTTATAAGTCTACGGAAGTTTAATTTAATATGAAATTTTACAGAATTTTGTTGCGAAAATATAGCATTAATTCCTTTTGAAGAAATTTCGTTACAAACTTTAACTTAAACTTTTTCTATTTAACTCTTTATGCTGGAAAACATCATTCAAATAATTAAAAAAAAACATTAATAAAAGTTGTACTTTTAACATCACCTTCTACAATTTGGCACAAAGTTCGACCAGCATTGTGTATGCAACACAACGTTTGCTCTTCAAGCCGATTACAACTCCCAAAGCCACACCGCACACTGATCCGTCCCGTTGGGTGACGCCGATTTCTGTTGTTGATCTTCTTCCCCCGCAGCTTTACCCAACAAATAAAGTAATACATTTTAAGCAACACATTAGTCGGTCGGTAGTAAGGCTGTAAAGTTCATCAGTCGTCATAGTGCCACCGTTCGCCACTGAATGGAGTAATGTTTTTTCAGTGTGACGGATTTTCCACCGTATTGCTCGGGAGTTGTACCATGTGTGGTAGCAGGGTGTCCTACTTTACAATCCATCGCGCCAGGGGCCCTCCTGTCGTGATGGCGCCATTTGTCGATCCGTAAAATTACGAGTTACGAAAACATTTCAATTTGCTCGAGCGCTATTTTATTGGAAAAGTTTCTTCTGCGCGCCTTTCAGCAGGGTCGGTTGCAAAAGTCTCCACTTAATGCAGGGCGAGGAAGTAGATATTTTCGGAAATGAGTTGGCAAAGCCATGTTTGGGTGGTGTTTTTTTTCGATACATCCTTCTTACTCCTACATTGATCCGGCTCCAGCTTGGAAGCTTTCATAGTGGGATCGCGAAATCCATCGCGTGATTGCGCTTTTTATTTCCGCTTTTCGCCATGTACGCCATTGAAAATTGCGCGGCGACTGTGGAAAGGTTTCGAGTAGGGGCGATTGATTGATAGGATTAATGTGGAGAGGGCTGGTGGAACTTAACGGTAATTCAATTACGTAAATCAACACATGAGTAAGGGTTGGGTTGGGTTAACACGTTGTTCAGCGCCAGTCGGTAACAATAGTACATTAACTTTCGCGCGGAAGAGACTATGCTAGAAGGAACAGGTGTTCATTTCGCAATCACTTTGGTGCATTTAGTGTGTTCGAAATTGAGTTAAAAGTTGCAGAATAATTGACAATAAAATGACATGTTTTTCTTTCAAAAGCTTCGCTTTTCTACCTCTCCTACATTAAATAACTAACCCTACACGGCGTTAAACACATGGTGACTCACGTTTAGATGGGTGTAATGTACTACCACGACCTCAAATCGGTTCAAACAACGGCATAAAACAGTAGTTCACGCTTGGAAGGTTTCCCATTTGAACTTCCCCAAACCCTCGGCTTATGGGCATGGTGCATGGAATGTTGAAGTTTGAAGAGTTTCGCGCAGTGAGTTTGTTCACTTTGAGGTTGAGTTTGTTTTTTTTTCTCTTCCCACTCCTCCTCTCTGTACTACCATGTGTACCATACGGCTTCATGTGTAAACCTCCATACGAGCGGGATTTGCATTTGTTTTCATATCATCGGCGTAAAATTTCGTTCCATTCGTTCCATTTCCAACTCCGCCATTCGTTATTTCGCGAGGACAGATGAAGTGCGAACTGTGCCTTGGGCGTAGAACATAAATTGGGTTGGTTTGGTGTTGGAAAAAGCGGCGGATTCGACGATCGGTTTATGCTTGGAAACGATTTTTTTGGCAGTCGGTATTTTTGGTGGTAATTGATTTATTTAGCCCTCTACACCGACAGCGAAACCGTATTAGTTTTGTTTGAAGATGTTTATCGCCGTACTTTGCTGCTTTTTTATATTTTTTTCGAAATCGATTGAAGGATTAATAATCGTTTCGTAGCAACGTTCATTCCTCGGAATGAGGCATGGATACCGCGCAATGTTTCAGAGTTTAAAACCTAAATGCCTACTTTATTTACTCAGCTCAGCTTAGCCACGCCAGCAAACGCTGGCATAACTTATTCGTTCGACAAATGGCACTGCATTAACCGTTTCCCTCTTGGGATGGGAAGACCTTTATCCCCGTATCCGCTCCTGTGTGCACTTTTCAAGCACACCAACATACTGCAATGGAACCCCCGTAGGAGTTCCTCATGGTTTGGGGGCAAATGAGTGGTCGAGAGTGTTGTTGCGCTGGCGTGGAAATAAATAAAACGCCACCCCAAAACACCTGAACGGGTGCAATCGGCGAGAGCGTATTCGGATGAAACAAAGCAACAAGGAATGGTGAAGAAAAAAAAAGGGAAGGCAAAAACAAGGAGGCGAGTTGCATTATGCATAATGTATGCTTAAGTACTACTACACCACTTTCAATTGCAGAGCGCAGCACATTGCGGAGCTGTGCTGTGCAGTGCGCGGTTGTTCTTTGGGGTGGGGTTTGATTATCCTCAGCATCAGCGCAGTCCTCCTCCGAGGAGTGGTTCAGCCGCGCACAGGTGCAAACGCTAATGTAGTACGGGCGCGCCTGTGGGAAGGTCCTGCCGGGGTTGACGATGTAGTAACCAACCAGGCAAACCCAGCACCCAGACTGGCGCAGTCTGTAAAAGAAAAGTAGCGCAAAATGCTCCTGCTTGCGGTGGTGCGTCGAGCTTTAATAAAGTCTGCTTAGCGGTAATTAAGGCAAGCGGCATCAATTTTTAATCAACTACTGGCTGCACATTGTTTTATGTGAGTGTGTGTGTGGTGTGTTTATTTGTTTTTCTTTTTGGGTTTCTCACTCTTTGTGGCCTATAGAATGAGCTCAGCAAAAAAGAGGATAATGAAGTGGTAACGTTCGTTGAAAGGTTTGGCAGTGAGAATGAAATCGAGCTAATGGTTGCAACCGCGATACGGCAGTACGACGCTGCAAAAGCGATTCTCACGAGAAGTGAAGTAAAATTTTGCATTATAAATCATAGCCGTCACCGTGCCAGTGGTGGATGGGTGACTAAGCATCGGGGGACGGGTTCGGAAGTGGTTTGGGCGGTCAGCAGAATTGAGCTGCTTTTGGGTGAATAATGCATCGCCGTTACATCGGCCATAAACGATAATGAATTGAAAATTATTTAGATAATTGTGACGAGATTTTGTCGCAATTGTTTCGCGTTGCTAGTGGAAAGGATGGCAGGGACTTCGATTGACCCTGAGCGGAAATAATTTATGATGATAATTTGTCAACAGATTAGGAATATCAGCATTATGAATATCGGTTCGCTTGAAGCACCGCACGATGTTAAGATATTTTATGTAAATTAAGAAGAACCGGCTGCAAGATGGTAAACCGTTTGCTGTTACAGATAGGACATGATTGAGCATGATTGATATGGCTATATACGTTATCGGAGGAAGTATGCAATATAGTGTGTAAAGTGAAATCAACGGGCTAATTAATGAAAAGCTGATAATAATAGTAATATTTAATAATAATAATAAAAATATTAATAATAATTATTATAATAACTGTTTTACTCTCAGTTCTTCTTCTTCTTCTTCTTCTTTGGCACAACAACCGCTACCGGTCAAGGCCTGCCTGTACCCACTAGTGAAGTAAGCTTGGCTTTCAGTGACTTATTGTTACCATAGCAGGATAGTCAGTCCTACGTATGAGGGCACGGTTTATTCGGGACTTGAACCCATGACGGGCATGTTGCTACGTCGTACGAGTTGACGACTGTACCACCAGACCGGCTCAATCATGATGATCACCAACAGAAATTGTCGCGTCCAAGTAGCATGTGATAGTCGTAGCAACTGTTTGAGTCTCATCTTTAACCAGACCGGCCTAACTTACTCCCAGTTACTTTCTGAAAATAGTCTCAATAAATAGTACAACCTATTTTTATTAAATCATTTACCTAACTTATGTAAGGTTTTGAAAATCAATAACATAAGATAGGTAACTCAAATAAATACAAACATATACATCATTGATCCACTGTTTGCTAGGAAGGTTTTATAGAGCTGATGCTGTTTCGATTATTATTAAAATAACACGTTTATTTTAGCGGTTTATACAATTAGAGTTTAAATATGTATGTTTTTAAAGTACTAAATATTTGTTCAACAGGTTAAAAACTAATCTTACCTTCATGGTTTAAGTTCATATTCCGGGTTGTATTGGATTTCGAACCTTATGTGAAGAAACGTCATAAAAACTTATCTCAAATGAGGTAAAATATCTTTATAACATATTATAACATTGTTTCAATCGGTTATAACATGTACGAAGTTTTTCTACCTTTTCCACAAATTATTTATGCTTACAAAAACAAAAAAATAAAAATGCATTAGCCAAGTTCGAGATTGTGGCGCATTGGCGTTTGTTAACATTTTTGTATGGCTGAAATAATCTTAGTTAAAATCCGGAGGCGAGTGGGTTTGTATGAAATATTAACATTAGTCCGTCAACCAACAAACTTCTTTAAAAAAAACTTGAATATCGTGAAAGGCACGTTACACGATGTTTTACGCACTTAAATAGTCAAATCTGTTCAACGTACATATTTTCAAACTTGTTAACATAATGTTTAGAAGAAAAAAAAAGAATTTAATTTGACAAATGACCTAAATCAATCTAATCATGCTTACTGGCAACAAATGGCTACTAAAACTCTTCAACGACCTGAAACTGAACCGAATCAGAGAAAGACGAAGTAGCTGCCGTGCAGAAGTAAAATAACATTATGTTCATTATAGTATACGCACGCCGACTTCTTTCAGTTTCTTTGTCTGCCAAATCCTGCTGGATGTGCACCGCTTGTACCCACATACACACAAACACGCACACTCACAAACTCACATTAAACAATCACCCGCGGTTGCGGTTTTCCCATGTTTGCATCTTCGCGGATCATAACTCTTCTAATTGTTTAGCGAAAACCCCGACGAAATTCGACGTAGAAAGCAAACTTTACACACGAAAACGCGAACACAAAAGGAAGTTCCGGAGCTGGAGGCAGGCGTTGGAAATACCGGCTCCAGGGAGAAGGGAGAAAGGATGCTGCACGCCGCTTGGGGCCTACGCAATTAGTGAGCGGAGTTGACTTTTCCTTTTCGTTAGCGCCGTTGCGCCGTCCGTTCTCGAATAAGGTCGTAATGATCGTTTCCACGTAGCGTATCGTGCGTAACACCACATACACACACACTTTCCTGAATAGCGCGCCGGAAGGGGTTTCGCCGCCGGCACTACAAAGAGTATAAGTTCCGGTGTATGCGGAAGGGCGGATGCTGTGCCAATCGGAAGCAGGCTCGGTGTTTTCTTTTATAAATTAGATCCACCGCACCAGCTTGCGGGCTTCGAGCTAATGGGATTTAACGCCGGAGTGCCGGATGGATCAAAGCCCTCCACTGCGATGGGGAGGGTTGGCACAGAAACCAGAAAGCGAATCACTCTCAAGGTCCCCCAAGGAAGAGGTGGCGCTGGGAAGGATGTGGTGTGTTGGAGAAATAAAACATACACACAGCCGCTAACCGTGGGCAGTGGAAAAGAAATCAACTTCACGCAAAAATATCAAAGCAATTACAACACGCAAAAACAACTTTCCCGTCACAGAATGTGTCTCGCGCTAGCAGGTTTCTTGCGCCTTTGTTGCCAAACTTTGTCGCAAAAATATTTGAAGCGTGCAAAAACGCACTTCTCCGAAAACCGAACAGTACGCTTAAAAAGGTCCAAAAAAAGTCTGGAAAGTCTGGAAAATGGTGTTACTGTGTGCGTGTGTGTATATTGTAACGCGCGATATCTCAATTTGCAGTAAACTTGACAAAAACGGTACACCTGCGGTTTCGGCATCACTTGTGGCACGCTCCGATAAGAAGGAATGGCTTGAGTGCCCGGTTGCCTTCCAGGGCGAACGTAGCCGTTTAGTGGTTCCGCGTAATGGTGGTATAGTTTTTACCTCCTCCGGGCAACGCTTGGTCGATGAGGGAAAGCCACACGCGCACCATGCTTAGCAAGTGTTGGTTAAATATATTTACATTTTGTTGCACTCACTCTCGCTCTCAGTCTTGTTGCTCTCTCTCTCTCTCTCTCTCTCTGTTGCCTTGTACTTTCTCGTTGGGAAAGGTTTGAAACGTGTTTAGTTTACTGCTAGCTTACTGCGGGTTGGGTTTGCTTCATACGTGTGTGACCTGGTAGGGTGCGATGACGATGTGGAAACAGATTGTTTGAAAGCTGCACCACAAGCTACTGCTTGGAGTGGAGTTAAGTGTTGGAAAGTGGTTTGGATGGGTTGTTGGATGACTGCAAGGAATGTTGTAGTTGTAGCAGAATGCAGGAGAAATTTTATGGTAGAATACGAATTAATTTACCGGATACAATTTATTTCAATTTTTACCTTTAATAACCTTATTGGTAATTTTTAATATTTGAATTTTTTATAACACCTAACTATAGAAAACTTGTTGATTATACTTTTTGTTAAGAACTAGTAAAATTCGTCTCTTGTTTCATTACCATTGTGTTAACATTATCATTAAAGTCTTAATCAAAATGTTAGACACTACCCTAAACCTGACACTGACAGTTCCAAGAATGGGTTGGGTATGGCATGAGGTTATTTTCCAGAATCTGTATATGTTCAGGATTAGATACATTGCATTAGATTGCTATTGGTTGGCGATAATTTCCGGGTGTGTTAATTAATTGAGCATCAGCTTCAAGATTGGTATGAGTGTAAGATCAGATGAATTCAGGATATTAGTATTATTACATTAGTATTACAACAATAGTATTACAACAATGACTTAAGAGTAAAGCTTTTCTAGCTAAACCCTAATAGTAAAAATGAGCTCTTTGAAAGTTTGGGTGATTTTTGTTTAAATAAGAAATAGAAACATTAAATTTAAAAAAAAGAAAGGGAAAATCAAATGGAAAGTATAGCGACAAAAAGGGAAGGAAACAAGAAAAGGGTAGGAAAGAAACAGAGACAGAAAAGGAAGGAACAAAAGGAAGGTCTACGGAGAACGAGCACAGACGAGATGCAAACGACATGTTGACAGAGGCAGTTGGAAATCAAAGTGATCAGCTGAACAGTTAAAATTACGTATACAAGAGAATCGCTTCAACCATATCGCGTGCAGCGGATAGGGATTGCCAATGGAGGTTGTGGACTAGGCTTGGGCAATTTGATTCTTTTCAGTGAACGCGTGCGGCGTAGTTTGTTCAGTATGATGAATTAAACATGTGCAGTAGGTCAGTCGCAAAATTGGAGCTAACCATTTTTTTAATATCACTGTAATATGTTTGATGATTGTTACGGTCGTCATGTGGTATGTTTTGAGATAGTCCCGGTATGTTCGATTTTGGGACGGTTGCCATGTAGTAACTTTGAACTCGCGTTGGTCAGGGTGGCCTTCGTCATCGTTTGCCGAATTAAGTAGAACTGAGGTGGATACTGCTTCGAAGCGGACGTTCGACACTTGATCGTCCAGGCGATCATAGAAACCTTTAGGAGGTTTCCCTTACTGGAAACGTTGGAGTTTAGAGGCCTTACCTTGGGCAGGGGGACATATCTAAACTCTTTAAATGAGAACTCGATAGATGTAGGATGGGCATAGTCCTATCCTGACAGTCCGAACGAATCTGACTTGCCATGATCGGAGTTGGTTTTATTTATACTCAAAAGAAGTTAAGGGTTTCTCACATTTGGTTCCGGGTTGTTTGTTGGAAAGTTATTGTTTTCACTAAGCTAGTTACGTTTGTCTTTTGTTGACAAGAACGGTGGTTCTTGTCACTAAGTTCCTGTTTTGGGTTTAATGCATATACCGTTCCTGCTTTGGGTTATAAAGCATAAACTGTTCCTGCTTATGTTGTACGTTTCGGTTGGTTCTGTTAAGTGTGTCACAATTGTTTTTATATGAACGGTGTGGCCTGAGCTCTTCCGGGTGTGTATGGTATGATCTGATTTACTGAATGTGTTACAATGGTGTGACTTGGCTTTCCAAAGTGTGTTACTATGTGTCTATGGCTGATAGTGTGTATTACAATATGTTCTGTATAGCAGATATGCTACATCACATTTAATACCTAGATTTTAATGCAAAAACTGAACGTTACTGCTTTTAAGGCTGCATTTTAAATTATAAATACAATTAGTCCGAGATACGCGGTTTATGCATAGCTAGGCATTCGCCGTGTAATCGAATTTTACACTAAACCATTTATGTAACATAATCCATGCAGAAAATTTGAAAATTTCAGGGTTCTAAGCGGTTCTCGAATTTTGGAAAAATAGTAATTTATCTTGCATTTGACAATCCTTTGAGCCAATTGTACTGAGTGCACTCATGAACTTAGAAAATGTAGCTCTGTGTTGTGGGGAGCCGTGAGCACCTCTGGACTTGCCGTGGTAGTTGCACTATTACTGGTCAACGTAGACGAGGAGGACACACACACTTTCGCACACGCTAAGCATGCGAGGCACTACACGATCAGAGTGTGTACGAAGGCCGATCGAGCAGGAGCTCTCGAGAGGGGCGCTCGGTGCGGTTGGTGCGCGACGCGCACGTGTCAATTTAAAGTGTTCATCGGTTTTGTCTTTTATTTATTATTGAACGTGTTTTTAGTGTATCAATAATGTATTAAGTGAAAAGCAAAAACATAACTCTCGAGAACAGACTTTATATACTTAAATTTGATCTGTAATGAAAGCTGATCTAAACGAATAAAATCTACAAGCTTTCTCTTTTGTGTTGCTGTGCGCGCCACGAGTTCTTTTTGTGCGGCAGTGTGCGACTGACCCAACTGAACACGAGTGCGGCTGTGTGCGAATGACCCAAAGGCTATGATGAGTGTTCTTTCTCACTCAGTGTGGGATCACTGTGCGGCTGTGTGCGATTGAACAAACTGACCACGCTAGCAATATGTGCATTCTTTCTCGCTCAAGGTGCGATCGACCTTCTTGTGTAGTAGTGTGTGACAAAATCTGCCGACCCAAAACTAATGTTTTTTTTCGTTCAATCTATGACACCGACAGTTATCTTGCATCTTGTTTGTAGCACATTACAGGTAGGTCTGTATGTGTGCGGAAGACCCACCCGTTCACTTTTTCGCGTGCGGCGGTCGACTGCACACTTTAGTGAACTGAGTGTGCGTCATAGGTCTCGCACAATTATCCCATGCCTAGTGTGGGCGAATGAAATGAGAAGGAATGTACAGGGAAGGTAGGAGAGAAGGAAAGGCGCCTCCATTACACTGAGGAGTACACCAACAAAAGCTGCTTTAGCCTGCTACCACCGTGCTTCCAAGGTGGAGAGCCCCAGAAGCTGGCACCGAATAAGGCAATGTGGTAAATTTGCAATGGTGCATTGGTCAAATATTCGTCTTGACGCGATACGCGTGAACAGTTTTTGCACCTTCTCAATTCGTGCTGTGAAAGTTGCTCCCGAGGGAGACCATACCACACAAGCATACTTTAAAATCGGGTTAGAAAACTCAGAAGAAAGTCTTCATACGAAGCCAAGCGTTCTATACGCCGAATTTACTAAGCCCAGAATGAGATCATGGAAATACATCTTGTTGTGAACAGATACGCCAAGATCACGAGTTACTGAGTCTCGATTTAAAGGACAATCATCAATGAAGAAATCGCCGGTTCAAGGCGGCGATGAGCGGGAG
Organism: Anopheles arabiensis; assembly: GCF_016920715.1. Taxonomy (NCBI): domain Eukaryota; kingdom Metazoa; phylum Arthropoda; class Insecta; order Diptera; family Culicidae; genus Anopheles; species Anopheles arabiensis. Next base: position 65,950,823 of record NC_053518.1, on the reverse strand, counting down.
AAAGAAATGACGTGACTTATAGGGATGTCACAGAGGAAAAGAAAGTTGGGGCAATACCACAATGACAATAAGTTAAGAACAGATTGTAAGGAAAGGCAATCGGCATCATATGATGAAAGATTTCGTGGTCATCAGCAAAAAGTAGATGACCATTTGAGAGCAAGATAGGGCAGGATTTTTAAAAATTGACAGAAGCCAGTACATCTTCTAAAGTGATTGGAAAGAGCGTGACTCAATGGACAAGTTAAAAAGTATAGTAAGTAGCGGAGCTAATATTATTTTCCGACCAAAAGTACTAATTTATTTTTACAAGGTTGGTAAAGGCATAACTTCGTAAAGGCATAAGCTTCGTAAAGCATAAAGTTCATGAACTTCTAGAACAAACGCAATGTATAAAATATTCTCCAAAAGAGTATGTGGCCGAGAAATTTGATCGTCTGTTGCAAAATGATTGAATAATATGATACTTACTGTCCCTCAATAAATTTGACCAACTTAAGCTGTGCAAAAGGAGCAACCCCCAAAATATATAGCTACACAAACATATCAAGTTGAAATTTTCCTTCAAAATCATCGAAGGAAACCTTTCACATTCTCAACATGCTGCCCAATGCTGCACGTTAATGTTCTAAAACATACACACAAACCCAATTAAAAGCGCTCCAAACCATCCACCAATAAATATTAATCACTCGTGGGAGCATCCACCATTGCAGCGCTGCGAAAAGATTACTTCCGGCTATTGCATTCCCGCTCCTCGGGAACGATGCATGCAAAACAAGAAAGGGATCGTTTTACCACCGACTGGCAAATGTTAATGTGAGCCGGATGGGTGTCGGATTGAGCTCGGTGAATTACACCAATGGTAACTGCATAGATAACCCGGGGCACTGCACTGCACGTCAGCACGGCAGTTGGTGTATTGGTGAGTGTGTGTGTTTGTGTGTGTACGTTGCTGTTGTTCTGTGGCTGCAATTTAAGAAGCAACGTTTCCGCCGACCAACCGATCGGATTCATTTGCCGTGCGCACAGGAAGGATCATTAGTTAGTGGTGACTGCTGGTAGATAAATAGTGGCTCCATTAGGGGCCTTGTCTAGCCGTCGGTGGCTTACAGCGGCAATGAAGCTGAACCGAAACCATCTACGTAGGGTATGAGTAAAATATTCAAGCGGCAAGATAACTCACACCTGCATCCGCGCCGATGGTTTTGGTGATGGTGGCTAAAAGTTTGGACTGGAAAATAAAATGGGCGAAAAAGGAAGCTACCAAGACGTGGCAGCGACCGCCATGACAGTCTCTATTTTCAGCACAGTGTTGGAAAATGGGCAATGGAAAGTAACTCGCCAGTCCTGTTAAACTTTAGGTTATGGTTAGGTGACTCGTTTCGCGGGGAAGGTAATGTGTTCCTTGGGAGCCAACACAAACATACCCAACAGCCTCAAACTCAGACCTTGCACACTTGAGCCGTTATCATTTCTAGGAGCGCTTTGGGGACGCTCTCGAAACGGCGTTTCCCGGCCATTTTCTTCGCCACGGTCGGCTTGGGGGAGGGGTTTTGGTTCCCTCGCTCCTTCTATTTCGATTCGTGTTGTGCCCGCGTCACCAACAGGTGCGAGCTGTATCGTCGCTGCACGGCACCCATGGGAAGGTTGCACGGGCAGCATCGGGAGCGGGAACAGAATCAACCTAATTTGTTGTCAGGATATTATCTTATTTTATTTCCCACATGAGCAGTGCATCATGGCACCATTATGAGGCGACCAGGTACATTTAAGCTTTGGTCCGGGTTCAGTTCGTTACGAGCGGTTCGCGCGGGAGTTGACTTTCACCTGCACTTGGAAAGGTGTCTATAATGTGCACCGTTTGGTGTACTGTTTGGAAGGTAGTTATGTTGCAATTGGTGGTAACGCTGTGTCATGCTGTGCTTGTTAGTTGGTGTGCAGTTTCCATTTGCAGTTTTTGTTTTCATAGACAGGTGTCATTAAATATTAACTGTATTCTAGTACACGTGTTGAGAGGTAAAATATAATCATTAAATTAACTAAAAATTTAAAAAAATCAGCATAGTAAAAATAGAAAAAAGTAAAAGAAGTAACAAATGAAACAATTGACTTCAAATCAATTAATAAGTGTAGTAAAAGATGTCACGAATAGCGTAAAAACTGAAAATAATAACATAAGTCTGTACAACATGTAAGTAACAAGAAGTTAGAAATAGAAATGCCAAAGTAGAAAAATAATCAGAATATATGTATTTTTTGTAGGTAAAAATTTCAAATATACGTTTACAAAAAACGTAGAAGAAAAAACAATTTTTCTAAAGAAAATACATATTATAATACTCCGACAAATTTCTACAAAAAACATTACAAAGAAAATACAAAAATGTAAGTAGGATTAAAAACTTGTAAAAATCTTATAATAAATAATACAATAAATTTCTATTACATAGATTTTGAGATTGTTTAAATTTTTGTTCCAATGGATCGGATTTCGAGACGGATACCTAAAATAAAACAAAGAAAAAACATAAAAGCTTTTTTGTTAGAAAAGTAAAGCATTGAACTCTACACCACATACGAATGTGCAAAAATAATAAAAAAACCCAAGAAAATGAAGGTCAAACGATCCGCTACGGAAGTTGTTCTCCGTTTTTTCTGCTTGTACCGAAAGGTGTTAATCATCTCATTTCAATTAAAATTGGCGTTGAAGCGCAATAAAGCAACTCCCTCGCAAGAGAATGGCCGCCGAAAACGCACCATCCAAAAAAACGGCAAGATGGCTTCTACCCAAAGCCAATAATAATGGGCCCACTTCGACCGGATGAAGGTGTGCTTATCCGTCGTCCCGTTTTCCATCGTCCTGGACAGCAGGGTGAAGGCGGTGAGCCGGAAAAGTTGGCAGTTGTGCGAAGAGATAAACCGTACGACACACGATACAACACCCGTCCCAGGCCAGGACTTTTGTGTGGCAAAGTTTTTAAAGGGACGAAGTTTCACCGCAGCCGTATACACATCGACGCTGGAATGAGCCAGGGGGTAGCACAGTCGTTTAGGCATGGGGACGGAACGGCTTGCTTTGCGAAGACGCCGGCGCGCCAGGTATCGGCTACCCGGGAGCCCCGGAAAGTTGTCCGGGCGTACACCGGTGTGGTGCTAAATCATCACGGGACTAATATTTCTCCCCTCTTCAAACTGTCACTTAAAATTTTCCTGAAACTTTCCAATCGTACTGGTAGCGCTGCCTGGCTCTGTGGGAGAGCGGTGTTGATGGTGACGTACAAACCCTAACACACACACACTCGCAAGGATGATATTGGTCCCGAGGATGCTGACGCGCTCAATGATTCATCCGGGCGGAAACAGCCACGGCAGACAGAAAATGGGTACTGTCAAGGTAAACTTTTGACCTAGCTGCATCCGTGAGCGGAGGAGTCTTAGCGGTTGGTTGATGAAGATGAAGGCCAGTGGTGGCCTTAGGGGGGCAGAAAACGAACACAAAACCCGGGCCAATTTGAAAGTGTCAATCCTCGGTGTGCCAGTGTCTCGTTATCGCACCAATTAAAGTCGTCCGCTCATTACGATCGATGAAGTTTGGTTGGAGACATTTGATGCATCTCGCCGGTACATCACCCGGCCGCACGGTACAGATGGCTGAGAAGTTTTCTGCCTAGCCGTAGCGGGAGCGGGAACAACAACACGGTGGTATGACGTTGTTTGTAAAGTTTTGTGATGCATTTTGTGTGTGAACGGCGCCGAAATGGCTTGATGGCTGTAGTTTAAAGGGGAATGTTGAGGGTTGTTAGTTTGAAAACGAAGACGGCGTACTATGAATAGGTTCGTGGGGTCGTTATTAATAAGATGTACAGGCGCCAAAGAGTACTTAATAACTTCAATCTAAAATGAATAGTTTTCTGAGCTTGCAGTTACTTGTAGTTCATTAAACCCACTCTTCTTCTCTTTCCGATGGTGACTTCCAAGGGCATGTTAGTGGGTCGTACAATGTGCCAACTGTACCACGAATTCAAGCAAAAACAATTTGAAAAATGCTTGTAATTCATCAAAAAATCGTAATAATAACTTCTGGCAACACTTCTTTGCTTTCTATAAAGACAGAATTTGATTGAACCGATACTTTCTTCTCAAATTCTTTTCACACGTGAGACGATTAATACGAAAAGCTCTTCCCTCCTAACAGCGTACACAGCTGAAATGCATTCCACCGTCTTATATTCTACCTTCTTTTCGCATGTGCACAACTCCGATCGGGCAATATCGACGTCAATAAAATGGAACCAATGCGCTAGAATATCGCTTCACTCGCTTTCAATCGAAAAGCCGCAAATCTATTTTCCATGTTTTGAAGGGGGGGGGGAGGCAGAAGGCCGGATCGGAGGCGGCAGACAAAAGTGCTGGTGCGCAAATATTTAGCCTGCTCGTACAGCGATATGCAATTTTACGGTGATGGTCTGGGAGGAGTGCATTCTGCGAGCAGCCGTGGAAAAGCGCTTACCGAACGGCAGCTGTCTTTCCGGTGGGGGTTTCAGGGTTCTGATATGTGTTCTTTCGCATTCCGTACGGCACGGGCAACAAGACGCGTCTTCCTCACCACGAGTCGTATCTTTACCAAGCGGGTCAATAGCGGCAAGGCAAGATGGGTTTAAAAAAATATGAAAGAAGCTTAAGAAAAAAAACATACCATGACACCACTCGTGGATAGTTTGTCGTGTGTATATGTGACAGAAGCCCAGATCCCGCTACCAGCAGCTTCCATGGTAAGCTTATGAATATTTACAGCACGCAGCTTCACCGTCGTACCGGTGCAATTGGAAAGGATGCGCTACGAACACACATGGGGCACATGGGGTTCGGGTAAAAAAGCTACAGGGAAGGGGTGGTTGAAAAACACATTTAATTGGCTTATGACATCTGCATTTACATGCTGTGAGTGCCATATCATGTCGAATTGAATTTATCCAGCTGTCATGGGGTGGTAAAAATCTCCTTGCACTCTTTCAAAAATTCATAACACTCCAGTGGTGATCGCCCAGCGTGAGAGTGCGGGGTTTAGTTTAGTGCTGGCAGTGATTATACGATACCCTATGCTTTGGTAGGTTGGTCGTTATGCATGTGCGTTATGTTTCTCACATATCACTTCACCCTGGAATGCTTCTATTAACATGATTTTGCTTATGGTCCAGGACACAGCTTAGGAATGTGCCAGCACGCGATTAAATAAGATTCGACGTATTATGGCATTCAGTGTGTTGGGTTGGCAAGAATTGCAGTAGAGTCAGAAAGAATCATGTTTTTATCGTTGATGGGGAATGTTCGTTTGAACGCAAGAAAGTTAAAAAAAAATATCTGGAAAATATTCTTGCTGCCAGATCGATTTGATTCTTTGTTGTTTTGCAAAGAAATTTCGCTCACATTATTTGATTGTTATCATAGATGATAGGCGTGGCTTTCTAGCTGAAATACAAAGTACAGTAACTTAAAAAAAGGAACAAAATATATATTAATACTTTTAACACTATATTTTACTATAACACTTTTTATTTATTTTTCCTGGTTATCTGTATTGAGTATTGTCATTTTAAAAGCCATTTTCGCACTTGCGATCTTTTGTTCGCGGCATTGATGATGTGTGACGATATAAAGCACGAATGAAAAATTTGATTGGCAATTTTGGGTATTATTTTGGAACAGTAATTACTCAGTCACAAGGTCTAATATATTCCTAGGCACAGTATTTCCATTAAGGTATTTGTATTATAATTATCATGTCCACGAATCAAATCTTGCATGGACCAATCTATTCATGGATAATGGATAAGTGTAAGCTTTCCGTTGACCATTTTTATGATTACTTTCTATTCAAGTAACATTAGATAATTTCAAGATACCGTACTACTTCAAATTACGGACACTTAAGATTTTTTTGGAATTTAATATATTTTTAATAATGCAATTTTAATTGGTCAAACATATGTATTATTCACTTGAGTAAAGCAAACCTTTTACATTGGAGCAAAAAATAAAGATTGCCAATAATTTTACTCGAAACATTGCAAAATATAATAAAACTGTAACGATATTTAGATTCATATACCGGACTGTTTCGAGCTCATGTTGAAAATTACGGACGATTTGATTCATGTTCTGGACAGCCTCAAACTTCCTTTTATAATCTTCAAATTTACGCACAAACTACACCATTTTAGTTTTTAACTTGTTTTAAGGTCTGGGCTCTCCATTCTGGATATCGGTGTTCTCTTAGACTGACAGAACGACGGCCTTAAATACAACGGGGATTGAGTACTGTTTTCTCTTGGACTCGTAGATGAATAGAACCCAAGAACTGCTACACGAATTGACGGTCTTTCCGGTATGGGCATCAATTCATTTGTTACACACATCTTCAAATGTCGTAGTTTTCTTATTATTATCACAGTTTAAAAAAATGTTTTTAAGCAATAAATCACAATTTACTTCGGCTGTCCGGAATTAAAAACAAGATAAAAAATCTTGTTTCGTTTTCCGGACAGAATTAAATATGTATTTTAATGAAACTCAGAGCACAACATGATAAAACACTGTTGTTTTTGCGTTGATAACTTCTTTCACAATAGATGCCGATGTATTTCAATGCACGTGGACGCAATTTATAGAAATTATCGAAGAAATAACACTGGCGTGGAATTGAAGCAAAACTACTAAGTATACACCAGATGGAGAACTGACCGACAGAAAATATTTATTTACGGTGGCATCAGGGCCAACTTTTTGTCAGATACATTTTTTATTTGTTTTAGTACATCATGGCTAACATTTAAAATTAAAAAGCAGTATATCCAGGGACTTGATAAAAAGATATTCAATAAAAACATGCCAAATTTACGAAATTTGAAGCTGTTATTAAAGTTTGTAATTTAAATCATAACGGTAAATTATCATAACAGGTTAATACGTATTTTACGTACAAAATAATCTTATCTAACGTTTGCATAGAAATGTACTTTTTACTGATGGCTTAAAAAAAGGAAGATTATTCTTTCCATGAGCATCCTTTAAAAGGTTTTAAGCTTACTTGAGCTTATTTAAGCTCTCTTGCATAATAAATGTACGATCTTGCGAGCTGCGAATAGGCAGGTTTGCAATGTTTCCCTATGATTTCAAGTAATTACTTCTCAGTTTTTGCGACAAAATTGTTGGAGTACAGCTTTTGCATCATGATGGTGTAGAAATTCTCGATGTGACGCAACTGGAGGATGTGGACCGGTTGTCGTACTACGGTGTCATATCGAAATTCATCCGAAATTCGCTTGAAATGATCGCATTGAGTTTAGGCGTCATTGCTTGCCGTTGCGTAGCGTCGATTTCTGCTTCCTGATATGTCTTTCTTTGATATGTCTTCTAAACGAAGTTGCTTTACTTTTTTGATCATCACGGTTAGAGTTCGACTGATAGAGCTTTCAAATTTTGACAGGTGACTCATAGGATACTATTATTGAAAGTGCAAATAACGTTTTGCTAGTGCGGATGAAGTTAGCTTTATTTTGAAAACTTTTGTCCATTTTTGTGTGCTAACGATAGAATTTTTAAGATCTTATTCGAATATACAGAAGATGAATCGCTAAGACGGTTTAGCCATTTTTTAGTTTCAGTGTAAAAATAGAGTTTTCCGTTAGAAAAATGCACCAAAATGTATTCATGTTTGTAAGATAAACAACCGCTTCTTCAACATTTCATTTCCTCGATAATAGATTTCTATCCCTTGGCCTGTATCAACATGTATCGCAAAATTGGCTGCAAACATCCCTCGCATGTGAATGATCGAACATTGTGATAAAGGATGCCCCAGTAAAGAGATAGCACTGACGCAAACAAAAAAATAACCGTCAAAAACCTACATAATATTTCACACTACACGACTGCACGACCATTACTTGTTATCCTGTATTTTTTCTACTTCTGCTGCATCTTATTCTCATTCCACAACCAACCAAAAAAAAAAACATCCTCGAAAGAAACGCCATTGATCGAATGCCACCGACATGCGGTAGCTGCTTTGTGCCTGTATGTGTGTGTGCGTGCGTATCTCTGTGTGGGTTAGTGTTTGAGGTTTCGGTCGGCTCGATGTTTCGATTCACAGTGTTCCACGGTGCACAGTTGCACCGAGCCAAACGATCGACCCCCGGAAGAGTGAGAGTGAACTCTTTATACACTTATAACTACCCCTTTCCGGGGTGCGGCAGAAATAAGGAGTGTATCGAGCAGGGAGTATGCGCCTTCAGGCGCGTAAAGATGAAGCAAAAAAAACCTGGTGAAGAATGGAACCGAATGTTGGTGGCATGTGATTTTGGTGTTTCCTACCAATACGGCTGTGTGCGCTCCCTCCATACAACGGAAACTGTTGAACGGAACACGCACACACACACACACACACACACACACATACTGGCGGAACACTGTTCCGTACCGGGCGTCAAGTTTCTTCGAACGTGGAGAGAAATTGAAATTTTGATCACAAAATATTCAATTTTTCTCCTTTACACTTGGTCCCCCTCGGCTGGCGGTAGTAAGCATGTGCGAAGCACGGAAGATCAAATGATGTAGATGGGGATTGGATTTTTGCTACAGTTTCCTGGCCGATGGGTAGGTTTTCGGGTGAGGCGATCAGGCGGTTGCGGGCACTACTACATTCCTGTCAACCCTGTACTGCTTCCGGAGTTGCCTGTGCAGCTCCATTAGAATGCTTTACGCTCACGGGCACAGCCGCCACCATCGTCGTTGGTGGCGGTGGCATCATCATCATCATCATCATCAACACCAGCGTGGGTTGTGTGTCATTGGGGAAGGTTTCGACCGACCACCGGCACCGGCAAGACGTACAACGGCTGTACATGATTTGGATGGTTGATTTGATGGTTCTCCGTTCTCCGGTTGGCATTATTTCAAAATCCATCCAACAATCCTTTCTATCGTTTTTGAGCAGTACCAAGACCAAACCGTGGCATGTCCTTCGGCTTGCGTTGCTCCACAGCACACACACTCATACACACACTGTTGTGGAAAAATGCTCTCTTCCTGCAGCTGGCAGCCAAACCGTCATGTGTGTGTGTGTGTGTGTTCGTCAAGACGTGCCGCAAAGCAGACGCGGGCCCGATTTCTCGTCCCCATTCGAAAATTGGCGTAAACGTACGAGTTCGCTTATTTTTCGCTGTAAATCAGCGATTTGCTCCGTCCCGGTCGCGTGCGTGCCTGGAACGGAACGTGCCAGGCACAAATTGGGGGGATTTTTGTTGTTTTTTTTCTTGCTTAGGATGAGCTTATTAGCAGATGGCGTGTGGTGCAAGGAGCGAACGGTTGATTGTAAGCGGGAAGGGAGGTATTTTTGGGCATTTCGTTGGCACCTCTCCGTTATGGGACCTTGGGTTGTGTTTTTTTCGGGGGGCTTTTTTCTTTTTTGTTTTGCGTAGTTTGAGCAAAAGAATTTTTATATTTATTTACTGCCTTTGGCCTTTGTGTCGGCTGTGTAGGCCCTCGCTGACACGCTTTGCGTTCTTCCTTCATTGCCGTCGTCACCGCGTCGTCATGTGTTCTGTGTGTTCGATTGTTGCCGAAGTTGTGGTGAATTCAATTTCCCTAGAGAGTGTCCAGTACGTGACGAAATGTGGTAGCTCCCGACAACTTCCCCTTTTCCTGTACGGCCACCTACATACGGTGCATTTGGTATTGGAAGACAATTTTGTGTGTTCGCAATTCCCATCGGGGGACTAGGAAAAATGTTTTCCCACTCTCCCCCTTGGTGGATAATCACAGCCTTTGAAGGGAGTGGGAAATGCGAGTTGAAGTCGGGTAAAAACAAGTTTTGAATAAAGAGAGCCACTGATCAGCATGAAGACCCTAATCAGGGAATGGATTTAGTTTTTAGGATGGGAGTTTGGAAGGTTTTACGGATTTGGATTGAGTGAGGCAAAATATGAAAGAAAAAAGAGGTTTATAAAAAAGAGCGATACGTTATTGAATTCAAGTAACGAATCTACAAAGGAAACTCGTTTCCAATGTCCAATTTTGGGTGATTGAAATAAGCCATGGGAACAATCAAGGCAAATGACTAACCAAATTTTCAGACCACATTCAGGTCTATAGGCCTTTTAAATTTTTAAAAACTTATAATTAGCAGTTTATTTACTAAAAAATGTCGATAAAATTCTTCTTTATGAACTGAACTTTACTCTACGTTGTCAACAAAGTTGAAACAAAATAATGAAAAATATATCACAGGCAGCAATAAGCGTTACATATTTGTAATGTAATTTCATTAATCACTTGAGTGATTTAATATGGTTTTGTCAGAATGAGACTTTAGTTTAAGAACCCAATATTTATTAGATACATGTTAACAGACTTGCGAATTTTACGAGAGACTCTTTACAAATGTTGGCTCAAAGTGCGTCTTTAAAGTACTCTGGACAAAATAATGTATATTTTTTAAAATCAAAATTACAAATTCCATTGCTCTTTCAAAATTTATCAAAGTAATTAATGAAAAATAACATAAAAATATTTATAACACTGCTATCTATTTTTGTTCAAGAGACTATCGAGATTTGAATCTTGACAACATATTTAACTCATTTGCGATTCAACTCAATTCAACATGCCAACTAATACTTAAAAATTCTGGTGCGATTCAACACATTCAACAACTCTGTGCAGACTGGACACATTCTCTTTTCAAAATCAAACCCTAATGAAATAATGGAAAAAGTTAATAAAAGAATATAATTTTGGCCGTTGCGTAACCGTAAACCGTTGTTTTGCACAAAAGATGATGTGAAAAATGTGGTATTATAATTGTTTTATCTCCCTTCCATTCCCAAAACGCGACGGTTGAATCGAAACGGAGAACAGAAGTACAGCCTGAGTCTCACTCGGGCCAATCACTTAATGGGTTAAAGAAACAATTAATCTTGAAGAGACTTCATCTAACAAAGGTTTCACTGCATTCAATGCAACTCGCTCGATGTTACTGAGAGTGCACACATCTATTATTTAATTATTCATTTATTATTTTTCATTTGTTTACAACAGCGACGTTGTAATCGAATAGGTCAGCGGTCGGCAAACTTTGCGACTGAAAGAGCTAAATTCTGCAAAAATATTCGTAGAGTTTCGCTTCTAGAGCCAAATTTGTAATCCAGTAGCAAACATGTGTGAAAGTTCTATGCAATATATGAACTGTCAAGAGCTGCCATCTCGATATCAAAGAGAGCCGCTTGCGGCTCACGAGCCTTACTTTGCTGATCGCAGGAATAGGTGATTAGAGTCATTAAATGCCGAATGGCGGGATTTGCGGGCCATGAAGAGATTGGCGGGTCATTGGAAAGGAGGCAGGCAATAAACTATGACTGGATGTGAGAGTTGCGCGTTTTTAATGAATGATTCAATACCGAGCAAACGGCATCGGAAAGGATATAAAGAAATACTATTCGACCGTCCATGTAAACGATGATTTAGTACTCACGTTCACTAATAACTATTAAATGCTCGATTTCAATGGAAAGTCACAGTTACATTGCAAAAAAGTGAAACCTTCATTGATTTCCATCTCTCAAGCAAAGTTATTATTATTTATTTCTCATCTCTGCCCGGTTTCTAGATCACTTGCGCCAAAAATGGAAACATAATGAAAGCAATGATTTTTTAATTAAATTTAGCCGACAGTTAAACCTGTCTGCCAGTTTTACATGCAAATGACGAACGAGATACAATCGGGAAGCGAAAACTTTAATCGAAAAATACAATCATTCTGTAAAAGTCCCCCCTTTCGCACATCCAATTCTTGGAAGCCGTTCCCGTCGCGTTGAATCATCGTTTGGGGTGATTTTATTTTTGTCGATGTAATAGAAGCATTTCCTGCTTACTCTTTTTTTTGGCCCCTTTTCTCATCCCCATTTCCCTGCTTCCGCCTGTTTTCTTCATCATGTTCATGATTCAAAGCTGGTGAAAAGACTTACACAAGGTATTTATATGCAAAACGATTACAAGCGTTCCTCCAGTTCACCGTTCCTCATCCGTTCGCCCAGTTAGTCACTTTACAGTCTTTCCAATCATTCCAGCAACCCCCGGTCTTTGGAGCTCTTTGCGAAAGAGGTGAATCAGTCTCGGTGTGCAATGCTTTACCCGGGGTTTGAGATAGTGCTGGCAGGAACGGGAACGGGCAACTGGTACACTGATGAGGCGAGCGTACCGGCGGGAGAAAATTGCAGGAAACACACACCGACACCTTGATGAACGAAAAGGCGGACGTAAAAAGTTTTGCCACACTAGCTCACTCCAAAACCTTCGGTTTGAAGCTAAAGGATAGGAGGAGCTAGGAATGAGAGGGGAAGCTTTTCCTGTTTGGGAAATGGTAAATCGGTACACACGGAGCAAAGCTACCCGAGCGCAAATGTGTTGTGTATTCGTGCCTTGCCGTGTTGCGTCACTTTTGCTTTTGCGCTTCCCCGTGCGCTTAAGGATTCTTCAGGTGTTTTCAATTTGTAATTTTAATGTCGGAATTTGCCGGTTTTATGGGAGTGAGGAGGAGCATTTCCAAAGCAAGGCAGACATGGAAATAGTTTGCCTTTGGACCGAGGCTTATTTTCTCGTCGTTTGATTGCGAACGGTCCTGTGGTGCAGTTGAAGATTGAAAATCGCTTTAGCGAGCGAGGCGCAAACGGGAAATACTCCGGGTTGGAAAGAAAAGTGCCTGCTCATGCTACGGCATACTTATCCTTGAATCTTTTGCCATTGAAAGGAAGATTCCTCTCCGGTTGTGCTGTTGTGTTTTTCTCGCATTTTTCCCCCGTCGACGCTACTTGAGGGAAATTTCAGACGAAAATTGGCTACCCTACAGGGGTTTCCTAATTTCCAGTAACTGCAGTTTTGTACACCGTAAGAAGCTTCCGAGAGCCTTTCTTCGTTGGGGTGAAAACCCTTCGAAGGGGGAGGGGAGGAAGAATGAGGTCCAAAAATAGATAACGCGGGGTGAAAAGAAAAGCGGAGAAAAAAAGGTAAATCCTTTGCTCCCGGTGAATTGAATGGATTGACCGGTGGTACGATTACCCATGGAATCGTTCCAACCGGATGAACCACGGTGAGCACGCGTGGCGTAAGTAAGAAGAGATTCGACAAAGACTGCTACCACTGACCTTCTGTTCTCTCTCTCTCTCTCTCTCTCTCTCTCTCTCTCTTTCTCTCTCTCTTTCACTGAGTCTCTGTTTTCCCTGTATCCGTTGGATGGGAAGGATTTAAAAGCGATTCGTTTTAATGGTTGATTGAATTTACCGGCATCGGAATAAGGGGTTTTAAGAAGACGAGCACTAAGACCAGCATGGCCGTGTATGTGTGTGTGTGTGTTGCAGGCAAAAGAAGCAAAATAGGAAATGGCAGAAAACGAAATCTATGTGAGCTGCATAAAATTCATTTCACCGGTGAATGGGTCGGGCGCTTGGATACCGGCGCAAATGCTTTATTGGCGAGCAGCAGCGGTTCGTCCTCGATCGTTTGAAGTAGTTCCGCCGAGTCAGCTCTATGTTTGGGTGTTTGAGGGGGTAGGATAAAAGGACTGGGAAGAGAGCTAAACTTAAAAGAAAGATTTTTGAGGGGCCCAAAACACGTGGAAGTGGAAGGCGAAAGGCAAAAAAGGCAAGAAACTAAATCGAATTATCGTAATTGTGTAGTGGCAATTCCGAATAGTTTATTGATATCGAGATAAGATGGTTCGCTGGAACGTGCTCGAGCAACCCGCCCGGATGGGATGATTTATTCAAATTACTTACCTTACGTTCTGGGACACGCAAGGGATGGTTGGGAGAGGCATCGTTTGGTGAAATCGATTGGTTCCGGTTTGTAATTAATATATTAGTTTTTTGTTCGCATCTTTCTGACTTTGCATTTGACTTATGGCTTTGGATGCTTATGAAGGAAAGGGCAACGGAATTTGTTTTCAAGTTAAGCTACCCGAAGAAGAAAGTAGCCTTATTATAAGCTTTAATTTTATTTGCTTTTAGGGTAATGAAATAAGTAATGTTTTGAAACCATTTATCGCTTTTATCGTAAACATCGCTTATTGTCAGTGTAAACCAGTGTGTTAGTGGTAATATGGAGGTTAGCGATGGAATTATTTGCCGAAAGTTTATGATACAGCTTAAACGCAAGGCCACACCGAGTGTAACACATTGTAGTAAGTTAGGAGATAGTTACGGTCGCCATGTAATGTGTTCGATTTTGAATATGGTCGCCATGTAACGAGATGAGCGTACATACGGTACAACTGTACATCGATCAACCAGTACCGTCGCGGTAGGTCAGTGTTTCGCTGACATGTATCGAGGTAGAATAATACTTTGTTCGAAGCGGTCTTTCCGACACTAGATCGTCCAGGCGATCATATAAACCCTGAAGAGGTTTCCTTTACTGGAAGCGTTGGAGTTTAGAAGCCTTACCTTGGGTAGAGGGACATAACTAATCTCTTTAAACGAGAAGTGAATAGATGTTGGATGGGCATAGTCCTATCCTGATAGTCCGAACGAATCTGACTTGCGATGGTCGGAATTGGTTTTATTTATGCTCAAGATAAGATATGGGTTTCGTACATTTGGTTTTGGAGTGTGGTTTTGTCCTTATTAAATGTTATTGTTATTGGTAACAATTTATAAACTGAAATGGTGTGAGGGGTTTGTCGGTGTGTGCAAATGATGCGGTTTTACTGTATTGCGAAAGAAGGTTTCAACTATTGCTGCTCAAGAATAGATGTTTTCGTCGCTGAGCTTTTAACTTGCTTTGCGTTCTCGGTTCACCTAGTTTGCCTGCAGTAACGCCAGGTTTGCGTTATTATTATGCATCTTTCGGGTGTTTTCAAGAAGTGTGTCACAATTGTTTTTATATGAATGGTGTGGTCTGAATTCTTCCGGTTGCTTATGGTATGATCTGATATGCTGAGTGTGTTATAATGAATGTGTTGCAATAGTGTGATTTGGCTTTCCGAAGTGTGTTACAATGAGTCCATAGCTGATAGTGTGGTTTATAATAAGTTCTGTTTTGCAGATATGCTACAACACAGTGAAATGAACTAATGTCAGTCTTTGTTGGTTGAACTTTAAATGCTTCATAATTGCCACGTTTGAAATTGTTGGATTTACAAGAATATATTTCATTAACATCCTTTTATTAACATTCTTTGCCTTAGTCGGTAGGACATCTCTTAGTAGCTCTAACTCAGCCACTATTTCTTGCACTCTGTTGGGCAGTCTTCTTCGCAGATTTCGCAAACATTCTGCTTGTCCACTTCGTACATTTTGATGGCGTTCTGATCTATAAGAATAGTTCAAAAGCACATAATGTTATACTTCCCTTGGCATTTCCACAACTAATGTTCATCAGCTACTCACTTGTATCATAATAGTCATACACAACCACATACGCCGGACGCTTCAGTGCCACCTTGAAGCGTCTGTAGGCGGACACGGTGAAACAGTTCCGCTCGGAGCCCATACTGTTGTAGTACAAAACGACCGAAGTGCCACCGTAACGATTTTCAATGTTCTGTAAATTAAAGGTCATGCTGATTGATTGATTCCGACTATCCGACAATTAAAACATAAAAAAAAATCTTACCTGAATTGGATTCACCGTCGTCTGCTCACTGATCGGATTGTGATCGACAACGTAACCGCTCGGTAACGTCACCTCGACCAGCGCCATGTTTGATCGACTTTCAGACACTGTAGGGATGTAGTTGGCACACACATTCAGCTTCAGCTCTTGGTCAAAGTTTGTGATCTGTTTCTGTAAGTCCAGCTTGAATCGATGCTCAAAGTTCATGAGATTCAAGTTATATCGATAAAACACCTGAAGCAGTCCAGCCCCAATACCCCCTACGTGGATTTCGAGCTTCCTTACGTTTTGTGTAATGAGCATGTGTTGTGTATCGCTGTCATATGATGTAAAACGGAATAATTCCCTACTAAGCCTGTACTTAATTCGAACATCGTAATCATTACGACTAAGAGCTATCTTTTTCGCTATGCTGGACAGAGCTTTGAAACGCAAATAGGTATTTTGTTGCCCAGAAACACTATTCAATTCGCTTCTATGATTTACTAACCAACGCATGATTGGCAAAGCTCCTAGCAACTTATTGGCCACAACATGCGATAGAAGAGCAAAAGACGTTGCCGCTACGCTGTTTGACGGGTTCCAATATCGTTCTGCTCCATTATTGGTAATGGTTGACATATCGATCAGCTTTTCGAACGCAGCGTCTTTTAGCCTGTGCCCATACAACATCATCGCATAGGTCACTATCGCCAAATCATTTGCACTTGTGATTAAATCCAATTGATCGCTCAGAAAACTCATTCCCTTTTCTAACACCACAGCGTGCTGCATTTTGGCGCTTTCGTTCTCCAGCATGACTGCCAACACATACGACGTTAGTGCGACGTCACTGCGTTTATAGTGCAGATCAGATTCGGTTTCTTTGAAACTTCCGGAATGGTGCTGTTGTGAGGCCAGCCAGTCAAATGCTTTCTCAAGTTTACGCTTATCTTTCCAGGACACATAAATGCTTACATTATGTAACGCGTTTACTAGGAATGCAGTATCAAACACCTTATTCCGCCATGAACCATTGGAATTGAAGCATTTCTCTAGACGTATATAATGTTTGGATAGTGTTGCATTATCGTCGGATGATATTTGATCTGATGACCCAATAGCAACCAGGTAATTATGAACAGCGAAATTAAGTGTGAATCTTATGCCTTTGCTACATTCACTCCAATCAGTGCGAATATCGTTCAAGTTGTCCTTGACAGTGATAAGTAAGTTAGCTGTGGGAAAAAATAAATGAAGTGTGCATTGTGTTGTCAATGTTATGTGCATTACTCACGATTGACTTTTAGCTCGATCTCTACCGATCCGTTGTCGGCGTTTTTGGGGATGTTTGGGAACACCGAAAACGTTCGATTCTGGTACGTGTTCATGAAAAATCCGAACGATTCCACTCCTGACTGTACCAAGCTTTCTGGCGTGACCCGTATCACCTTCTCCAGTGCATCCTCCGCAATTCCATTTGCTATAGAGGCTTTCACACGAATCATCATCTCACCGAGCTTCTTTGCTTTCACCAGGAATGAAATCGGCTTCCCCACCTTCGGTAGAACGCTAACCGATTTGGTGTAGCTTGCGTCTAGAACCAAATTATACATTGAAGATAAGTAATTCAATGTCGTTATCCCCATTGATACCTACTAGCAATCGAACGTCCTATGAACTCCATCTCATTGTTCTCATTGTACAGCGTCACGTCAACGGTGTGCTCTTCTTGAAGGCTGCTGATAAGAATAAATTGTATCTCAATCGCCTCACCTCGCTTGACTGAATATGGCAAGCTTTCCATAATGACAAACGGCTGGACTGTTGTGAACTCGATCGGTTTCTTAATGATACCCAACCCGACGACGGGATCGATCGAGAAGGCCGTAAGATACCAAGAGGTCGTAGTATCCGGCACAACCTCAGTCAGCTTGAGACTACCAGAGCTTTCAATGGTCACATTCTTCCAAAGCCATGACTCCACGAACTGTTTCCTGACCACCGTTTGCTCCATTTGCTGTCCATTGCGCTCTGATTTATGATTGTAATTTTGAAATAAGAAGTCATCCAGTGTCCTGGCAAACAGTCCCATGGTCTTTAAAAACGAATCATCCATTATATCCTTTTAAATCCTCACTAGATATATACGTTGGACTCTTTGGACTTACGTGAAACAGGTCGAATTCATTTGTATCATATGAATAAAACCCGTCAAACACCTTCAAGAAGTCTTCCCAGAACAGGTCGTGGTTCTGGTTGAACAAAAGCAAGGCTTTGTCATAGGCGGCCAACGTACGCTCCTGGGCGTCCAGACATGCGCAGCTCGATTTGTCGTCCCGGCTTGATCTCTTGCTCGTCAACGCTTAAATCAAACTGTTTCCACACAACATGAATAAGTGTTACGTTAAACAACATGACATACAATTGCTTACATTATTGCGAAGCTCTTGGAAATCGAGGTACATGTAGTCGTACATCACAGTGCGGCCTGCTACGGTAATGATAAGAATTTTTGCCTTCGGAATCATATTTTCTGTAGCGTTCAGTTGCAGCTGGTACGTCGTCTCCTTGTTTGGAAGCATGAATCCTGCATCGACGATGTTGCCCTTTGACACGACATAATACACGAAGAAATTCATGCGCTCCGTGCACGTCACCGTGAAGTGGATCAATTTGTTCCGTTTAATGCTAGAACGAGTCAGGTTATGTTATACATTACACTAACAATTTCGATGTGTAGCAAGCTATAACTCACGGTGATTTCAGCTCCAGTTTGATGAAAGCATCCGTTTCTATCTGACTTACTGCTTCGTAATAGTAGAATCCATCAATAGAGTCGAACTGCAAAAGAACTGACCCTTCAAGATGCTTTGTCAACCATTAAATAATCATTCGAGATACATACGTTAACACCGAGATGTTCAGTACCCTCACTTGGATGCAGCTCAAGCTTAATCAATCCATCGTTATCACTCGTTGCTGTCGTTTCGAATTCTACATCGGTAACCTCCACCTTACCGGTAATGCCTTTAGCCGGAGTTCCATCATGGTGTGTAAACTGAAGCGCACATTTGAACGGGAGTCCTGGACGAAACTGAGGATTTTCTTTGATCAATTCTACTCGGTACGCATACCTATATACCGTGATTTGTGACTGTTTGACCACCGTACGATCTGTTAAGAGATATTTCTTATTTAATCACTGTTAGCTACGTTATCTCGAACACGATTCTTACTTGTGCAGTGCTCGATGAACGTCACCTTCACTCGCACATCCTGCTGATCTGCATCCATTGCAAAATTGTCAAAGCGCAATTTTACCTGGCCCTTTCCGTACACAGTCAGTTCTTTCTTTTGATCTATCATATCCTCGTATAGGTACAGCTCCACCTTGGCCACTCCTTGCACTGGCTTACCAAAGTGATAGTACGCTTCGATTGTAAGATTTAGAGCTTGATGCTCTTCCAGTGGAATCACCGATGGCATGACCTGCACGTCGAACGTTGAAAACACATACTCCTTCACCTCAAACGTCTTTGACACAAGCTCTTCTCCCTCGACCTGCACCAAGATATTCCAGACTCCGAGCATTGGAGTAGGCGCTATCTGTAGATCACCTTCGAACACACCAGTATACAATTTCGCCGTGGGCCATTTGCGAACCACATTACTCTGAGGATCTCGGATAGTTACATAAACCGACTTGACTCCCGCTGGCGGCTTTAGCTCCGTGTCTAGTACGATCACACGGAAGTTCACCGTATCGCCAGGTTTAAATACGGGCTTATCGACCTGTATTGCCCCCGATATCGATTTACTGAGATACACCAGCTTTGCCTCCTTGTGAAAGCTGAAGCCTCGCTGTCCATCAATGGTTATTTTGTAGTCTCCAGTTGACAGATTATCTGGAATCTGCAAAAAAGAGCAAATTAGTTGTAAATCTGGTAGCTTTAAAGTACTCTTCTTACACTGAAACTGATCATCCGGATGGAATTACTTCGCACATCAATCAACTTGGTAACGTTCAAAACGCTTAAACCATTATCAGTTTGACCTTCCAGCCTCACCATCAAGTCCATCTTGCTTGGATTTGAGTAAAAGTTGCTGATCGTCAGTGTGTAGTTCTGGTTGTCCCGGATGAATTTTGGACCCACGAAAAGAAGCCTTAAACAACACGTAGTTTCCAAATTATTTTCAACTGCATAAATTCGTAAAGCACTTTCACCGCGTTTGTTCTTACCCATGAGCAGCACTTATAAAGATTATCACCGTTAATATTCGCGACCTTATGAGCTGCCACATGGTTGGTTTGGAGGTTTTGCGATTTTGCGCCTGCTTCGGATGCAGTCTATCAATGAACTGAAACACGGACGGTATGCATCTCTATCGGTGAAGCTGTGTTGTTGATATTGGGAATTTCCCGCTCGCAAATCATGCTTCATGCATAATCTTCTTCAAGACCTTCGTTCGATAAGAATAAAACCTTTAATGCTTCTCTTTAATCACAGCAAAAAATAAAAGCAAAACATACAGTTACTCCTTGAAAGACTGTTACAGTGTGATTACTGTATTGATGTTAACAAAAACAGATACTGTACTTCTGTTGGTATTAAATCTACAGTAGTAGAGGCCCGATTATCTGTAACAAAAGTAACGGTCCGATTATCTGTAACATGTACACGGATGCTGGGGTGATAAGCACCGTACTTATGCAAGGTGTCATATGTGTTCTCACGGTTCACCAAAACATCGGCGCTGAGTTCCGCGTCGAAATGGAACGCCAATTATAAGTGGGCATGTAGCGGAATGAAACCTACAAAATAAAAATAATCTTTTTGTCAAGCTAAGTTTTTTGGATACCTAGGGATTAAACTAAAACAAATGCTATTGTTTAACTTTCTAATAAATTGTATAAAAGTTAGAAAGAATGTAGTTTGACATCATCAAAAACATGCATATTTTACGGTATTTTGTGGATTATCTTTCAAATGCTGTACTAAAAAAACTAAAATATAATTTCCCAAACCAATTTTTTAAGAAGGATTTAAGGAGGTTTTTGATTCAGCATGATGGGTTAATGCTTAATGCTTAAAAATATGGATTTCGCTTTAGTTGTCGGAAGGAAAAATATTTTCAATATCCAAATCTGTACCAAAAACACCAAAAAAGACTCAAAACGTTTTAAGTTGTGTTCATTGTAATTACACCATTGCCTGTAATATAGCAAAAATACTTGGTGCGGCCGAGCGCCACCACGAAAGTTATGATCAATTGCTTGTTAAAAAAACAAATATCCTAAAAGCACAGTATTTTTGAAAATATACCCATGTATAATATTCAAGAATTAAGAGCTGCAGTGGCATAAATCGAAAGAATAATAACACCAATCAAACATTTCAAATTTTAACATTAATGCGATTATGAGTATATGAGTTTATGCGATTTCATATTTCATTCAATTCATTCAAACCTGTCCCGTACAGAGTTATTCTGGCAATTGTTTCAAACTACTCTACGGACAATTGGATGGTAGAATTTACTGTGGCTCATTTAATTGATGATACGAAAAAAAAATTGCGAACCCCTAGTACAGTAGTCAACTTGAACGTCTGAATAAGGCGGCGCTCTAGCCACAATCGAACACGACATCGAAGATAAAGAATATATGGGATTTGACATGTACGATTTGATGACCATGGTTATTCGGGAGGGAGCGAATAGGTTGATTCGACCTAAGAGTGCGGGGGAATCGATCTCGCCGTGGAGAAGCCGGAAGATAAAAATGCACTGCGAATTTCGACGTTGTTTGCTAAGTGTTTCGAGTCCGAGAAGCAGACATCGTTGATGGTAGAAAGACCTAGTATAGTGAGATTGCCAAAGCAGAAGCCGGATCGCGTATCTAGTGATTTTCCTTTGCAAGGCTTCAAGTCGATTTATATCACCAACAGTGAGCGGGCACCAAACCGGAGAGCAGTACGCAAGACAATATCGTACAACGGAACAGTAGATCGATTTATTATTATTATTATTATTATTATTATTATTATTATTATTATTATTATTATTATTATTATTATTATTATTGTTATTATTATTAGTATTGTTATTATTATTATTATTATTATTATTATTATTATTATTATTATTATTATTATTATTATTATTATTATTATTATTATTATTATTATTATTATTATTATTATTATTATTATTATTATTATTATTATTATTATTATTATTATTATTATTATTATTATTATTATTATTATTATTATTATTATTATTATTATTATTATTATTATTATTATTATTATTATTATTATTATTATTATTACTATTACTATTATTATTTATTTCATATTGTCAGCCGCCTTGGGTGTCACAATAATATGTCTTACAAACTAAGGAAGAAGAAAGTGTTAAGGATGGGAGATTGATGATAGAGACAAGGACTCAGAAAGACGAGAGCGAAAACTGGACAAGGGAACATGGTAGTCGAACAAATCATGAGCTTGATTAAATGCTGCGCAAGCTCTCAAAAATGGATCTCTCTGACCAAAAACAGAACGGCGGGAGGGAATAAAAATGGGAGGTCTGTCGCGGAGACGACGAGAAGGGACGTAAATAGGAATGGAGCTGAGGAGCGAAGGAGCATCGATATTGGAGGTCAGGAGGCTGGCAATGAAGTAAGACTGCGCGTGTGAATGCCGGGATTTGATTTCCATCAAGCCCAACATGCGACAGCGGAGAGAATAAGAGGGCACAGGTGCATTATATCCGTGCAGAAATCTACGAATAGCGATACGCGTAAACTTCTTCTGCACTCTCTCTAGTCTCTGCATAGCGATACCTCCAGCCGGGGTCCACACAACACTAGTGTAATCCAACAAAGATCGAACCCAGCAACATTAAAGTGCCTTCAGGCATAGCGGATCTCTCAACTCAGATGCAAGAATTTGATGCACACGGGATTGATGAATTCACTGCAAGTGCGCGTTATAAGATTAAGCAGTTAGTTTTCCTTCGCAATAACGCTGTCGATATGAGGACGAAATGATAGTTTGTCGTCTCGTAACACTTCCGAGTCGCGAATAAATGAGGTTGGAACAAGATGCGAGTCTCTCATCGAGTAATAAATGTGGATGTGGAGCGGTTGCAGTCCAAGGAGCAGAAGTCGCGTTTCATAAGGTGGTAACTGACTGCCAGGTGGCCAAGGTAACAAGCGTGTTGCGTATCGGGATAAGCGACGCTGTATCGATTCCATTCTCTCAGAAAGTCTTTGGGTTGAGGGCTTCCAGACGACACAGGCGTATTCGAGTACCGGGCGGATAATACCACAGTATAACGCTGTGATGCAGACTGGGTCTTTGAAATCTCTTGTTATCCAAAACAACATGCCAAGCAATTAATTACCTCGGGTAATCACCTCCTCAGTTTGCTGGTCAAATGACAGCTTTGAATCAAGTATGACTCCGAGATCCTTCATAGCATTAGTGCGTTCTATTGGTAAACCGTCACTGTGTAGCTGGTGTTCTTAATTTCTCGTGCTCGTGTGAATGAAATGACTCGGCATTTTTCAATGCAGAGGCTCAGGCGGTTTCGATTGCACCATTGGTGAAAATCGAGAAGGTATTGTTGTAGCTCGGAGTGGTCTGTGTCATTTTTTATCGTCATGTAGATTTTAATGTCATCTGCATACATTAAATGATTCGCTGCTGGTACTACATACGATAGGTCGTTGATGAACAGTACAAACAGTAGTGGACCCAGGTTGCTATCTTGTGGCGCACCAGATGATGCAATGAAAGACCTTGAATGGCACCGTGAGAAAGATACAGCATACGATCGATTGACAAGGTACGATTCTAACCAGCATATTAAATTTCGCCCAAGTCCCAACTTATTCATCTTGGCTAAAAGGATGTTGTGATCGATGCTATCAAAAGCAGCCTTTAAATCCATATAAACTGCATCTGTTTGCATCCTCCTATCCATGTTACGGAGACATTGTGATGTAAAGTCAACAAGGTTAGTAATCGTTGACCGCTTTGGAACGAAACCGTGTTGTTGAGGGCTAATATAGTGATATGAAGCCGTGAGTAAACTTGTTTGGATCACTTTCTCAAAAACTTTGGCTCCAGCACTGAGTGATGTTATGCCTCTATAGTTGGCTGCATCTTCCTTGTCGCCTTTTTTAAATATGGGGACAATCCATGAACTCTTCCAAATAGAGGGGAATTCTCCTTGTTGCAGTGAAAAATTAAAAATTTTGGTGAAGATCGGCGAAATGGACTCACAGCATCGGCTGAGAATGATGGCAGGAATACCATCTGGGCCAGGACTAGCTTTGGGCTTGACTGCTTTGAGCACATTTAGAACAGATTCTTGCGATATATTAGTTAAATTAAGGTCGATGACATCATTAGGAGTATTAATTAAAGCGTTGGTGATAATATTGTCGTCAGTAGTTGAGATTGAGGAGTAGTTGAGATCACAAATATCTGAAGCAGTTGAACCAGCTCGGTCATTGTGGTAAATCGATTTAGGTGTCACATTTGTACTATTGTGTTTCTTACGAAAACTCCAGAGAGCTTTGGGCCTTTTGATGAAATTCTTCTCCAACCGAGACAAGTAGCCACCGTAGCGTATTTTATTGTAACTACGGTACAAGCGAGTTGTTTCATTTAATATGCTTTTGTTAACAGGTGATCGGTACTTCGTATATTTTTTTAATGCAGCTTCCTTAGCTCTTTTAAGTTTTTTTAGGTGGCGGTCAGACCAAGCAGGGCCGCTCTTTGGTATGATAATTGGTACACACGAATCAAACGAGGATAAAAGAAAGGGTATAAATATCGATAAAGCTTCATCAACAGAATTAAACTGGCTAATTCTGAACTGGCTATTAAAATTAGTTATGAGCTCATCAAGCCGAGTAAAATTGGTTTTATAAAAATTCATCCTAGGTCTACTTGCTTGAGTCAGTGTAGGATTAGGCATTGTGTTTGGAATTCGAACCGTTAAATCGATGGCTGGATGGTAAAGGTCAGGAGAGACTAGTGGTGTTGGGCAGGGGTGCAATAAAATTTGCGAATACTAAGTCGAGCTGCCGGTTAAGCGAGTTTTTGATACAGCTTATTTAATAAAGATCGCTAGCGTTAATTTCATCCAAAAACCGGGATCTGACCGAAGATGATGAATTTGCCACATAGTGCGCGAACGATGATGAGTGACCAAATGTTTGTTGTGATAGTGACCACGATACTGCCGAAAATTTAAAATCTCCAAACAAAAATATTAGATCATTAGTTTTTGCATGGTTTACTATTGCACTTACACTTTCAATCACAGATGTAAGAGTATCTGTGTCGTTAGCTCGATTAGGAGGAATGTAAACAGTTCCGATGAATATCGTGCAAGATGATAGGCGAACGGTAACCCACACTTGCTCAAGTGAGTTACGTGGTAGAGTGAGTTCACGGGTGTTCAATAAGGATGAGCATGCGATCAGTGCGCCACCACCACGAGTATGCATACTATTAGACAAGCTACGATCACATCTATACACCGAATAGCCCGGGTCAAACAGTAGCGATGATGGAATTGAATTGTCAAGCCAGGTTTCGGTGAGTATTATTATCTGATATTTAGCGTCCAATGTGTTCAATCCGAATTCTGTGAGTTTGGTACGTAGTCCTCTAACATTTTGGTAGTGAAAATGTATATCACATGGTTTCAAAGCAGTGTCAGTCGGTTTGGCATGTGAAATGTTTTTAATATCGCGAACTGAAAACATTTTCAAGTGAGTTGCTGTGTTAGTGCGTGCGTGGTCATTACATGAAGTGTTAGTGTGCGAATAGCGACTGGCTGATGCTTCTTGTGTGCGTAAGCTTCATGAGCTGTGTTCGTGATGAACGTCATTGTTTTGAGCCGTACGATCAGCTGGGATAGGTGAATGCTCCATATCGTGCACTATTGGTTGTACATTACTAGGTGATGAACTATTTGGCTTTTCATTGATGGTTTGCTCTGCCAGTTTCGGAATATTATCGATAGGCACTGCACTGATGCTTTGAAGTGGGGTTTCATGTGCATTCATCGGTGTGAGACAAGCCAAAGGATGGGATGAGGCTGGACGGTTATCACGTAGTATAAATTCACGTACACGTAGATTAGAAGGCCAAACCGAGGACGATAACGCAGTTTCACGAAGGTGAGCCGGGATGCGAACCTTAAACGACATCGGTCTAGCCAAAGTGGTGTCGAAATTTTTGCCCATCAAGCTAAATGCAATGACGTCGGTTGTGGCCAGCCGTCGTTTCACAGATTCCACGACTTGTTCACAGGAAGTGCCAGGAGCAATGTTAGCTAAATGAAGCCACATTTTGGTTACAAAGCGGTTTTGAACGGTTGGAAGGTTTGGAGAATCGTTATCCGTGCCTGTTGCGACGAGTCTGGCAACTGTTCGATGTTCGATGCAACAGTGCCATAAATAGCAATTGGCTGGCGAGAAGTGATGTTATTTGTGATGTTAATATTGTTGTGCTCAGCAAGTGACGGTACGGCTATGTTATTGTTGATATTGTTATTATTGATGTTTGTTGTTCTTTTGGCGACAAGCGAGATAGCAGGTGAAGTGTTTGTAGCACTAACCAACTCGGAGAATAATCTCTTCGCTGGTAAAACTCTGCGCAATTTGGCAGGAGGGTGACTGCTCAGTGGTGTTCTCTTCTGCGATTCATTAAGCTGCGATAGACCAGTACGAATTTCTTTTGCTAGAGGTTCAAGTGAAGATTTGAGACTATTGGCGACGGCATCCATTGTTGTTTGTATGCTCGACTGGGCCAAAGCTTGTTTGATGTATTTAGTGCGAGGATTAATAATCACATTGTTGCACGCTAGGCAGCACCAGTGGAGTTGCTGGTATTCGTTGGTTAGCTTCAGTGCATTCTCAGGAATGCGCGAACAGCGGATGTGGAACGGTGAGTTGCAAATATAACAGCTAATCAGGTCTTCGGTGATCTCGGTTGCGCAAGAGTTGCAAGTATGCTCCATTTTGAAAAGGAATTCACAGGTCGATGCCTTGACCGGTTAATAGACGCACTACGCGGGTGATGCGACCGACGAGCAATTCAAGAAGAACTAGCACAATTGCTAAAAGTATGTATAATACGTTGTGGGCAAGCTCACTACACAACTTTTTTACTTAGAGAAAACTGATTGTTTGTTAAAATAACCGAAATACGGAAAATAAATCACGGAGCTATACGTAAACACGTCTGACTAAGCCGATTTGACAGCTGATATATTTATCAGTGAAATCTAGTTTTTTAAGCTTTGAAAGCAGAATAACACGCGAAATGCTATCGAATGCGGCCTTAAAGTCGATATATGCAGGATCAACTTGGATGCCACAGTCCATGTTGTCGAAACAGTAACCAACAAATTCGTCGAGATTAGTTGTGGAAGACCTTTTTGGTAGAAAACCGTACAGACCCGGTCTCAAATAATTGTGTACCGCTGTGAGTAGCGGTTTGTACAGAAGTAGTTCAAACACTTAAACACATGCACGGAGAGAGACTATACCACGATAATTGCTGGCTTCAAGACGGCTGCCCTTCTTATGAATCGGAATTCCTCGTGCTAATGAAGCATTACATATTTTCTATAAGATGGGTGCAACTGAGTGGTGGCAGTGTTTTAAGATGTACGCTGGAATGCTATCAGGTCCAGATGAAGTAGTCGGTTTTAGACGGCATAATAAAATCAATCACATCGGAAGGCGTATTGTTTGTGGCCTCTGCAAGTAAGTTTTGGTCATCAACTGGAACAGTGAATGCATCAGCGAAGCGGTTGGCGAAAGTGTTGCAAATATCTGACGTATGAGTATTAGTTACTCCATTGTAGCTCAGGGATGAAGGAATACCACTTATGTTGCGTCGTTTCGTAAAAAATCTTCTTTCAGTGCGATGTATGTAGAAGCGGTAGAGCACACGATTTTGTCACCGATAATTATTCAGTGCATCAAACAATATTCTCCTATGCAATGCTGATCTAGTTCTGTGGTAATCAACGAAAGCTTTAGATTTTATCGACTCTAAGTCCGGATCACTCCGAATCACTCCGAATCACTCCGGATCACTCCGGATCACTTCGGATCCCTCCGGATCACTCCGGATCACTCCGGATCACTCTGAATCACTCCGGATCACTCCGGATAACTCCGGATTACTCCGGATCACTCCGAATCACTCCGGATCACTCCTGATCACTCTGGATCACTCTGGATCACTCCAGATCAGTCCAGATCACTCCGGATCACTCCGGATCAGTTTTCGTACATATTCGATATACGACTTGAAAGTCAATGAACTCATCAAGAAATATCTAAACGATAATGGACAGTCATTTTGAGGATTAGCAATTGCAACGTCAACCTAAACTACTCGCCCGAACTCACCCAGACTCATCCGGACTCATCCGGACTCATCAGAATGATCCGGAATGATCCGGACTGATCCAGACTGATCCGGATTGATCTGAACTGATCCGGAGTCGTATCCGGTTACGATCCGGAGTCGGAGTCATATTTTGCCCACCGGAGTCGGAGTTGATCCATGACTCCGCTCCGGATTACCCATCACTAGATCCAATTGGCGTCCAAATTGATTAACAATGCCATTCATTTCAAATAAACCGTTGCTATTCATCCCATTAATGAAATCCGTATCGACCACGGAGGTGCATATCGGTGCGAAAAAGAGAAACACGCAGAGCTATCCTGGGCATCCGATGTATTTGTCATCTCCCATCTGTTGTCGGGTTTATTGAAATCGCCGATAACGTATAATAAATCGCTCTTTTTAATGCGGTTCGAGATGTCACGTACACCGTCATGCATTCAACAAAACAGGGTCATTTGCATGACTCGGCGGAATGTAAACAACGCCGATGTAAACAGAGACGCCTGGCAGCAATGTTTTGATCCACAATTGTTCAAGTCTGCTATTAGGCGATGCGATTTCACATGTCGGTATTGTGGTAGAACAAGCGCGTGAGAGGGCGCTGTTGGAGGGATTCCTATCGCACTTGTAGATGTGATAATCTTCGTCGGAGAATAGCGATGAAGGTATAGACTGGGTAAACCAGGTCTCGGTGAGAATAATGAAATCGTATTCGGATGCTGACAGCGCCAAACAAAGATTAGTGGTTTTTGTTCGTAGACTACGTACATTTTGGTAGAACATTGAGAGGCTAGAAAGTGCCAAACCAGGTGAAATCGAGATATCAACGCGAGGATTCGGAGCATCAGGATTCTCAGGAGCATCGTCGGAAGCAGTGCTAGATTGGTATTCGTCAGACGGCTCGGCGTCGGCAGAATCATCAGTCCATTTAGCGTTTCCGCGCTTTGGTCTTTTTTTTGGTGCGGCTAAGCATTCCGGAGGCGACCTGGTAGGTGTGGTAATGACGAGCATTCGCTCATTAAGGTCCTGTTTTGGTTCGGTAGTAAACAAAGCTGCATCTGTGGTGGTCATTTCATATGAAGTAGCAACAGGCGGCACGAGCGGATCTGTGGTAGCAGTTGGTATCGGAGTGCTCATTCCTAACCGTGGGAGAGGATTACGATAAGTGTCTGCATTGAGAGTGGCAGAGTGATCGAGTGTAGGTTAAAGCATCGAATTTGTATCGACGACTGCGAGAGTATTAGTGTTATTATCATTGGTCCGGTTGTCGCGGAACTCTCGGTACGTTAGAGCGGAGGGCCATGTCTCAGGTGAGAGAGCCTTGCTGCGTAGAGTGACTGGTATGCCCACCTTAAATGAGAACAAATGAGAGTGCACTGGTGTCAGCGCCAAATTTCGTCAGACGGTGAACGAACTCATCCCGCTTGTCGAGTGCTAGACGTACTTGCACCATGTGTGAGATTTGCTCAGTTTTGACCGATGGGGCATAACGTGTAAAGAATAACGTGTAATTGGATAGCCAATGAATCCGAGTTAAGTGGCGATCCGGATCCTCTAAGTAGTGGTGTTAGCGGTTTATTAGGTGGTGGCACGTTAGTGTTAGATGACTTAAACTAAGTGAAGCGACCAAGGATGGAAAATGTTGTGACGGTATAATATTGTTGACCTCTGAAGTAAACAGTCCTGGATTTGATGATGCTGGTTTGCGATGAATGGGTTGTTGTGACTGCAAATCAGTGGTGATGTTCGACGAAAACAAACAAAAACGGATCTCGTCCTTAAACACTTTCAGGAGCTCGCGCTAATTATCTGTGATCTGTTGTGATAGCTCGTTACGGAGTCTTACTTTAAGGTCGGCTATACTGGACAATAGGTCAACAGAAGTGTGAGTGTACAGGGTGGATGACCTCAACACGGCCGTACGCGGATCCTTGTGAAACTTTACACAAGCTTTACTGGCCCAAAAAAGTTGTGCACAGGACTCTATAGTAGCGGACAGTTCCTCAGAAAGTTCACTGCATGAGAAGTGAAACTCAGAGTTGCAGCAACCCTGGCATTTCACAATGCGATCAGCAGCTACGATGTTGTTAGCGCAGGCGGAATAAATACCGGCCATTGCATTGTGGATCAGCGTTTGATTGTGATGTTGAAGCGACCTAATGATTGTGGGCTGGAAAAAGTTTGCAGGTGATTGTAGGTGAATAATCCAAATTGTTAAACAAAACCAGGTAGTGATACCACCTACACCAGCAACAGGTTGAGCAAAAAAATAGTTTTTCACGGAATAATATAGAAAATAGTCGGAGCGCAGCGAATCCTCGGCTAGTCACAGTGACGTTTGACGTTTCATTTACTCTGTCATTTACCGATCGATTTGAACGACAGACCTCTCAATTGAGAGTCCGCGGACAGTATATTTTTTCCATCCTGCTACGGACACTACCGGCCGAGATAGTGCACCAAGTTTTTGTACTTTAAGTGCTTTACTAAGCCGGTCTCACAGTACAGTCGTCAACTCGTACGACTTAACAACATGCCCGCCATGGGTTCAATCCCTAAATAGAAGTGCCGCCATACGTAGGATTGACTATCCTGCTATGGGGGGAAATCAATTAGTCACAGAAAGCCAAGCCCAGTGGTACAGGCAGGCCTTGATCGACAACGGTTGTTGAGCCAAAGAAGAGAAGAAGGAGAAGTGCGCTCAGTGTTGACGAGTAGTGTATCAGGTTCGGCTCAAGCACTCACATGTCATCTTCGACATGTCATGAAGCGCTTCTAATGATTATCGGTAATGATTATCACTGAAAAGCGAGATGGTTTTATTTTCGGTTGTCACCATCACATGATGCTCGCGGCGTTATGCAGCACTGTTATTCGGTGTGTTGTTTTATTAAGCAAATTGATACTCTCTTTTCATCAAAACAAATGACATGCAGTTAAATTAGATATAGTATTGATTTTTAGGCACTTTCAAAACCGATTTTTCAATTTTCTATAGACTATTAATGTATCAGAAAAATCTGTTTCAAAACATGAATCCCTCAGTATTGCAAGTTGTCCTTAACTCTAACTCAGCCACTATATCTTGCACTCTGCTGGGCAGTCTTCTTCGCAGATTTCGCAAACATTCTGCTTGTCTACTTCGTACACTTTGATGGCGTTCAGATCTATAAGGATAGCTCAAAAGTATAGAATGTTATATTTCCCTTGGCATTTCCACAACTAATGTTCATCAGCTACTCACTTGTATCATAATAGTCATACACAACCACATACGCCGGACGCTTCAGTGCTACCTTCAAGCGTCTGTAGGCGGACACAGTGAAACAGTTCCGCTCCAAGCCCATACTGTTGTAGTACAAAACGACCGAAGTGCCACCGTAACGAATTTCAATGCGCTGTAAAAGAAATGTCAAGTGAATGATTGATAGCTCCAAGTATCCGACAATTAAAACATCAAAATAGTCTTACCTGAATTAGATTCACCGTCGTCTGCTCACTGATCGGATTGTGATCGACAACGTAACCGCTCGGTAACGTCACCTCGACCAGCGTCATGTTTGATCGACTTTCAGACACTGTGGGGATGTAGTTGGCACACACATTCAGCTTCAGCTCTTGGTCAAAGTTTGTGATCTGTTTCTGTAAGTCCAGCTTGAATCGATGCTCAAAGTTCATGAGATTCAAGTTATATCGATAAAACACCTGAAGCAGTCCAGCCCCAATACCCATTACTGTGATTTCAAATTTCCTCACGTCTTGCGGTATGGTCATGATTAGTATCATATTGCTATATGAATTCAAACGCAACAATTGCGTACTCTGCTTGTACTTTAGCTTTGCGACAAGGTCGTTTCGGGATGGAGATATCTTTTTCGCTATGCTGGACAACGCTTTGAGACGCAAATAGGTATTTTGTTGCCCAGAAACACTGTCTAATTCGCTTCTCTGATTCACCAACCAACGCATTATTGGCAAAGCTTCTAGCAACTTGTTGGCCAACACATGCGATAGCAAAGCAAAAGATGTTGCCTCCACGCTGTTCAACGTGTTCCAATATCGTTCCGTTCCATTGTTGGTAATGGTTGACATATCGATCAGCTTTTCGAACGCAGCGTCTTTTAGCCTGTGCCCATACAACATCATCGCATAGGTCACTATCGCCAAATCATTTGCACTTGTGATTAAATCCAATTGATCGCTCAGAAAACTCATTCCCTTTTCTAACACCACAGCGTGCTGCATTTTGGCGCTTTCGTTCTCCAGCATGACTGCCAACACGTACGACGTTAGTGCTACTTCACTGCGTTTATAGTGCAGATCGGATTCGGTTTCCTTGAAACTTCCGGAATGGTGCTGTTGTGAGGCCAGCCAGGCGAAAATTTTCTCAAGTTTATGCTTGTCATTCCAGTATACATATTTCATTGCATTATTCAACGCATTTACTAGGAATGCAGTATCAAACACCTTATTCCGCCATGGAGCTTTGGAAATGAAGCACTTCTGTAGACGTACAAAATGTATTATTATTTTTGCACTATCGTCGGATGATATTTGATCTGATGACCCAATGGTATTCAGGTAATCATGAACAACGAAATTAAGCGTGCCTCTTATGCCTTCGTTACATCTACTCCAATCAGTGCGAATATCGTTCAAGTTGTCCTTCACGGTGATAAGTAAGTTGGCTGTGGGAACAATTAAATGTAGTGTGCATTGTGTGGGCAATGGTGTGTGCATTACTCACGATTGAATCTGAGCTTGATCTCAACCGATCCGTTATCGGCCTTTTTGTCGATGTTTGGGTTCACTAAAAACGTTCGATTCTGGTACGTGTTCATGAAAAATCCGAACGATTCCACTCCTGACTGTACCAAGCTTTCTGGCGTGACCCGTATCACCTTCTCCAGTGCATCCTCCGCAATTCCATTTGCTATAGAGGCTTTCACACGAACCATCATCTCGCCGAGCTTCTTTGCTTTCACCAGGAATGAAATCGGCTTCCCCACCTTCGGTAGAACGCTAACCGATTTGGTGTAGCTTGCGTCTAGAACCAAATTATACATTGAAGATAAGTAATTCAATGTCGTTATCCCCATTGATACCTACTAGCAATCGAACGTCCTATGAACTCCATCTCATTGTTCTCATTGTACAGCGTCACGTCAACGGTGTGCTCTTCTTGAAGGCTGCTGATAAGAATAAATTGTATCTCAATCGCCTCACCTCGCTTGATTGAATATGGCAAGCTTTCCATAATGACAAACGGCTGGACTGTTGTGAACTCGATCGGTTTCTTAATGATACCCAACCCGACGACGGGATCGATCGAGAAGGCCGTAAGATACCAAGAGGTCGTAGTATCCGGCACAACCTCAGTCAGCTTGAGACTACCAGAGCTTTCAATGGTCACATTCTTCCAAAGCCATGACTCCACGAACTGTTTCCTGACCACCGTTTGTTCCATCTGCTGTCCATTGCGCTCTGATTTATGATTGTAATTTTGAAATAAGAAGTCATCCAGTGTCCTGGCAAACAGTCCCATGGTCTTTAAAAACGAATCATCCATTATGTCCTCTTAAATCCTCACTAGATATATATGTTGGACTCTTTATACTTACGTGCAACTGGTCAAATTCACCTTCATGATGAACATGGAACCCGTCAAACACCTTCAAGAAGTCGTCCAAGATAAGGTCGTGGTTCTGGTTAAACAAAAGCAAGGCTTTGTCATAGGCGGCCAGCCCAACGTACGCTCCTGGGCGTCCAGACATGCTCAGCTCGATTTGTCGTCCCGGCTTGATCTCTTGCTCGTCAATGCTTAAAGTGAACTGATTTCACACAACATGAATAAGTGTTACGTTTTAAAATATTACATACAATTACTTACATTATTGTGAAACACTTGGAAATCGAGGTTTATGTAGTCGTACACCACAGTGCGACCGGTAACGGTAGCTACAAGCATTTTCGCGTTTGGAAACATCTTTTCCGTTGCGTACAGTTGCAGTAGGAACGTTGTCTCATTTTTTGGTCGCACGAAGCCTGCATCGACGATGTTGCTCTTTGACACAACATAGTACACGAAGAATGTCATGCGCTCCGTGCATGTTACAATGAAGCGCATTAATTTGTTCAGGTTGATGCTAGAAAGAATCAGATTATATTATACGTTACACTAACAATTTCGATTTGTAGCAAGCTATAACTCACGGTGATTTCAACTCCAGTTTAATGAAAGCATCCGTTTCTACCTTATTCACATCTTCGTAAAAAAGGAATGCATCAACAGCGTCAAACTGCAAAAGAACTGACCCTTCAAGATGCTTTGTCAACCATTAAAGAATCATTCGAAATACATACGTTAACACCGAGTTGTTCAGTACCCTCACTTGGATGCAGCTCAAGCTTAATCAATCCATCGTTATCACTCGTTGCTGTCGTTTCGAATTCTACATCGGTAACCTCCACCTGGTTGCCAGCCGGTGTTCCATCATGGTGTGTAAACTGAAGCGCGCATTTGAACGGAAGCCCTGGACGAAACTGAGGACTTTCTTTGATTAATTGTACTCGGTATTGATACTTGTAAACCGTTATTTGTGACTGTTTGACCACCGTACGATCTGTGAAGAGAAATTTTCCATTCAGTAACTGTTTCCAACGGTATTTCGAACATGATTCTTACTTGTGTAGTGCTCGATGAACGTCACCTTCACTCGCACATCCTGCTGATCTTCGTACATATCGAAATAGTCAGCAAAGCGCAACTCTACCTGACCAATTCCGTAAACGGTAATCTCTTTCTGTTGATCTAGCTTATCGTCGTCTAGGTATAGCTCCACCTTAGCCACTCCTTGCACTGGCTTACCAAAGTGATAGTACGCTTCGATTGTAAGATTTAGAGCTTGATGCTCTTCCAGTGGAATCACCGATGGCATGACCTGCACGTCGAACGTTGACAACACATACTCCTTCACCTCAAACGTCTTTGACACAAGCTCTTCTCCCTCCATCTGCACCAAGATATTCCAGACCCCGAGCATTGGAGTAGGCGCTATCTGCAGATCACCTTCGAACACACCGTTATACATTTTTGCCGTGGACCATTTGCGAATCACATTGCGCTGAGGATCTCGGATAGTTACATGAACCGACTTAACCCTCGCCGGCGGCTTTAGCTCCGTGTCCAGCACGATCACACGGAAGTTCACCGTATCGCCAGGTTTAAATACGGGCTTATCGACATGTATTAGCCCTGCTACCGATTTTTTTAGATAAAACAGGTCTGTCTCCATATGAAAGTTAAAACCTTGTTGTCCGTCGATGGTTATTTTGTAGTCACCAGTTGACAGATTATCTGGCATCTGCAAAAGCGCAAATTAGTTGTAAGCCTTGTAGCTTTAACGTACTCTTCTTACGCTGAAACTGATCATCCGGATAGAATTACTTCGCACTTCGATCATCTTGGTAATATTCAAAACGCTTAAACCATTATCTGTTTGGCCTTCCAGCTTCACCATCAAGTCCATTTTCCTTGGATTTGAGTAAAAGTTGCTGATCGTCAGTGTGTAGCTTTGGTTGTCCCGGATGAATTTTGGACCCACGAAAAGAAGCCTTAAACAACACGTAGTTTCCAAATTATTTCCAACTGCATAAATTCGTAAAGCACTTTCACCGCGTTTGTTCTTACCCATGAGCAGCACTTATAAAGATTATCACCGTTAATATTCGCGACCTTATGAGCTGCCACATGGTTGGTTTGGAGGTTTTGCGATTTTGCGCCTGCTTCGGATGCAGTCTATCAATGAACTGAAACACGGACGGTATGCATCTCTATCGGTGAAGCTGTGTTGTTGATATTGGGAATTTCCCGCTCGCAAATCATGCTTCATGCATAATCTTCTTCAAGACCTTCGTTCGATAAGAATAAAACCTTTAATGCTTCTCTTTAATCACAGCAAAAAATAAAAGCAAAACATACAGTTACTCCTTGAAAGACTGTTACAGTGTGATTACTGTATTGATGTTAACAAAAACAGATACTGTACTTCTGTTGGTATTAAACTTATAGTAGTAGAGGCCCGATTATCTGCAACAAAAGTACTGTGTACATGATGGGGTGATAAGCACCGTGCGTATGAAACGTGTCATATCGCTCTGTTCTCACGGTTCACCAAAACATCGGCGCTGAGTTCCGCGTCGAAATGGTTCTCCAATGGTAGCATTTAAAGAAGCTGCCGTTGATGTTTTTTGGACAATTTTGTCACGGTAGTATTTACTGTGCGCTATTTCGCGGTTGCGTGTTATAGTTGTCAACTTGAACGACACAATAATATGACCGTGATGTTTTCCAATCACAGTAATTTTGAAATAAGAAGTCATCTAGTGTCCTGGCAAACAGTCCCATGGTCTTTAAAAACGAATCATCCATTATGTCCTTTTAAATCCTCATTAGATATATATGTTGGACTCTTTATACTTACGTGCAACTGGTCAAATTCACCTTCATCAGTTGTCAACTTGAACGACATATTAATATGACCGTGATGTTTTCAAGCTTTTTATGGATCTTCCCACTCATAACAAGGATTGACTATCTGGCTGCAAGTTACTGAATAAGTTTCGAAAGCGATCGTACACCTATGATTTCAGTCAAGGGTTTAGATGTTACTAGCGGATGCATTGTTGTTTCTCACTGTCCTGCACAACAGATTTTACTTGCCCTCTTAGGCTACACGCATTTTATAAAAAATGTCTTTTTTGGCCAATATGTGCTCCGAAAAACTCAAAAGAATATCAATCAAATAGAATGAAGAAGCAGCTCGCACGTTTCTTGTCTGTTATTTAATCTTCAGTTACACAAAAAATAAAAGAAACTAAAAATATGACCAACTTGTGTGTAAAATTGTTGAGATTATCATCTGTTTTATTCTTACCATCATCGTCGAAACACCTTGTTAATAAATCTTCTCTCAACTGGTAGTGACTGTTCCTGAATTTGCTTTACCAATGCTTCCCAACTCCATTCACAAACTCTCGTGCTTACATTAATCTTACATCTTTTTATCAGCTCCAAACGCTCCTGGTGGGAGAGAGGCTCCAAAAAAGAATGATTAATTAATTTACCTTGCTGAGCTGCTTTCGAAACCTCCCCCCCCCTCCCCTTTTGGTGACACTTTGGCTGAAAGCTTCCAAAGACATACAGCTCCTTCCTGCCCATGTTTAGATGTGTTGTTTCTTGTTTTCGGTGATGTTGCTGTTGTCTTGCCTCAACCTTTGAAGGTAGCCGATTAATATATTTACACAGCCTTTGCTTCAAAACGTGCCAAGCCCCCGGAGGTACAGGACGAAGGCTTTAACGTCAGCGAACCACCGATCCTTTCCGGTCCGGCATGCAGCCGAGCGGTTCAAATCCGATCAGCATAATCAAAGGAAAGTTTTAATCCGTGCTGTACACACTGCATTAATGGGAGCGGGTAGAAGGTTGAATTTTCCGCGCTCCATGGAACGTCTGCTATTGGGGAATCAGTCGCCAGTAAAATGAGTTCGCTATCCTTCCTTTGCTCTATTGAAATGGGAATGAATCGTTTAAATGTAGCTCGTGCTGTAACGTTAGGAAAATGAGGAAAGTTTCAAGCGACACACACACAAAACTGAGACAAAGCTGTACCAGGTTGGTGCCGTATTTTCCAGCAGTAATTTTTACCACGAAGGTAAAGAGCTTTCCCGGTTTGGATGGAAAGCGAAAATGTTGTACATTCTCAATTCCTCTGCCCTACTCCATGATGAAACTCTCTCCCGATGGCATTGTCACCAGCGTCATTCATCTTCCCGACATCGTCGCTCCGATTGACACATGCAGTGCTGTTGCACTTGGCAAGCTAAACTGCTTATGTTTCAATTAGGGCGAAAGTTGATAATATTTTCGCTTTCGGTTGTTCGGCCGCCCGATACACACCATCTCCTCGGTTGTGACGGCACACCCACAAATTAAGCAGTTAAGCCGATTAAACTTTCGTAATGTTGAATCTATTTTCTGCATACATTTTCTACGTGTGTGGAAAAACTGATGCTTTGTGCCCATCTTCCTTCGCAAAATGGAGAGGACACTTTGGGGGGCGTTGCCATTTTTGTTGCCAATGAAGTTGACTCTATCGATGCAACCGTCACGGAGCGTTTCAGGTCGGTAGGGGTTATTTTTGAAGCGAGATAAAGTGAAGCGAAATTTGAGCAGATTCG
Source organism: Anopheles arabiensis (assembly GCF_016920715.1). Lineage (NCBI taxonomy): Eukaryota > Metazoa > Arthropoda > Insecta > Diptera > Culicidae > Anopheles > Anopheles arabiensis. Next base: position 65,912,472 of record NC_053518.1, on the reverse strand, counting down.
TTGTCCGTTGATTTGGGAAGCGTCCATTTTTTATTCCAGCTCATTGAGTAAATTGTGCGCCTGTCGCTTGCTACCATAATGATACTACTGCCGCTAGCTGGTGCTGGTTGTGCTGCCGATTATGGTAATGATAATGTTTGCGGGGTAAGTCATTATCCCTACGCACACGGGCGCACTCGGGCCGCGGCACTTGGGCTGAGCAGTGTTGACCCGGGCTGGATTATAAATCAATTAAAATCATTCATCGAAGCGATAAATAAGATCAATAATTGGTGGCGCCGTTCGCTGGAATGTGCGGCAGGGATTACAATGTTAACAGCTAGCGAACTAGCGCGAATGGGCGGGATTTAGGGTGCGAGATTTTCCCTGCTTTGAGAATGCAGGTGTGATCGAGGGGTTATTGAGATAAAGATATCGTTCTGCTTAATTTGAGGCATTTGTTCAAGGATTGTAGCTCAGTTAATGTCAGGTGATAGCATTTAATTGAATGCAGTACTGCTTTAGCGTTCAATAATTGTTTGTGATATATTATATGGAGTTGTATGATGCTTTGGTCCTTCGACCCGGATGGTATACAATATTTTTGTTATTGTCTTTTGACATTTTTTTGTAATCTATTTTTATTTTCAATATTTTACCTGGCAGATTATTTTTTATCTTTTTTGTGAGTCAAATATTAGCTTAAATATTGTAATGTAGTTAAGTGTAATAAAACTGGCTAAAAACTTTTATAAGTTTTTAACTTTCACTCTATTTTATTTTCTTTTTCACCGTTGAATTATTGAATTAGATGTCTTTGATGTTCTGTTAAAATTTTAATGTTTTTTAAACCGTATGATTTACTCCAGACCGTGCGGCAATTATGTTTTAGGGTATTATATGGTAACTGGATCTCAGCCCATCAAAGTATTGTGATATTTCATTTAATTTTTCATATTAATTCTGCCTTTACCTGGTGGAGCATTTATAGAATTTCAAAGAATGCAATGATTTGATGCTTAAAATTTCAATTCCTCGTTCAAAATATTCTTTGGAGCAGACAACCCTTCCATTGCATGTTACGATTGAAGTACAAAACGCTTTACGTGGTAATTGTGAGTTCAACAAAGCTTCCGCGTACGTAGTTCCTTAGCTGCATTTGATGGATCATGATGAACTATGCATACCCGGGCGCCAGTAACAATCGACTACACACGAAGCCCAACATTCATGTTGGTCCGCTCGTTTTACTAGTTGATCTTGCACGCCCTATCGTTGGTTGCATTGGACACGTTGGACACGAAATAACAGCCAAAGTCGAATTTTCACCACCACCATTACCAATGTGGAAAATAAGTAAACTCTCAGTCCGAAAATCCACTCACAACTATCACAACTAGCTGTTGTGGAGTAGAGCTGCTGAACCTTGCATTGTAAAATTCCAACCAAAACTCGAAGAAAAACCCTGGTGTAATGGCGCTAATGGCAAAAGAGATCGATACCGTGCGAGCTGTGTGAAACGTCACAATGCCAGTACCAGGAATGCACTCGATTGGTACGCTTTTCCTTGTTCCGTCGAACCAAAGCCAATAGGATGAGCGAAAAATGGGGTCCTGGCCACCTTCCAATTCAGAAACACCCGCCTTGCGTATTGTCGATAATCCTAAACGAACTTTCCTAAACTCGTACGCTGGAGTCCGCTAGCAAGAAAAGGAAATGCTACCACACTAACTCACACTCGATCTTTCTCGTTTTACCGCTGCGGAATGCAGCCGTGAAGAGATGCAATCATCTGCAACTCGACCGTCACCCGTTTGGTCGTCCCCGGAAGACGACGGAACGGTTTAACCCTCCGAAAAACGACTGCGACAATACGAACGCCGGCAAACGGCGGCCACCTTATTTTTGGTTCGTTTGAATCGTTTTCAAACAACTTCCAAAATTGCTCCTCTGATACTTACGCTGTAGGAGAATGGTTGGATGTGTGCGTGTATGTGTTTTTTGCCTTTACTGGTGCCCTTGTCCCCCTCAGTGGTAAGATCATTTTGCTCTCCGATTGCTGTGCATGTGCAGTGCACTCGGTGATTTGAATTGCTTAACAAACCCCAACCACCAAACGCGCTCCGCTGCAAAAGAAAAGGCCGGCGGAACAATCGGAACATTTTCACTTTAACGACAACGCTTTTCTTTAGCAGTGGATTTTTGAAGAGCGGAACACAGTGCGGAACAATCAGTGTGTACAGTGAAGAGTCAGAAACGGAAGAAAAATAAAATGCAAGAAGAAGGCAGCTGGGTTGATGCAATCAGTCCCGGGCTAGCCTTCGGTGTGCTGAAGTTGTGTTAACTACGCAAAACGGAAGCGATTTCATGGGAAAAACGGGGGAATCGTTTCGGGAACAGTTTTGCATGATTGCAGCAGTAGCAGCAGCAGCAGCAGCACCAGAGATTGGCAGGAACGATATAATTTTTGCTTATTTGTGATTTTTCTTTGTTAAAATCCTCCCCTTCGCATACCGTATGCCATTGGAAATCTTTCAAAAGTTTCCGGCTTATGTAGCCGTATGGGAATCGAACTCGGATAAAGCAGATAAAGCAAATCACATCCGTTGCTTCGGTGGTTTTGGAATGGTTGGAATTGTTTCGACCGCTTGCTCCGTACGCTGGTGATGATGATGATGATGATTGTACAAGTGCAAAACAGTGAGCTTAGAGAAAAGCGAAGGAAATAGAGTGCTAGAGATAGAGCGACTGTGTCTTCAATTACTGGTCGTTTTTAGTTGAAGTTAGAGTTTGAATGTTGTTTTAAGTTGCGAATTAAAATGAACTCTTTGCTCTCGGGTACTATTTGAGCAGAAGATAGTTTGAGAAATTGTTTGTTTGTGTGGATTTTAAATTGATCTTTTGATCTTAATTGTGTATGTATTTGTAGTAGAGTATTTGTAAAAGTTAAGACGATTAACTCGTACATCGCTCTTTGGTAATCGTTAAACAGTTTCACTAACAGATTCCGCTGTATTTAACATTTTATTTTTTTTACTTTTTGTTAGTTTAATGATAATATTTTAATTGTTAATGTTCATTGCTTTTTTAATTTTTACTTTGAGAAGTTTGCATGAAAAATAACAAAAGGTCAAGCATAATTGAAACCAATCCATATATTTTATGCATACGAATCTATTTCCATGACATTACGGAAATAATAATCTTCCCCCTTTATTCAAAATTGACCAAGAAAGCAAATCTATGCTGTACGTATCTCCTTTCCATTCCCCACCAACTAAACAAACACTTTAGAAACCCTCAAAGGAGTATGTTAACATCTTCTACCGTACCCCAAACCCGGCTCCCTGTGCGATTAGCATAAACGTACTGAGCATCAAGAACCAACGAGAACAACTACCAGTCAGCCAGCAAAAAAAAAAAAGAACAATCGAAAGGAATCGAGTGGATAATGGGTAAAAGGTTCACAATCTTAAGGCATTAAGTAAACGTTCCCGATACGCTTGCAGCACTTCTACGCTCGTCCCCTAGATTCAATTTCATGCAAATGACGACGGTACGGATTTTGGAGTGTAGTGAAAACATTCGACTTTACGCCCGATAACGGTTCATTGGATGGGATTAGTTTTGCAGTCCTGTGCTCATGTGAGTGTGTGTGATAGTTTTTGGTTTTTATTGTTGATATTTCTATCGTACAGTGCCCTGGAGGGTAATAAAATAATATGGATGTATAATTAATAACTTTTAACGTTTACGACGAGCCAGTCAGGGAATGATTCTGAAGAACTTGAATTTATCTCCCCGGCCGCTCTCTCTTTGGTGGCAATAATGAGACGAGTGTCTAACAATGATTCCAATCATAATGGGTTGGATTTCGGGAAAGAATAGCTTCATTAAACAAGACCGTCAGTTTGAATTTCGTAACGCTATCCTTTCAACGTCCCTTTGGGACATTCCACACCCTGCAGCAGCATGTCGTCTTGTCGACGCATTACGAGGTGCCTCCGATTTTATTTCACCTGACAACGCCATCACCGTCCTAGGGCTGCAAGTTTAGTCCATACACACACACACACCCTAATGAACGCCACTTACCGGCTGTCAATTAGTGTGTGACGAGCGCGTGCGCATCAGAGGTGGAGAGCGTTTTGGGGAGATCTCCCCGCGTATGCAACACATCGCAACCGTTGGGGCACGATTTCGAGCGAGCGATAATATTTGCCAGCTGCATAATCGCGTCTTGCCGGTGCACGATCAGCAATTCTGCAACCCGGTTGGTGCATCCGTCCTCACTTCTCTCGGCACGGCATATCTAGTTACGCTGGCTTTGTCGGGATGCGACCGAAAACTCCTTGCGAAAAGCTGTCACACCCGTTCCCGGGTATATGTCGCAGAAAGATCACGTTTCTCGTGAATCGGTTGACGGTTTTCCATTCGGGTACACATTCGGTAAAAAGGTACACATTATACGCGTTAAACACAAAAAAGCAGCAAAAGCAGCTTACACCGTAGAAAATGGAACCAGCAAAGCAGGGTAAAGCTGTCGAGTTGATAGTTTTTCCTCCCCGTAGTGTGTCTGTGTGTGTGTTTTTTTTGTGCTCGAAGCTGAAAACACTGGAGACTAGGGATGCATTGCTGGACAATATTTTTCGTAATGAAATATGAACTCACTGTCACGGAGTGTCGTTCACGATTCTGAAATGTGCAGTTTTTGCTCCTAACGCTCCTTGTCTTTGTCTGGCTAGCGAGAGGTGGTTTACACGCTTCACGTGCATGTGCGAGATTGGAAATGGGTGAAATTCTTCAGAATCCAAGAGTCATTTCAAGCTGGCTGCAACTTTTTCCTTCGAAGCATAATGAGCATTTTCTCACTTGGAATGTTTGTTGCACATTTCGTTGAGATTAATTTTCTCACAACTGATTGGGTGGGATTTTCCGTTCCGTGTAGGTACGGCTGACTGGGAAGGATTGTTCCTATTTCGCAGCAATCATCTGTGTAATGCTAGGCCATTGGTTTTGTACCTGTTGCTGTGCTATTATTGCATTCCTTGTGTAGCAAATATTTTATTGCGCTTTGAAACAATGTTGTTTCACTGGAGCCGTTAAATAGGGTTTTGCTGGAAATGCAAATGAATTGCTTGTCATAAGTAATTTGCTGATGTCTCTTGTTGCAAACACTGAACAGTGACTATAGATAAACTTACTGCAGTGTTCAACACGGACTTTGATCGACACGGACGGCTTGAAATGAAATAAGGAAATTCATGAATAAAAATCTTATAATGTTGACATTTATGAATAACGTAATAAATTGGGATTCAATCTAATGTTGTAGAATGAGGTTTTGGTCAGCAAGATGCTAAACAGAAATTTGGCGAGTACTATTAAATTAGGATCACTTAAGGTTGTGCAGTATGATACCGGAGTATATAATAACTCCAGGATTCGGGTAAGAGATTTAAAAAACTAAATTTCCAACCGGTGGATCCGATCCATAAACCATAACTAACAATACCAGTTCCGTGGGTGATTCTCAACCCATATTGACCCTGGAACTGATTCTTAACCCATACCGGACCTAAATTTGATCCTGAGCACGTACCGTTCCTGCGATGTATTACATACTGAAAATGGTTCTAAAACTAATATTTAACCCACATTGGCATGATAACTCGCACTGAACCAGTACTTGTCCTGGAACTAGTTATAAGCGCATACTGCGTCTGGCTCGGTTCCTGAGCCTATACTTAATCTGTATTTTTTCTGAAGCCTTAGTTCTGTAACTGATCCGAACCTGAATCCTGAAAATGATCCTGAACTTTCGTTGTTATCCCAGGACCTATTAAATCCTGAACTGTTACTGAGACTATAGCGACCATCCAACTGATATTCTACTCATACCGGTTCTGAAGCTGATTCTTAACTCACATCCACTCTCCAGAACCTCCAGAACCTGGAACCTGTGCCGTAAAACTATATTTGTTGGAACATTCGTAAGGTTCCAACATCTGTCAGACTAGACGATGTTTTGATCTGGTTCAAAAATGATAAAAAGGAAAAAACATCGCGAAATCGGCCTTTGGCGATAGAAAAGCTAACAAGTTGTACAAGCGATTATACGAGGAAATAAAAAAAAAAACACTAATTTTTTGGCACTGTGCTGCAGCAGCCTAAACTATTTAATTCTTTCATTTTTTTCACGAGAAGCAAACGTATTCTAATAATATTCATACGTATTAATACTGTACCCATACCATTTTTGGAACTCTCGACGAACACTTACTTGCCTTGGATGTGATCCTCAATATGTATCAGTCATAGAACTACTCCAAGATTCATACCTACTACATCTTCATACCAACTACACAGGTGAGCACTATCGAGCAGTTGAACTTGTGTAGAGTTATGCTTAATCATTATTATGCGATTTTTGTTGAGCATCAGATACACACACATCAGTTTTTATTCCATACTCATACTGGATTTCTGAGCCACAATTGCAGCACAAATAATGTTTATGAATCTATACTTTCTTTAATTATTGTTTATTTCCAATGCAATAGATTTCCATCTTAAAACGCGACATCTAAAGCATTTTCACATCTTTTGCGTTTGTCATTGGAATCTAACATGGACCTTCCATACCTTAAGAAATTAATCCATTGTCCTCAGCAGCATAGTCAGCAGCTTTGCGAATCGTGCGTGTGGTTGGCTGTGTGTCTAAATCGTACCAAAACCCCGTCCTGTCCTTACAGATAAAACCATGTGACCGTATGGTCCGTCCAAGCTAAAACCTTCCAACCGATAACGTACTTCATTCGCAAATGGTACGTTCCGATTTCACCCGATTCGACAGGAGCAGCCAGCTAGCCAGCCAGCCAGCTAGCCACCATCGACAATGACATCCGGTACCGGCGTCAGCTCGTGCGGTTTTTGGCAAGCCGGTATTGTTGTAGTAGTAGTGGTAGCACCGTAGTTCACCGAAAGCACCGACAGTCGTCGTCGTCGTAGTCGTCGTCGGTTCCATGTAACGTGCCAAATCCGGTACGGATTAACTTTGCATTTTGCGGATCATTTCATTTCACCGACAGTGACGCCGTCACCCCGCGGGGCAAGATCATGGCAGGAAGCTTACCTCGAGCGCTACCGGACCATTTGCAGCAATTAATTGATTGTATCAGCAAAAATTGTGTGTGTACGGGTTGAGACGGGGGTTGCGAGTGAGTGGAGTGAAGAAGCGAGAAAGCGATTCTGGATGACAATCTGGACAGTGTACAAAACGACAGTCCCAAAACCCCAAAAACCCGGAGACATTTATCGTCCGATTTCCGGGGCGGGCTTGAGTGAACCGGGACTTTCCTGGCCACTGGTCTTTTCTGATAGGACGTGCTGTGTTGGTGTGTGTGTGTGGGTTGGAATGGCTATTGGCAGCCGTCCTGGCTAGGCTGACAGATAAAACAGATCCCCAAGCGAGCTTCAGCGGGCGTTCGGGAGGCGTTCTTCTCGATAATTCCCGCCGAGCTCATCTTGCAAGATACGAAACATTTGCCCAAGTTCTATTGATGGGTCCCCCCGGTGGGAAGTATTTCAATTGAGTTTGGTGAAACATCGCACACCAGGAAGAAGACCTCGCACTCTCCCACTGTTTGGAAACGGTTGCGAACTGAAAGATATATAGTACGCCGTCAAACGGACAGCTTATGAGTCGGGAAAATGCATTGCTTATTAATTAGTGGCTTTTGCAACGTCACTCGTCTGTCTGTCTCTTCTCTCGGAGACACCAAGGGGTACCGATAACGAACCACGTCAATCGAAGGGAAACCAGCTGCTGATGACCTGTCGCAACCCCGGTGCAGTGACTTATTACTTTCGTCTCCAGCTGATACCATCCCAAACTTCATGGGACAGAATAATTTCGGTACAAACGCCTCCCCCATCCCAGAAACCAAAAGGGTGACCTGGGTTGTTTGTTGCGCTTAAATTGAGCGACATCATCGTCATCAATGTGGCATCTATCACCGCTAGGGTTGAACATGGGCGCGGGACGCTGGACAGGTTTGATATGCCGTTCGCGAACCGGTCGATTGATGGTTCCGTGATGCCTCTGTCAATAGCAGTAGGTCTTGTGGGAGCGCCTGGAAACTGATGTCCAATCGTGAAAAAGGGGGAAGTTACGATTGAGATGTCATGGGATGTCTTCAGCCGGTAAAAAATAGTACATTGAAGCTGTCAATGTGCTCTCGGGAAGTCACCATCTGCAATTGATGGCCAATGAAAGGTGCGTTTTTTTTTGTTGCGTCATTTTCATGTGTGTGTCTGGCAGAGAAATTGCACATGAAAATGAAGTGAAAATTATATAAAAAATAAACTATGTATGTATCCACTTCCAGGGAAGGAACTACTGTTCTTGATTTAATTGATTTTGAATAAATAAACCATGGCATATATAATCACATCTTCATTCGAGGTATTGTTCCAAAGTTCATCTGTTTTACAGGGTTTACCGGGACACATTCTAGTGTATCAGGTTTCTTACCAGTTTTGTTGTTGTTGTAAATTTGAACATTTATTACTAATCCACGTCTCAGGTTGTTGATTTTCAGTATAGATTGTTTACGTCTGAAAAAACAACGCAAGCAAACCAAAGATAGTTAATGTATAATTGTTTTGTTGTCTGTTGTAGCTCAAATATTGGCTGTGTGAAAGCCGTTAAATATTAAATATTCCAACATTTTTGATGCATTATTGTTGGTTTAGAGAGAGGTTAGAGAAGTCCATTGTAGTAGAAAGTTGCTGTAGAAAGTTGCTGCTTTAGCAGCGTAATAAATTTAATTTGCTTCCAATAGATTTTCAACACGTCATAAGTCGAATTTTCATCGGATTTACACTGGAATAGACCATCACACCTTGTCATGATTTATTTTTTTCACCAACATCAATATACAGGGTTTTCATATACAGTCACTTTTGAATATGCACATCATTATTCACCTCGTGCATATTATATTAACATACTGTATTGGAATCAAAAAAATTAAGCAATTACACATGATTTTCAACACATCACAAAGAACTATTGAAAATCTATGTTGCTTTATTGTAATAAAAAAAATTAAGCAATTACACACGATTTTCAACACACTGCAAAGAAATATTGAAACTATGTTGAAAATCATGGGGGAGAACTGGAACATTACAGGGTTTCCCACGATTTATTGGTTGGTTCCCATCAATTTTTGGTGGGTTCCCATGTTTGTTTGGTGCGTTCCCACGGTTTTTTGGTCGTTTCCCAGAATTTTTTGGTGCAATTGTATTGATATCCAATCGGAAAATACCAATAAATTATGGGAACGAACCAAAAATCTATGGGATACGACCAAAAAATCGTGGGAACGCACCAAAAAATCATGGGAACTGACCAATAAATCGTGGGAAACCCTGTATTGTGATACAAATACAACATTTGATAGCTGGCAAAAAACATCTAACAAGAAACGAAAAATATTGTTGACTTTGGAAATTGACTCGGAACAACCCTGTAATGATAAATAATAAAGCCGTTATTTGATGGGCCATGTAATGCTAAAATCAAACTATTCATTGACTTATGATCAGTTGTTACTTGAAATCTAATAAAAGAATGATATTGGTACTTGGCACAAGTGCTGTCGGTGTCGGACTGAAGCCAAATTAGTTAGACACAAACCAATCTTACAGATATCATTATAAAATGTTTTAAAACTGTAAAAAAAGAAAACGAATCGAAAAACCCTGTAAAAAAGTGGAGAAAATACGTCTGCAAATGATACCGTTGCCATTGCGCAGGTTAATAACAATATCCCTTAGGGCGGCATGCATTAATGCTAAAAGCAAATAATTACATTCTCTGCAATGCATTCGTAGAATAAAAAACAATTTCGTACAAAACCATTCCTGATTCATCGCTCTCAACTTTTTGCCTTTTAAATCCAACCCCTTTATCCATTATTCGTGGTACGCGAGCATCTCGTTGCAGAACCGCCCATCCACCACGCGGTCTTCAGATGCATTAACCAAACGACACCGATCATTCCGGTTGATAGTGCAATCAGAGCTAAATGCATCCCGTTGTATTAACGGTTGCATCCCGAACGATGGTAGACGAGCGATTTGCCGAACGAAGCACTCACCGCTGGTAAAAAGTTAACTTCATTGTGGTTCGAGCGGGGGCGCTCTATTGTGCTTACTTATCAACTCAATTTTCCATCTGTTTTCTTCGACTTTTTACCCCTTTTCTCAATGGGGCCAACCTCGATCAGTCAGCTCCGTATCATTATCTATCACTTTTTATTTCCTCCCGAACTCGCCCTATTGGCACAGTAGAGAAGGGAGGGAAAAAGGCTGAATCTGTAAGCTACCGACTGGTCAACAACAGTGGCAAACGCAAACGGGTCGCGTTTCCCGGATCGAGCCGAGAAAGTTCCGTCCGACCTGAAAGCGAACACACCCGAAAGCAATCGAGTGAAAAGTTTTCCACTTTCAGCAAAATTACTTAAGCGAAAAACTCCCCCCTTCATCCCCTCTATCCCCACAATGGCTGGGGAGCTGGTGGCACGATTTTTCAACGTACTCATCAGTTCTGCAGCACGTCCACGCCCGTATCCCTCACCGCTCCAATGAGTGCGGTGGTCGATGCGTTTGTTTCGCGGAGAAGCAAAAAAGCGATAAAAAGTATGAGCAGAGCTGGGCTTGGCTGAAAGGGAGGGGTTGGGTTCTTCGTTCAAGCGTAGAGTGGACAATAAAAATGACAAATTTAGATACCGGCGTGGATGTCTAAATCATGGAAAGTGCGGCAACGCGATGGAAAAACGGAGCGCCGTGGAGGACACAAAATCCGAGATCTGGATTTATCCTTGCGATGAGGCGGGGAACGGTTGCGGAAAGGACACGCTTTCTTGGTCACGCAGCTAACGGACAGTTTGGTTGAGTTTGGTCACGTTCAAACGATCGTCCCACTGGCATTGGTGTCCGATAGTAAAGCATAAAGCAAGAAGCAGCAGAGTAATGACCTCCCGATGTCCCTGACGCTGTTCCCGGTGACGATGGCGACGATGGTAGTGATGATGATGATGATGATGACGATGAATCAATAATCAAAGGGATCAATGAAGATGAAAAACTTAATAGTGATATTTTATGCGCCACCCATCCATCCGGCCAGCTGTGAGAAAAACGGTGCGAAAATCCCTATTTTGGGTTCGCTCCCGGTGTCCGGTGTCCAAGCGAAAGTGTCACAAAAAGCGGTCTCGGTCTTAAAAAGGGTAATACGAAGGGCGATAATGTCAAATAACTTTTCGGGGCTACCGGTCAAGTAGAACCGTTTGACAGCGGTGTTGTGTTCTTGGGAAATTTAAAAAGAGGTTTTTCTCTCTTGCGAATTATTCATGCTTTTCCATCGTCCGTGTCGTTCATCTTTCCAACTTCTTGGTCAATTCCGGTGACGATGGTTTTGGGTGAATTATTGGTATTGAAAGCTAGCTTAAAGTTTAGTGTAACGATCTGCGCTGCTTAATTTGATTGCAGTTTTAGTTAGTAAATGTGAATTATATTGTTTTGTAGCAGTTATTTTCAATAAGGAAATAAAATATAAAAGGGAATGAAATGATTCGACCACCACCCCACCACTCCAATATGAAAGAATAAATAAAGAAAGACAAAAATAACCTGCAAAAAATTGTCAACAATTAAACGATTGCTAGCATCATTGTCGGTTGTCCTTCATTAATTTTTTCCAGTTTTTTAGGCATTTTATTGCTTATACAGAAAAAGCATTTTTTTATGATTGACTTGTAGTGTTTCATTGTATTCTGTTTGGTGTTTTATCGTTGTTGCAAAGCCGTTGTTTATCAAAACATTCTACCACCGTAATTGGAAATTGTTGTTGACTGTTATCAAATTGATATTGTACTTATTTCCTAATAATTTTCTAGTCTTATTGTATTTTATGTGTTTTATTAATTGATAATTATTTGTTCTGTTATTTTTTCATTTCAATATTGCCATTTTTAGTTGTTTGTAGAATTTATTATGATTTATATTGTTTTTGCACGAAGCCGTAATTTCTTTCGACGAAAGAACCCGTACACGAAGCACTTACACACGGATAAAGATAAACACGTTTTATTTGCAATTAAAGTATACTTGCGGTGATCTCCGTTCACGTTGAGATCTATATGATAAGAGAGCGATCGATCCGCTGATCGATCGCTTTATAGATGCTTCTCGCAGGAAGCAGGATAGCGCATTCTCTCGTTGCCACGTGCCGAACGATAACGTGTCGGCCCGTGATTGGTCGAGCTGGTGCGTGGGAGAAACGCATTCTCCTAGACGTATGCGGGAGAAACGCATGCGAGAATTCGCATGCCGACGTGTCGGAGTCGACATCAGGATTACAATTCGATTTGACCGTTTATTGCGACAACCATCCTCCCCCCTTTGGGAAGAAGACTTCCTTCCCAAATATTTCACGCTATTAGGTGGTCGTGTTTGTGTCCTGACTGTGTTGCGTTAGCTCCCCCCGTGGGGAGGGCGCACGCACGATAGACGAGAGGCCACCACGCTGGATGCCACAGTGCGATCACGGAGCGACACGAAGCAGGAACGTAGCACCGCTCAGGAACGATGAGGACCGGAGCAGGTGCGAGGTCGCACGGTGCAGTCACTGGACGGCACAGTGCGATCACGGAGCGACACGAAGCAGGAACGTAGCACCGCTCAGGAACGATGAGGACTGGAGCAGGTGCAATCACGGAGCGGCACGAAGCAGGAACATAGCACCGTTCAGGCACGATGAGGACCGGAGCAGGTGCGAGGTCGCACGGTGCAGTCACTGGACGGCACAGTGCGATCACGGAGCGACGTGAAGCAGGAACGTAGCACCGTTCAGGAACGATGAGGACCGGAGCAGGTGCGAGGTCACACGGTGCAGTCACTGGACGGCACAGTGCGATCACGGAGCGACACGAAGCAGGAACGTAGCACCGCTCAGGAACGATGAGGACTGGAGCAGGTGCAATCACGGAGCGGCACGAAGCAGGAACATAGCACCGTTCAGGCACGATGAGGGTCACACGGTGCAGTCACTGGACGGCACAGTGCGATCACGGAGCGACGTGAAGCAGGAACGTAGCACCGCTCAGGAACGATGCAGCACAGCACCAACAGGATCAGGCACCTCGCATCCACGAAGCGATGATGAGCAGGAACGGGCCACCGCACGAGAGCGATGCAGCACAGCACCAACAGGTTCAGGCACCGCGCATCCACGAAGCGATGATGAGCAGGAACGGGCCACCGCACGAGAGCGATGCAGCACAGCACCAACAGGTTCAGGCACCGCGCATCCACGAAGCGATGGTGAGCAGGAACGTAGCACCGCTCAGGAACGATGCAGCACAGCACCAACAGGATCAGGCACCTCGCATCCACGAAGCGATGATGAGCAGGAACGGGCCACCGCACGAGAGCGATGCAGCACAGCACCAACAGGTTCAGGCACCGCGCATCCACGAAGCGATGATGAGCAGGAACGGGCCACCGCACGAGAGCGATGCAGCACAGCACCAACAGGTTCAGGCACCGCGCATCCACGAAGCGATGGTGAGCAGGAACGGGCCACCGCGCGAGAGCGATGCAGCACAGCACCAACAGGTTCAGGCACCGCGCATCCACGAAACGATGATGAGCAGGAACGGGCCACCGCACGAGAGCGATGCAGCACAGCACCAACAGGTTCAGGCACCGCGCATCCACGAAACGATGATGAGCAGGAACGGGCCACCGCACGAGAGCGATGCAGCACAGCACCAACAGGATCAGGCACCGCGCGTCCACGAAGCGATGATGAGCAGGAACGGGCCACCGCACGAGAGCGATGCAGCGCAGCACCAACCGGATCAGGCACCGCGCATCCACGAAGCGATGATGAGCAGGAACGGGCCACCGCACGAGAGCGATGCAGCGCAGCACCAACCGGATCAGGCACCGCGCATCCACGAAACGATGATGAGCGGGAACGGATGGGCATGGCGAATGGGTTGCGATGATAACCAGATAGTCACTTCTCACTCCCATTGCTTTCGACGTGCAGCATCGTATGGTGTTTCTTGGAGCATACTTGGCATCGTTTCTCGCAAGGGCATTTTGCTGCAGCATGCTGTCGGGAGAAGCAATTGATGCACTTACCTAAGGCCATTATGTAGTTGGTACGCTCCAAAAACGACCGCACGCGTAGTTCCGGACACAACGTGGACCCGTGCCCTGTTTTATCGCACGCATAACACCGTCGCACCGCCATCCATGATTGGTTTCTATTGCCTACTGTTCCGATATTCGCATGTCGGCCTTCTGCGAGCACAGTAGCGGACAGCATCGCGCGCTCCGTCCGCGCCGGTGGGTGGTTCGTAGCGGGACGTTCCGTCCGGAAGTTGTTTTCTGGCTTGGCCTTTGGTTCGTAGTAGAGGGTGTTGGCCAGCTGATCTAGCTCGTTGCGGAGTACTTTCCACGTAGGGATCTGCTGAGAATCCAGGCGGCGAGTGATCTGAGCAGCGGTTTCCTCGTCCAACTTGCTCAAAACGAAGCTCACTATCATTCCGTCTTCCACTGCTGACGCGGCTTGATCCATTTTGCCAGCAATCTGGCGCGCTGACGATGTCGATGTTTCAACGGCGTCGATAAGCCGCATCAATGCCGTTGAAGACGCTGCTGTCAATTTGGGTAACGCGTACAGCTGCTGAAAGTGGCCGAGAAATGCCACGCGCTTCTTGTAGAAGCGTTCCTCAAGACGTTTCCACGCGTCTTGGAAGGTCATCCCAGCATTTTCAAATGCTTCGCAGCTGTCACGGGCTATTTCACACCGTTCAAAGCATTGGATAAGGAAGGCGTAGCGGTCTGCATCTTCTTCCAATCCAGCCACGCGTTTGTTGAACCGCCCCGCGAACGCGGGCCACTCCGATGGCGATCCCGAAAATTTGGGTAGATCTAGCCGTGGGAGATGGTTCTTTTTTGCAACGGCCGGCAGCATCGTCGTGTCGAGTGCTGGCGTCGTAACTATGTTCCCCGGGTGCAGCTCGGCCAAGGCGCACTTTGCCGTCGCGTACGCCTCGGTGAAGGGGACCCGTCTTGGATGCGGTCCCGCGAGACCCTCGAGCTGCAGGAGAGCGTTTCTACCGTCGCTCCATAGCGACTCTAATATTTCGGCCTTTATAGAAGCCATGGTTTTGGAAAGCTTTCCTTCGCGAGCCTCATCGAGTATCGCTTTAACTGCACCTTCCAGTGCAGTTAGCTGGCGCGCTACCTCGATGCTGTGCTCGCTGTCACCCGGCGTCGTCATGACTGAAGCACTTGTAATATTTTATACACTTACACGAAGCACTACACTCGCGTTGAATCACGTCGGGGTCACCAAATGTTTTTGCACGAAGCCGTAATTTCTTTCGACGAAAGAACCCGTACACGAAGCACTTACACACGGATAAAGATAAACACGTTTTATTTGCAATTAAAGTATACTTGCGGTGATCTCCGTTCACGTTGAGATCTATATGATAAGAGAGCGATCGATCCGCTGATCGATCGCTTTATAGATGCTTCTCGCAGGAAGCAGGATAGCGCATTCTCTCGTTGCCACGTGCCGAACGATAACGTGTCGGCCCGTGATTGGTCGAGCTGGTGCGTGGGAGAAACGCATTCTCCTAGACGTATGCGGGAGAAACGCATGCGAGAATTCGCATGCCGACGTGTCGGAGTCGACATCAGGATTACAATTCGATTTGACCGTTTATTGCGACAACCATATATATTTTAGACCGATGGCAGATTTTTGTTAACAAAATCGAAGGATGACAAAAATCATAAGTAATGTAATGTTGCTCAGAAAATTTCAAATCGATTCAAAAGCGAACATGTCTATGATTTGTAAATTGAAATTTCCAAAACAACAACAAAATAAATCTTACGATAGAGTTAGCAAATTTCCCTATAATGGTAGCTTGGCCTGTACGTAAAGAATAAATTGAGTTGACATAAACAAAAGCATGTCAATTTCTAAAGAAGTACAATTTGCTTCATACAACTGCATCAGCTGATACAACGTTACCTGCTAAAGTATAAATCCTTCAAAGTTGTCTGGAATCAATGTTTGTTCACTAAATAACCTTAATGTTGATGAATGTTCCGTTACATACAAACCTATAAAGTAAAATCGTTACACCGAATAGGTCCTGTACCAAAATCACCAATAGTTGCTATATTTCACCTCCCTAACGATACAACGTGTCGTAAAAAAGAGGTCGAAAGAATGGCACCTTTTGCCTCGTCAAACTTTCAAACACCGCGTAATGGATGGCTATCAATCCCGCTGCACTGGACGGAGCCAATCAGCGAGCCCCACTATTTAACCCTAATCTCGTTTGGGGTATACCATTAGTGCCTCGGTGGCCGCACCTAGCGATAGATCAAACCGGATGTCGACGAGTTTCCGTACGGGAGTATCCCGGTTTAATGGCTGCTCTGAACGGCTCGAATGAAGTTTATATTGTCATAACGATCGTTTTAGTGTGCTGGATTTTAGGGAAGGTAGGAGAAAGAGAGAGTGGTATGATACCGCGTTTCGCCCAGTCTAGCAATACAAATGATCATCACCGTCGCCTACTGATACTGCTGCTGCGGCTGGTGCTGCTGCTCGCCCAGGAAATTAGGAAAGCGGAAACCAGCCAACCCCCGTCCCGGAGGTGTGTTCCGCGTCGGTGCACCATCACCGGCAGCATGCTGGAATATTAATGGTCAGCGTGTGCGAAACACAACCGCCCACCGAGCAGAGTGGTGGCGCCACGTGATATATTGAAGCCATCAAAAAATTCATCCACATCTCCTCGGGAAGTAGTCAATTCGTCTTGCCCTGTCATACGCTGCGACTGGGGAGTTGAGATGATGATGGAGTATATGTGTGAGTATGCGTGTGTGTGTGTGTGTGCAGGTGGAAGGCAGCCAACCGGAACGGTGTCGCCTGTGATGGCACCAAACGGTTGCTTCTTTCCCTGTATCATGAGGGGGAGGAAATCGGAAATCAGTGACCAATTCCAGCGTGTATCGTTCGTTTGGGATGCTCCTACCGAGGGGAAGGTTTTTTATTTATCCTACTTGTTTTGTGTCCACTCCCGCTTCCTCAGTACAGAGAGGGCAGCATAAAGAAGACATCAACCTCGGGGGAACCTACAGCACACGCACGAAGATGATGATATTGTTGATGGTACTGCGGACATGTAACTGCGGTCTGTTCGAGGCCAGCCTTGCTCGTCGGCCTTGTTTGGTATTCCTCTCAGTCCTGATTCGTGCCAAAGACATCACAATAATTCCTACCACAAAAAAGCTCTAAGCTCCCAAATATCGACATTCGTAAGAGGGAAAAAAACGCATGGTTGTGATTTCTTAATGCTGAAACGCGTGCACGGGAGCTGGCGACAGAAAAAAGGAACGGAAGCAAAATCCGGCAGCAGGCAACATTTCGCACATTTATCCGTTCCGTTATTTGGCACGCATTCCTTGATGGATTGGTTTATTATTTTACATTCAGTCCACACGGGACCGCGGGCCGGACGGACGGACAGTCTCGTCATCATAAATCGTTGCACAAAAATCAACAGGGAAGTAATTTGTCATCCATCGATGCATGACAACGGCAAGGATGGGCGAGTGTTGACCAAATCCCCTTGAATTCAGTGGTAATCGGGTCCTGTTTTTTTGGTTCCCTCGCTCACACTCTCTCTTTGTTGCCATGTTTATACTCCCGGAAAACGATACTGGCGCTTGATAAACATCCTGTCCAGATAGTTAAGAATTCGATGATATCATCAATTCGTGCATTAGGTGCCGTGGTTTGGGCGTGATTTGTTGCCCGCCGGGTTTATGTGCGTGTGTGAAATGGAACGGGGTGGCTTTGACAACCCGCCCGTTTTGGCCACATTACCTTAAAGCTATGCCGAAACTATAGACTATGATGAACGGCTGTCGATTGCCGGCCCTGGGAGTGACATTAAAGCGGACAGCCTATCATTTTTGTTTGATCTAAAAGTGATACACGGTTGCCATTCCACTTGGGGCGGGGGCTTGCGTGGTAGTGATTGTGATAATAAATATGATAGTTTAATGATAACTGGTCATCAATTGGTGTGAAGCCTTATCATAGATCGGATTGCTGGATGGAGGCAGGATTGGAAGTGTTCGAGTTTAAATGGGCTGCACATTGATACTGTTTATGGTTTGAAAAGGTGTGAAGTGTGCATTTTGAGCGCAATGGAGTGTTGTTAGTGATAATGTAGGTTAGAGAGTATGTGGAAAATAGATGGGATTATTAGCCAATCAGCTATTTTCCCAAACTTGATCGAAAAGGAACAAATAGTTAATTATATTTTATTTACCAACATATGTTTCTTGCACTCTTGAGGCTGTGACAAACTAAGTTCTTAAAACCTATCCTACACCTAAACCCTAAATTATTCCCCTAACATCTCCCTTGATCCATTGTCGCCAAAATTGAAATTTAATAAAATGTTCTCTTTAAATGCGTTGGTCGTTAAATTAAAATCAAAGTGATGAGGCCATTTATTGAATTGCCTTGTCATAGCTAGTAACGGTTCGTTGTATCCATATAAGGTACGCCTGTTCTTGCCGACAAGTAAGTTACGATTGCGAAGAGGTCTTGAAGGCGCGTAGATATTGATCTTCTCTAGTAAACAAGGGACGTCCAAATCGTTTTTTTTTAAATATTTACAGGCTATAAATACACATTGGTTAACCTTAAAACGGTGTTAGAGCGTCTGTAGGCCAAGCAGAAGGTAACGCGAGCGATAATTTGGCATGGTTGTAAATCCTCTGAATTGGTCGCAATTTAAAGCATGTCTTGTAAACTTCCGTTGTATTGCCTCTATTCTGTTAATCATCGTAGTGCAATTCGGGAACCAAAGAATTGAGCAATACTCCACGCATGAGCGCACAAGAGCAGTAAACAACGACTGAAGATATAAAACATCATTACATTCACGGAATTGTCGAAAGATAAAACCTAGCATCTTGTATGCCTTGTTAACCTTGTTTGTCAATATGTAAACGGAAATTTAAACTAGAGTCTAGTGTAACACCTATATTACAAACTTCCTAACACACTGCCTAACAACGAATAATTATACTTGATCGTTTTTTTAGTCTATGACATGTAATAATGAAACATTTATCAGTTTTCAGTTGCAGTTGCCTTAATACAACAGCTGTTTTAATTTATTTAATTCTGCTCCTGAGATGGGTTTTTTGCATAATCAAGTGTTTCCGCCCATTTGAATTCTTCCAAATGTCTCTGCGGTAACTTAAACGTTAAACTCGACCAGCTTAGTACATACAAAGTAGGTATGATCAGGAAAGACGAGATTGAACCCATTACGAATACTCACTTGTGCATTTCGTTAAATTCAAAGTTCATGTTCAAATAAAAATTCTACTACTATTATTAATTTATTTCATCAGTATCCCGCTCAGTTATGCGTACAATAATTCAAAATGTTTAAAAAAGCATCCAAGGAAATCACCATTTTATGTCATTTTGACAATCGCTTCGATCGTTCCCGAATTCGATCAAGTTTGAGAAAGTGGTCGAGTGGCTCGTTCTAAAAATTATTCATATCTTTCCAATGAGATAAGCTTATTTTTTCCCATGTTTACTTGGTATCTCTCTTGTAACAATTCTTGCTTTTGCTGTCTCGTGCTTACCAGTTTTGTTTCTTTTCAATTGTTTTTATTTACATTTTATCTCTTTATCTTTTTGATGAAAACATAAATTTTGATACTTTTTATTTCGTTTATTATTCTTTTGTTCGTGTTCTTGTAGATCTTCTTGATGCTTTGCTCAGAATTATCTTATTTTTGTTTTTTTCTTGTTTTCCTTTTAAATATTTTGATTGTTGTATTTTTCTGTCTTTATGTATTTTAACTTTTTATTCTTCAACTTTTTTACTACTTTTATTTTCTTCTGATTTATTATAATACTTGTTTCTTGCAAATGTACTCACAAAGCATTCAAAATCGTCTAAAGTAGAACTGTAATGTTTGACTTTGTTGTTGATTATAGATAGAACGAAAAAAAAGAAAGCGCAGTTAATAAAAATGTACCAATGAAAAAGAAAATCCATTGTTCAATAATCAATGAGAAAAATTATTGGTTGTCCCGTTTTTAATTATACACAACCGATACAAACAATACCGAATATTGTAATCATCCCAAATCGACACAACAATCGACAAATGACAAAGGAGAGTGCTTTGTAAAGTGCAAAAATTACGATTGCTTCCTGCGAGAGCTCCAACCATCTCAAGCTCAGCTCAGGTGCGCACCAAACAAAGGGCACACAAAGACAATAAACTCATCGTGCTCGTGCTCGCATTAAAAAAAAACCTCACGCTCCTCGCAAGCAAGCAATCAAGAAAGCGTTCCGTGGCAAAGTCACAAACTGACCAAGGAATTGAAGGATAATAACAAGTTAGACAAATACTAATTGCTACCCGAACGAACGAACGAACGCGAGGCCGAACAGGAGCGCAGGGACAAGCAGCAAAGCTGACGGCCGGTTGACGGCCACCATTGGCAAAATGCTGGCCAAAACCGAAGTTGGGTCCGTAATTACTTCCTCTTTTCGTAATTCCTTCCCTCTCTTCCCCCATGCCTGCTTCATCGCGCCCAGCATGGTCGGGTTGTTGACTTTGTTGTCACACAGCGCAAATGCTTTCCGAAAATTGCAACTAATTGCGAAACGAAGCGGAAGCAAAGGAACAAATTTGAATAATGAAGAAAGTGGTCGTGCGGTAGGTACCCACGGCATTGGGAAGGAATGTACTTAGAAAAAGCGCAAAGAGGGGAGAGGAGGTAGGTAGCGAAATAATTTGCTGTGGCCGGCTGTTTGTCCACGCGGTTGCAAAAGCTGGACAGGGGAGAGTTGGGGAAATAGAGGATAAAATGGGAAAATTTAAGAGTGGAACAAACAAAAAAACCAAACTAACCAACACATTGCTGCCATCAAGCTGGAGCTCGTATAGCGTTATCGGTGCAAAACCTCTCCGGGAGGGGTGGACTACTTGTCGCCAGCTCCCCGGGGAAAAAGGAAAATACAACAGCGGGGGTACGGGGGCTTCAATTACGGGGTTCGATCTTTGAGGGCTTCTCCATGCCGGGTTGCGCGACAGAAGGATAACTTTTTCGGCCATTGACAAGGCGGTGCCGAAAACTGTTCCAGCTGGCGGGGCCTCTTCAGGTGCAGTGTACATTCCGGGAAACTTTTATCCAATGGAAGAGGAAAAAGAAGGAAAAAACAGAGAAGCGAATTATACCCAAGGCAAGCGTATCCGTCCCCAAACTGTCGCAAAGGACACAGCCATCGAAGCAGCCCGGAAGTGCGGCATCCGGCCATCCGCTAACGAATTCGGCTTTGTCAGCTATCTGAGAGGAAAGTTTGGATGGAAAAGCGCAAAACAAAAAAGCCAAAAAATAATGTGCCGAAAATAAAATGCAGCAACACGCAAATGCAGCACATCGGTACAATCGGTACGGGGTGGCTTTTTCCTTCTTTCCCACCCGGGAGTGGTAAATTTTTGCTCGTGAGTTTTGTCTCAAGGACCTCATTATAATTTTTCGTACACTATTGTCAAAGCAAAACGAGTCGATCTGATTGATAGGGAGTGCAGAGCGGGGCGGGCAACGTGGTGCCAAATTTCCGGTTTTGGTTGTATTTCCTGCTTTTCCCAGCCAGCGCTGAGTGTCGCATTTTGTCCGGTACTGTTTCGCCCCTCGCGTATAACAAATGGAATCACCAAACGGATGATGCTGCAGCAGGAAGGAAGCGTTGTTTTGTGTGTGTGTGTTTTTTTTGTATTTGGAAATGTAATCGTACAGTGTTGTTTTCGGGAGGAAATCTTTTCACCATTCCTACACAGCTCATTGTGAGCTGCAGGTTTCCACTTGTGTGTTATTGGGCCTGTACTGTGTTGCTGTACTATCGTCTCCAGAAAAGCTTTTCCTTTTTCTTTTGCAAATTGTTGGAGACACTCTGCTAAGAATCTCTGATCAGCGTCGAGCAGCTTTAAGCAGAATCATCAGCGTACCCAAAAGGCGATGCTTTGCCGAACTTCTCGAACGATGACAATTCAATGAAAAAAACAGGCGCAGTGTGTTGGAATAGAAGAAAAAGAGTGAAGTTGACAGAAGGCAAAGAACTTAAACCCAGCAGTACTCACCCTCTACCCCATGCTGGGTTGGGCCTTATCTTGCAGCGGTTGCAAAAGGCAACGATGGCGCCTTCGTTTGGGGTTTGTTTTCTTTCATTACTTTTACGGGCTTGTGCTTTATTTGTGCGTCTTGTTTAGCAGATGAAGACGAGCATGTTCTTGCTTTTAAAAGAGGTTTATGTGTGTGTATGTGTCTATGTTTGGAGGCGGGAGTGGGAAAGTTTTGCAGCTGAAAGCACTGCACACAGTTGAATGGAAGCTGCGGTACACATGCAGTGAACGTGCATCGTTACGAGCTGAGATGTTGGCAAAACATGAAGACAACGTGAGAAGGATCGAGGCTTCTTGCAATGTTTGATTTAATGAGATAGTTTTAAAATGTTGTAAGTGTATTAATTCTTCCAAAACGAAGAAGGATTTTGATAGAAAGCTTCTTGTTGTTTTACAAGTTTACAAGTTTTAGAAGGGACAGCTTAAATGCCTTACAAAAAGGATGATATTATTCATGAGAGTCATTTGATTCAAAAAATACTGTCAAAAGTCAATCAAATATTAAAAATGAAATTTAAAAAATATCTTATTATCATATAAACCACCTCTTTTTACCCTTTTCGTGCTTTTATTTAACTTTTCGTTCCAGCCAGACAACAAACCCTTCATGTTAAACGAGCTAACACGACGGTTAAGCTGTTGCTCAGCTTTGCAGATGATACAGCAGAAAAGCCAGCCCGCCAGCCAGACATCCAATCTAATTTTCACTCCCTTACCGCAACTGTCAACTGACAACTGGCATTGGACAGGGATTGAACGTAACCTTTTTTGCGAGTTTACTTGCTGCTGCTGCTGCTGCTGGTCCACCGTGCTCGTAAGTAATATGTCACGTCCAGCGAGCATAACGCTCCCGGTGGGATTTGAGGCAGAGAAGAAAAACAAAATGGAGAAAAAAGTGTTTTGAGGTCAAGAAAGGTGTAAAGCACCCGGGAGGGCATAAACGGTGTAAATGAAACGAATCAACCTACCAAAACCTATGGTCGGCGGTAGCGGAAGGAGGAAGAAATTAATTTTAATTCAAAAGAATTATATTTTCACCTTTTTGTACAGGGAGCAAAACGGATAAGTCTTGCCTCCATTTTGACGCAGGCAGAACATCCATCTAGGGATCCATGCCGCCGGAACACGGTGGTAGGATATATCGGTCAGAAGTGCACCTTGGGTAAGCGTTTTGTTACCAGTGAAAAGGGTACAACGGTACGACACGCGTCCAGACACGCGACACAACTGATGTGGAACTGTCACTAAGTCGCGACTCGTCTCGCTTTATCAAGCTTAGTCACAGTTATTATGAAGCTTAAACTGGCTGCACAGAATACTGTTCGGTTGTGTGGGATTGGTGCATTGTTTATGTATAATATATTTATTTTTGAAGGTGGATGACAAGTAGGGTAAACGTACCTATAGTGGTGGTAATACCAAGAGTGGTGATATTGCACTAAAAAGCGTTCCTTATGATAATTTAAAAGTCAGAAAGTTATTTATGTTAGTTTGAAATGTTCTTTAGTCTTTTACAAAGGGCACTTACATTTTTAATGGTAAAATGGGACCATTCCGTTACTTAGTGACCGAAACATGTTTTCAACATTTCTCAAAAATTCTTAGGATTAGTAATAGTTTCCTTAGGAAAATATTTTATTAACATTCTAAATAAGCAAATAGCAACGCAATTATTGTTTTTTTTACATAACTGTAATTAAATGTTATTGAGCTATTTAAATTAATTTTGTTTGGCCATATTTTTGCATTTTTAAGGGTTGTTTAACATAGTGCAATTATAGGCAAACAAAACAGGTATGTTACTATAGTGGTTATAGTCAAAAGACCAGAAAAAATAAGTCATTTAGATTTTTTCCAGGATATTTTTGATATGTCGTACTGTTTTCACTACACTAAGCTACATAAATGAGTTTTCTGTAAGTAATTTACCAAAAAAAAAACCCCTAAATTTGCATATCTGGCTGAGTAAAAAAGCGACTTTGAATCAAGCACACTTTTCCGGGTGAAGGTTGACTATATTCATTAATAGTACTGTAGTCAATATGTTTGTCGCTCAAATTCATACATTTTTTACAATCATATTATGTAAGAAATCAATATTATGGCAGTAATTCTTGCTTTTCATATGAAAACAGCTTCGAACCTAGGTCCCATTTATATTTTACACAGTTTTTGTTGCATCTTTGTTTACCACCAATATAGGAACACAATACGACGACTATAAGAAGTATACTACCAACATAGGTACAACAAAGCAGTCACTAAAATATGTATTTTTCTGTAAATCTATTGTGTTTGGTGTCAAAAATGGTTGTGATTGAGAAGATAAGACATATTCCATTTACGATGTGTTAAAATATTCATAAATTTACCTTTACCTAAATTCCTTGACACTTTAAATCCATTAAAACACTTCTGCAACACTACAAATTGCACCATTATTGGTACATTTTCCCTAATATATATAAAATAGATTTGAATTTGTCCCGGTTGTTGGTGAACATTTATAAAAACAACTCATTTTATTGATTTGTCATTTAAAAAAATGTTACAAAAAGTCAATGAATTAGAATTCTTCTTTAGCCAATGATCGATTGCATGACATTGATTATTTTCTCACTCAAATAAGCTCACACCGTTCTTGGCAGACGCCGATCTCCCTCGAAAAAGTCGAGATTTGCAAATCCTTCCCGCTGGAAAAATCCATTCCCAAAATCGGTCCCCAAACACCTTAACCGATAACGTCACTAAAGTGTCTTACTGTCTCTATTTCCCTCTCTTTCGCCACAGGCATGTTACGTTTCTTCTTCCCAGGCACAAGAAGGAAATCATTTCATACCCTCTGGGTTAAAGCTGTTCACCTTCATCATACAATTTAGTCTGTCAGTTCACATTTCCCACTCAAGCTTGCTTTCTTTGAATCTTCATGTCTCTCCAGCTCGCCAAAAAAGCGTACTCCCTCGACCAAACATGAAGTGCAAAACGTTTCCTCCCTCACGGGTTACGGCAACGCGAAACAATCCTCATCCTCTCCAGTCGAAAACAATGGTAAAAGATCACATTTTTCGGAGCGCCGAATGTCAAAGAGGAAAAACTTTGAATAAACAATTTGCATACATTTTGTAAGTTTTGCGAGTGAATCCTTGCGAAGCGTTACCGGCATGAATTCAAACGCCCGGGGTCGGGACAATGGGGAAGCCACAGTTTTCTCGCTTTGTTTCGCTTTCCCGGTTGAGGTAGAAATAGCGTGCCAGCGTATCTGCCGTGGCGTGGCGCTAGTGCTCAGGCAAAGTGTTTGTCGGGGTTTGATGACTGGTGTGTCCCCCGGTGGACATAATGTGAAGGGGGTTTTGGAGTGTGCTTTTGGAGCGTGAAAGTTTGTTTGTCAGCAATGTAATACGGTGTAAGTGGGTTTGGTAAAGAGGATGAATGGTGACACAACTTTAATCCGGTTTCTATGTGCTAAATTAATTATAAAAATGTTTGTTTTCATTCGTAATATAATTGGTAGAAAGTGAGTTTTAGATTTAAAAAAGACAAATTTCTACACAAAATCTTACCAAGATCTGTTTTGCTACCACGTTGTGCTACATATCTTCATTTGCTTCCACTTCACCGTTGGTACGTTATCCGGCAAAGGAATAAGCATGTCACGGCAGCAGACAGACCGACAGGCGCGCCTTATCCCAACCAGCCCACGGTCTCCATCTGCGGTGAGGCAATCTTCTTAAAATTCGATACACTGGAGAATTAAATGAAGTGCGTGAATTCCGATTGTGTCAGGTCCGATTAAGGGAGTCCGTGGTTGTGGTGGAGAGAACAGCCGTCGCTTTCTAGGAAATGTTTCACCAGAGCCCGCTGCTTCTGAGCCCCAGAGACGTAGGTTTAACTTTATCACGGAAGCGCTCATACCAACGATGATCAGAGCTAGAGAGCACTTTGGATGATGATTTCGATGTGTTTTTGGGGGCTTGCGAAGAGCCGGGAAGCTTCAATCTAGCCATCCGCCACCAGGCGTCTCCATCGCGGGTTCGCCGCTTGCGCACGACCAGTACTCCATGGAGACGCACGGTCGTCTACGGGGTGGGTGGGGTGACGGGGTAAAATGTTGCTTATTTCCCAAAATGCTCTCTATTGTTATTCTTTGTGATTTCAATTTGAATAATATTATATTTCTCTAGATGTCGTTTTGTCGCCAAATATTCACACGCTCGGGGAATGGTGGGAAGCAATGGGAGTCGCATCCGGAAGTGTGGCTTGTTTCCCACTTCCCGTATTCTATTTGCCTTCGATATTGAAGTTCTGCGCTCCCCGTACCGTGACTGCGTGCGTGCAGTGTATTTTTTCTCCATTGGCCTGCTGTCTCTAAATTTCATTTTTTCCCCTCTCTATTCCTTGGTTTATTTTGCGTTTTTCATTCCACCACCGGAACGGTTTTACTCCCTCCCTCCCCACACCCGGCTCTGCCACAAGGGACTCGTTCGGTTTTACCGCTGGAAATCTTCATTCACTCTTTCCATCCGACCGTGTCTGCTTTTACGCACCACTGTGGCGACGCACAAAACACCGACACCGGGACCGCTTCTCACGCCCCCCAAACTCTTCGGTCCGCTCCCCCCTCGGTTCGCTTTAAAGCGGTTCGCACCCTAATCGTTGGGGTGCCGCGTAAGGCGGTTTTGCAGCCGGCTTGTCGACTTGCCGGCTCACGCACTGTATGGATTTTGAAGGAACGAAAAGGAAAACGTCGACACACAGGAAAAAACCAAACAAACAAACGATGATTTCCCTCAGTACCACCCACCCGGAGCATTTGCGATTGATAGGGTGAGAGGGCGATGGTGAAGAAGAAATGGGAAATTTATGCTGATTTTATGTAATTGTTAATTTGGGTAAACATATTGGAAAATCGCCTAGAAATCGAAACAAGCTAGGCAAGCAGCGGAGCGATACAAAAATCGTCTGGCATTTGATATTTCTTTTGAGTTTGTTTCCGTCTTTTTTGTTACTCTACAGTCTAGTATTATTGCCCTTATTGTGCGGCGTACAGTGTTGTTTGCGCAGCAGTTTTTACTATGCAAAGAAGTAATTAGGTCGAGCGTGGTTGAGAAGCGATGCGAGTGGACGGTTTAAATGGGGCGTTTCGAATTTCCCCAGTGAAAAGAATATGCAGATGTTGGCAGTGGGGATTCGAAGAGGGAGGGAAAGCATTTTACTGGTGAGAGTATTTTGATGTTTAGAAAGGAAAATAAAATAATGATGAAACTGTATCAAGTCGTGTAAGTTGTTGTAAATTTTTTACATATTTGTTAGTTCATAATTGAAATGTGCTGAGATTTTCAACAAAATTTTATGATTTTTTACTCACTTGAATTCCTGTTCAGATAGAATTCAGCCATCTATGTTTTAATTTCAAGCACACCATTTGAAGGTATTGGAGCACACTATACAATTTTGCAACAGTTTTTTACATATACGAGCTTGTGTTCAATACTTATTAGCATTAGAATTATAGTGTTGACAAAGAATGTTGCTCAAAGATTTTTTTAAAGGTTCATTTTATTAAGGTTCATGTTCATATGACATTACCAAAGCCTAATCCAAAGTCTTCAACAAATTTGTGCACTATTTTGCTGAGGCATTTGCTGCCAAATAGAAGTAATGACTAACAAATGGCAGGCGAAGGTACAAACATGGGCTTTGAAGGACAATTACATTATAAACTCAAACATTTAGCATGAATTATTGCAGCATAAATAGAAATAAAGCCATATCGGAATGTGCTGAAGAGATACAAATATATAAAAAAGTAATTGAAAAATTAAAAATATGTAAATCTATAAAAATATCGTTAAATAAATAAATTAATAAATCAATAAAAGTAGATAATTAAACTAATTAATAAATGAAATAATAAATCATTATATGAATAAGTAAATATAAAAATAAAGAAATAAATAAGTGATTAAATAAATAAATTAACAAACAGATAAATAAATAACTTAATAAATATTGAATTAAATAAATTTATGAACGAAAAAATTAATACATTAATAAATTTATATGTAAATAAATAAAGAAATCAATAAATAAATAAATAAATGAAAAAATATCCTTAAATAAATTAACTAATCAATGAACAAAGAATTGGATAAATAAATAAAAAATAAAAATTATACAAATAAATAAATCACTAATTCAATCATTCACACATTACGAAAATAAATAAGGAAAAAAAGGAATAATTAAACCAATAAATAGATATATACATGAACATGTGAAATAAAAAAAAATAACTCAATACATGAACAACATAAACATAAACATAACCATAAGTAAATTACTGTGAAATCTCTTCAAGGTGAATCTTCAAGGGACCATCAGACAGAGAGATATTAGTTACGTTTTCACAAGCCATATTTTTATTTGTGAATCTTTCCCCTTCAACCGAAAATAAGTGTAAAAAAAGGATTCACCAATACGTTTGCGTTCATTCACCACGAATCTTCGCTGGATACTTCTTCTTTGCCACAACAACCGTTGTCGGTCAAGGCCTGTTTGGGGCTTGAACCCATGACGGGCATGTTGTTAAGTCGTACGCGTTGACGACTGTACCATGAGACTGGCTTAAACAATATTGGATACAATTATCGCAATTTTACAAAACAATCTGTAAAACACGGGCTCTTGTTGTAAAATATGCACAATATACTACCGTTAGAACGCTTAGGGCTTTGGTTTGTAAACAAACATTTACAAAACAATTTAAAAAAACTACCAAAACGCCTTTACAAATTGCTTACGCAAATACAATTGAAATGTCAATGAAACACCTTTCGTTTGAAACATAAAACCATTATGTTGAAAACTACTTGTTTTACAGTCTTTACTAAGTGACGTGATTCTAAAAGAATAGGATTTAATATATTTTTTACATAAATTTGTCTCATACATTTGCTTGATTGTATACAAGAGTTAAAAGAAAGCCCTGAAAAGGGGTTTCTGTTTGGTATACAATGGCAGTGAATAATTGGTTAATTGAATTTAATTTGATTGGTTAGAATAATACAATTTGTTTACATTATTTCGATTTGTTACATTATTTAGCTCAAAACACCAAAATATACTCTTAGTTTTCTAGTTCCAAGAATCACTAAGTAATGGTATTATTCATCTCGAGAAATGTGAACAAAATCTATATTCTTTGCGGTTATTGTTTTGTTCTTCTTTGTGTTACCGTAGCCATTCTTAGTGCTTCACTTCAGTGTCTCGTTTTCTGCTTTTTATTTACTTTTAAATTTTACTTTTAAATCATGCGATTGCCATTTTCAAACAAACAGAAAGAAAGAACTGCGTTGTTTTTATGTCGAATTAAGTATTGTTGTTTTGATATTTACATGCATGGCAGAGCCGCATCATGGTGTAATGCTTCAACTTCATGCAGCTTGCCACTTTCAGTCCCTCTGAAACGATTAAACCAGCTAGCAGTAATGCAGTGAAGTAGGAGGCGCAAAAAAAAACAAAACATTCCTCGTAACGCTTTTCATTCATTGTAGCGGCGATCATAAAACCCCGTCATTTGCCACGGTCACGGCAGGGAAGGGAAAGCAAAAAAATGCCTCGGCCCATCGAAAAATCATGCCTCTGTGTGTTTTCAAGTTAAATTACGGCTGTCAAGAGTCTGTCGATGGTGCTGTCGATGGTTCTCCTACCCCTCCTTTCCCCAATACCGCGTTCGTCCGATTCCACCACTTTGCTTGCGTCACAGTGAGCGTTGTGAGTTTGCCTTTGACCCGACTTTGGGTCCCCGCAGTCAAGCAGGGGCAAAAGAAACAGCACCACAGCGTACCGCCATTTGCCAGGCAGCATCGTACTGGCACCGGGCCAAAACCCGTGTCTAAGCGCCAGACGCGGGCCAGAATCCCTACGGAATAGCGAAACACGGCGTGGTGTGAGTTCGGAGCTCCGTCAGCAACGAGGTCCTGGCCAATAAACACCAGCTAGAAATCGACGCGAAAAACGGCAGCCGAGGAGTGTAGGAGATACAGGCACAAAGGGTGAAGAAATAGACGACGACTTCTTCTTGACCGAACACTGACATTTCCGGTGCATGCGCACTGGTTTCGGGGGAGCGGGCACGAGAGTGCAGTCGCTTCGGGTTTCGCTCCTTCCAAACGGGTCGACCAAACGAGTCCCCGGTAAGTGAACTCTCTCGATCTCTCTCTCTCTATGTCGACTCAGGGGAAGGCGCGTGCGAGCTTTGCGGCGGCAGATGATAAACAGCAGGGCAGATTTGCAAAAATTCCAGCCGCACCGAGCGGTCCTACAGCAACACCAACACTAGTGTCCGTTACATAATGTCCCAGTAGCCGGCTTCTAAGAGCTTCGGTTGCCGTGGCGCTCTCGCACTCTCCGTGGAGAGCGTAAAGCGTCATAGTCGCCGGGCCGGAGGCTGTCAATAATAACAACCCGATGCAAATGCAAGAAATCCCGGGGAAAAACAACATTCGAGGCTGTTCGGGGGTTTGCTCTCGCGTGGTGAGTTTTGCAGGCAAATTCACCACCTAACAGGGACGGAGTTAGAGCATACACAAGCCCGGAACGGAATGAGCCTGAAGTTGTGCCGCATTCGGCACACGGTGTATTATAATATTCAAAACATTGCAAACACACACAGTTACCATACTGCCGGACGCGAGAGAGTATTTCCGCACTGCAAGAGAGCGTAAGCTTAGCTAACCCTGCCGTTGGTAACGCTTCGTAACGCTACCGTTGCATCGGTACGCACAGCTGTCACATCATACAGGTCATCTCGGTAGCCGAGACGAAACCGCAGTAGTCTGATTGCAGATTCGGTGCGAATTGGACGTTCGAGTTCGCGGGCTACACGGTGCTAACGGGTGCGATCGCGCGGTCACTTGCGAGTAACGTTCGACGTTAAAATTCAAAACCGTTTGTTTTTTATTTAGTTCCTTACTGTACTCTGTGTCAGTGTGTGTATGTGCAAAGTGTGATAGAAAAACAGGCAAAAAATGATTCACACGGTGGAGTGCTTGCGCCCGCAGGCAAGCAAAAATGCGCCAACGGTTACTATGACCGTGGAAGGATAAAGCGAAAGAGTTGAGTGCAAACGAAACTCACTCCCCTAGGGGAAGGATGAAACAGGAGCCAAAAAAAAACTACCCAAACAAATAAACAAATCTTCTACGTAGTTTAACCGAAGGAAAAAAAACATACCCCTTTCTCAGAATTATTTGTGTGAGCTTAACGCAAAAAAAACCCAAACACATTTGTAACCAAGCTCTAAATAAATCTCCAGAGAGATTGGGTTGACCTGCCAACCGCTTCACCTAGTAACAAGTTCGAGCGGCCAACTTTTGGCGAACATTTTGTCCGCTGAACCGGTGTGACTGAAATTGATTTTTTTTGTTCTCGGTGTGTTGTGAGCAAAAAAAAAAAAGGCCAGCAAAGGTACACCGGACAGCGTTCGAAGTGGCGGCTGCTGGTGGAACCAACCACCAGCCACCACAGTTTAGTTAATTCCCTGCGGCCAACTGCTGGTGACGATTCGGTGACGGGCAGATGTAGCAAAACGCGCGCTGCTCCCGGTGGCACGAGAATTTATTTGTGATTGTGGTTGCATTGAGTGAAAGTTTCATCGTTTTTCATCCCGCAACGCTGTGTCGGGACGAACAACAATCCGGGCACACACACACCGTTTCTATAGCGCCCGGTAATTGTGCTGTATGGGAAAGTTTGCTAACCCAGCTTCCCACAGTTAGTCAGTTTGAGGTGTTTTTGTGTGAGCGTGTGTGTGTGTGTTATGTCGAAGTAAGAAGCTGGCAACGCTAAAAGACAGACGAAGGAGCATGCCGCTTCCGCACACGCACGGTGAAACAAATCTTAATCTCGAACTTAATCTGGCGCCACCACTGCATGGTACACGCTGAACAACTTCCCCAGCGCCCAGAGCCATCTTCTGAAGAAGGTTGACGAGAACAGAGGGCTGAGAAAGAGAGAAGAAAACGAAACTCAGCCACAACACAGCATCCAAACGGTTAAATCGTTTTAACGTTTACGCCGGCGCTTGCTTTGATGCCGTTGTGAATGTGGCGAAATTAGATTAGCTCCACCCCCCTCCCTTTCTGTGTGTGGTACTCCTCCAGCATCGTCTACTAGCCGCTCCGATCGTTCAGCGGAATGTAAGCGCTCGACAAACCATCATCGGAGCGTACTCGAAACGCGCCTGAAAGTAGGCAACAGCTATCAGAAGCAACTTTGCTCCTTTCAAGCCGACGCGCGCCTTCAGTGCGAATGTGTACGGATGTGTTTAGGCGTTTGCCGCATCTCGCAACCACACTACTAGAGCGGGCACCCACTTTCCGATAAATTTGCACCTTAACGTAGCAGGAGCCTGCAAGGCAGGGAAAAAAAGCGTTCCACACAGCAAATGCGAGTGAGATCGGATTTTTGAAAACCGACATCGAGAGCTTTTGAGTGTATCGTTAGCGAGATCGAGAAAGAGTGGCAGAGAGGCGTCGAGGGATTGCTGTTTGTTATTCAGTGTTCTGTAGTGTACCCCGTGTGTATGTATGTGTGTATTTCTGTTCACATGTTCACATGTTCTTGTGTGTGTATGTGTGTGCTTGAAGCGTAAGAGTAACGTGATTGTCAGTGGCCCGTTGTGCGGTTGATTCAATTTTGCTCGCGATGAAAAGGCAAATATTATTTTCTCCACCCCGCACACGTGCAGTGAAAGTGAAATTATCGCATGGTGTATGTTGGTTAGCCTAAAAAAAAGCAGTAGTAGCAACATCAGCAGCAGCACACGTTGGTTAGCTTTCGGAGCGCGCTAGAAGCGCTAGAAAAATAGAAGCAGCAAAACTTTCATTCCGAGGCCGGTACATGAGCCGGTACACTGTCAGGGCAGGTAGACAGCAAGCTTTTAACGTTGACGTACAGCAGCTACGACAGTAAAAAAATAGAATACAAATACACTAAGAACACCGTTCGTGCGTTACATCCAGTAGCACGCGCAGGGGGCGTACGTGAAGTTTTCCTTTTCCAGTTGTCATCCTCCGGATGAAAGTTTAAATCCACGGTTCCTGTGCTGCCACAGGCACGAACATCCCGCTTCACAGGCGAAAGAGGGCCGTGGAGGTGTGCATGAGGTGGGGAGAAAATAAAACACCAAAGTGCTGAAGTGGCAGCGTGCTGGAAGTAATAACAAAACCATACACGCACACGGTGGGCCTCTGCTGGCGTGTGCTGGCGCGATTTCAGCCGTACCAACAGCAACCAACCATCGACAAGGCGCATCCGGTGTGTGTGTTTGAGGTGTTTAAGATTCAGGTAAGTGAAGTTTTCATTTGTTATTTACTTATCTGCCCCCACTGTCCCTGTGGATTGTGCAGAAAGAGACGTGTGTGACGTGATGTTCGTGACGTTCGCGGTGTACGCGGCATGCATTACACGCGGATTTGTCGCGCTGCTTTCTTTTCATTTCCCCGTTTTTGCTGCCGCTCTCGATGCTCTCAATGCTTTTTCAAGCCAAAACCGAAAGGATTCTGTGCCGTGACAGGGGCAACGCGACCGTTAGTAGAGCCTGCGAAAGCGCTGGTACAACCTTACTGGCTGGTTGTTTCTGTTTGCACAAGGGCCACAAAGTCAACCTTGACATCTATCCTCGCGCTTGATGTTTTTCCGACCGCACCGAGGGAAAATACGCTCAGGTGTCAGGTGGTGTTGGTGGTGTGGAAACATACAAAAAATAAAAAGAACCCGTGGCGGGTGTTTTACATGTTCACCGCGCGTTGGTTGGAATCGGATGATTTTACAGCAGCGTCTCTCCCAAGAGCCTGCCAACCAGGCGGTATTGACGTACCGGGACGAAACGACGTTACCAGAATCGGTAAAAACCCCTTTTCTGGGTTCCGCTGGTGCTGGTGCGAAACGTGCTTCTGGGAAAAAAGGCGAAGTAGATGGAAACGAGCTCTTCTTCAGCAAAATAAACAAAGCAATAAAACAGGGGGAAGAGGAAGAGCGTAAAGACACGGATGATGAAACGTGCTCCAAATCGACCATCGCGGTGCCTTTTTATCTTGGTTTCAACCGCGCTCAAGGTGTATATTACCCGTGGCTGGGAGCTGCTTTCGACTACATGAGTTGGAGTTTTTTTTGTTACATCCGAGCGGTTTCTCGATAAAGCCCCGGCTGGTTTCGTTTCGGCTATCGATTAATCATTTCACCAGTTCCAAATTTTGCTGAAAGCAACTCTAAAACACCGATATCGGAAGTTCGGAAGTTTGGCTGAAAAACCCACGCGCCGGCAACCACGAGGGACATTTCGAAATGGCTTGAATGGGGCAAAAATTGCCGTGCCATGCAGAAAAGTTTGCAACTTCTTTCTTTCTTCACTCGAATGTCTTTTTTTTCTGGTCAATAGTCGGTTCCGTTTGCGGAATGAAATATTCAGCCAAGTTGTTCGGGGTTTCATTTGCTCGAACGTGGCCAAAAAAAGTAGTGTATTTTTATTGGATTCCAAGCTTCTTCGGGAAAACAAATGTTGCTTGAAATAGCTGAGCTGATCGGTTTCGAGCAAGCGACTGCAGCAAGAGGTTTTTTGATGAATAATTTGTTTGGGATTTTTCAGACATCATTATCAGCTGTTTGCGAAGTTTGTCTGTGTTTTTTGCGTGCGAGATTTTGCATGATTATAGATACGCCATTGATTAGATAAATGTTGAACATGCAAAAATAAGAGCTTTTATTGTAATGAGATGCCTTTGTATACTTTTTTATAAAGAGACACATTTGAAAAGTTCATTCAGGCTTCAGATGTCTTTGATGACCCTTTTTAGTATATTTGAAAGGTAAACTAGCGGTACTGTTTATTTTATTTGTTGTCTTTTATTTCTATAGAGATGATGGTTTAACTGGTTGCAGGTAAAACTCAACATGTCTTAACTTTATCGGAGTTTTAATGCTTTTGTTAATCTCACTTGTCAAGATTACACATACAATAACAAGGTGTGTGTCTTATTTATCGAACATCAATATTAATATTTTGATCGATGATAACATTAAAAGTAGACTTACAGGCGTCCCCCAAGTTACGATCCCCTTGCGTTATGACGATTCCCAGATACGCTGATTTTGATTTTGACAGTTTTTTTCAATTTCTTGCTGATAACTGTTTCACACACATTTGCAACGATTCCCCAACTATCCCATCTTGATAATCTATATCGTATAAACTGCTTTTGGAGTAAAATCAATACATTATCAACAATTATTTTAAATAAAATACACTATATCATAGATTTCGACTTCGACTCGTACGACTTAACAACATGCCCGTCATGGGTTCAATCCCCAAATAAACCGCGCCGCCATACGTAGGACTGACTATCCTGCTATGGGGGGGAATCAATTAGTCACTGAAAGTCAAGCCCACAAGTGGGTACAGGCAGGCCTTGACCGACATCGGTTGTTGAGCCAAAGAAGAAGAAGAAGTGAAATGTATAAAATCAATTATTGATTATTGCAACAAATGCATAGTTTCTCGTCACTTATCTGTGATTTACGAGAGATTTGTAAACTTTCGCAACTATCTTGGGTCAAACTGTCGCTCCTTTTTGCTATGTTTTATTGCGTAATTTTACTATGCCATTTTTCAACGGATCCAAGATGTGAGCCAACCTTCTTAGATTATGTATAAAACTCTGTGCCAAGTGCTATGATTTCAACTCTACCTGTGAGAAAGGACATTGGAAGAGATTCCAAGGATTCCATTTTTTGGCAAAGGTAACATCTTATGCCCTTGATGTTTTTTAATTCATCTTCTCGATACATTCCACAGGCGTTTCTGTGGGGCTCCAAAAGACAAAATCATCCTTCTGACCTTCTTGAAAAAATCCAACAGGCAAAATCAATATGAAAAAGATTTTTACTCTGTTGTCTAATTAAGAAATCTTTCCGTCCCAGTTCTGTCCTGGTTGATAATGTCACGATTCAGCAAACACCAGCAGGAAAACATTATGTTCTCCGTTGGGGAAACTTTTCTCATCAATTGAATAGCGTTCGAGGTGTTGCTAGAAAGAATCAAACCCTTTGCACCCTTAACATGCCCGCTACCGCGGCATCGTAGCACAGATGTTTGTTTGTTGTACAAAAAATCATCACACACACACACACACACACAGAGTGAATTACGTTCCTGCCCGGTTCATTACACCATCCCAGGAGCGAGAACTCCCGGAAGCTTCACACGCTTGATTACCTGCCAAAGGCCAGCGGGGGGCAAGACGAAAGGCAAATTGGCAGAGGACACACGAACACGTGACAGCGGCAGAAAAGTTGGTTCCCGTTTGTCCCTCCATTAGGCTAACCGTGGTCTGATTTGTGCTGGTGTTGCTGCTGCTACTGCTGCTGCTGCCATGTCACCTGATTGCCACCGCGCCAAAGTTTCTCGTATCGATCCGTGAGCTTTTATCGCTTATTGGCTTCCAACGGGATAGCTCTCGGTGGAGAAATTTTTGCACTTTTGCATCTTGCTTGACGCTGCTGCTGCGTGTGCCAGCTGGCAGGTGACTGCTTCACGCTTTTGTGACGTCTTTTCCACGGGGACCGCGGGGAGGACCAATCGATCGTTCTGCGGCAGTGCGCGACCGCTGCCATACCGTTCGCACCGGACTGCCGTGGGAAGCCGTTTTGCTGCACAAATACCGCCCTGACATAGTCGGAAGTGTTGGAATGCTTTCCATTTTACCACGCGGTCAAATCTGAGCCTTCCGGGTGGCCCAGTGGGTGTGCTAGTGAGGTTAGTGGATTGCTAGGTATAGAAAGGTGGGGTGGAGAAGGAAAAAATAAAATTCATTCTTTACATATTTTGCGGCACCGAAGGCGGAAAAAAGATGTCTTGCCACGGGTGGCTTCGAAGACGGCGGGGACAAACATTCCCCGATGCTCGTAAAGAGAGATTGCACGTTTGGCATTCTTGTGCAAAGTTATTGGGTTTGGTATGTGTGACATTGTGTGGGACAAACATTGAAAGCTGGAAATTTTCTGCAGAATAAAATACTTCATATTGAACCTAAACTGTGACGTTTGGATGATTTTTTTTTTTGCTAAATAATTGGTGAATATAAGTAGAAATGAATGTACTTCGAATGTTTAAACACTTACCGCAAGGTCAGACGACGTGAAATATACAGCGAAATGAACTATTTGACAGGTGAAATATCTGTCAGATAACGCATCACAGCAACCAGCTGATGTGCAATGTAAACAAATAAGGTGTACAAAATCGCAACTAAATCCATTAAATAACTTCAATATCAAGTATTTCGTTAATTTTTAGTCATCAGTTCATCATTTCTTTCCATTTGTGAATGCTTAAGAAGATACTCTTTTTAAGTGATTTTCGAAAGCGGATGTTGTATCACCCCCAACCCTTTAGCTGTCAAATATTTCGCTTGTCAAATAGTTCATTGCGCTGTATATTTCACCTCGTCTGGCCTTGCGGTTACAAGAAGTGGTTAGTATTGATTAATGCATACCTTCAGGCGCTCATATTGATTGAATAAGGACCAACCATTAGATTGTTCTAAAATTACTTATTGCGATGAGCATTGCTCACTATTAAAACGTGCAAGATGTAATTATTCAAACTAGTTACTATAAAAAAATAGTGCTTAAATTAATAAACAATTATTTACATACAAAAAAAATTAAGATACTGTCACAAAGGACGAGATGCAGCGTTTCCCGTTACGAACATAATTGTGCACATTTTCCATTCCGGTTTTCCCCTGTAACCACGAAATCCATACTGCTAAACAATGCGAAGAATCATCGGGCCATCCAT
Organism: Anopheles arabiensis; assembly: GCF_016920715.1. Classification (NCBI taxonomy): domain Eukaryota; kingdom Metazoa; phylum Arthropoda; class Insecta; order Diptera; family Culicidae; genus Anopheles; species Anopheles arabiensis. The sequence goes on along the minus strand of NC_053518.1, from coordinate 65,874,275 downwards.
CCCCATTTCACTTTGTACAGGACGGCCCCTGTTTGTATGCAATTGGTTACGGGCATAGATCTTCGGCATACACATAGCACGGAAAGTGTGTCAGCGGGATGCAAATTTACTTCCCGACAAACCTCCTTTGGAAAGCAGTCGTGGCCACAGGGAACTCGCCGAGACATACAAACACACAGCCCCAGTTACTAAATTATTCGTCCAGGTCCAACCCGTCGTACTGCTTGCGGCCTGGGTCGTCTGCGGTGCATTGCAAACGCATTGCAATTGCATTTTCAATTCAGGTAATAGAAAAAGCAGAAACGCAGGAAATGAAGCGAGAACAGCAACGATGGAAGAGGACGACGACCAAGAGTGGAGGGAAAAAAACAAAACACGACACGACCAAGAGTGGAGGGAAAAAAAAACAAAACAACCTGCTAGCGTAGGAAACCCTCCATTGAAAAGTCGATGGAAGGCGGGAGGAACCACGACGACAGGACGGTCAGGGGGAAAACAGAAATGAAAAGCGAGCGTCCGGAAACGAAGTTGTATTGACCACTTTTTCATGCCACGCTGTTGGAGAAAAACACACTAACTTCTAGCCAGGCCAGAGGGCGCTGCTTTCGCGTGTGCTCAGGTGGTGTTCTTCCCCATTGCACGCTGCACATTGCGCTTCGCCATTGCGGGTTGCCGCGCTTGGCCGATGGAAAATGGAATTGAATTTCAAGGTTGAAAGCGGAAGTGACGCACAAGGTTTTTGTGCAACAGTGTTGAACAGAAGAAGTAGTAGTGTAGTGTAGTGTGCCCTGTCAGATGTTGGGGACTTTGTTGTTTCGGGAAATATATGGTGGTTGCGTTAGGACGTTTGTGCAAAAAAGAAACAAAAGCACAGCATCTCGTTTGTGCAAGCGTGATAAGGTGTGTTTTTCCGTTTCTTTCGTTACCGTTCTCTGCCTCCTCCCAAAACGACGGTGCATGTGAAGCGAATGAAGAAAGATGTCAAGGATAAACTGGAGTCTGTCACCAATGCTACGAGCAGCAGTTTAGTTTCGGTGCGAAGGGTTTTTTGTTGCAGTTGATGTTGTTGCGTACAACTTGTTTCGCTTTTTGTTTCGGTTGAGCGCACGAACATAAGAAAACGTGCTCTAATTGGAGGTGTGGAACAAGCCGAAGGTGGAGCGCAAAATTTTAATTAAGTCGCGTTGGATTTTTCATTTAGCACGGCAATGGCAGTGATTCATCATCTCCAGAGCTTTATGATTGTTTAATTTTACCTTGTACCATTGTATGCGGATTTTTTTTTTTCGGTAGCTCTCGTCTTTCATTTCTTCGTTGATGGCATGTTACCATGGAAAAAAAGCTGCTAGACAAGTGGTAGGAGAAGGCAAAAAAAAACAAATTAACACGATCAATAGCAAACCAACGCAACTAACTTTGAAGGAGATTGAAAAGGTGAGCAAAAAAATCGTCCCACAATAGAGCTTTCGTGTTGGAAGGACTTTAACAAGAGACACCCTTTTTTTGGGAAGGGACTGTCAGCAAACATTGGTCGCCTAGTGTCTTTCTAGCTTTGGGTTCATCTTTAATTTCCAGAGCCATGGAAACAAAGCACATTTCGTGGGCCTGGCACAACACAAGCAGACTATTGCAGATTGCTGCCTTCGCGTCTTGACGGAGGATGATGAGTAAATTTTTCAAAACCGAAAAGCCTTAAAATGGAAGCAAGCTGGTAAAAGGGTGACTGGTATGAGACACGGTGGTGGCATTATCGACCGCCCCAGTACAATGATGGTTGGCGCGCGTGTAATTAAGATAAAATATTCATGAAGTACTGGGCGCATCCATCGGGCGCGGCTGACATTTTATTATTGCTTTGTTCCTGGAACGGGAGTTTCTCAACAAAAGTGGGTTTGGGGTTTGTCATAACCATCGAAATGTCAACATCACCAAATGGACCAACCTGGTAGCGGTTGGCTGACAGCGGCTGTCAACAGGGGGAACGGGAAAAAAGTGCGCCACTGGAGCAGCGTCGGGAGAAGCGTACAAACGGAAAAGATACAGAAGTACAAATATACGAGTGAAATACAACAAATTGGCGACGAGGAAGTACGAAAACCACGTTATTATACCTAAGCAAAGCTTGTGTTGTTTTCATGGATCCGGCGTCAAAGAAGACCGAAATTCCTGCTGCTTCTGTCACCACACGGGCTGCTGCTAAATCTGCCAGTACCGGAACACCTACGGCCGATTCTTCTTCAAACCTTCCTACTGGCGTCCTTGCTACGGACAATTCTGCTACTGCTAAGCCTATTTCTTCGAACACTTCTACTAGAGGCCCTGTTACGGCCCATTCTGCTGCGGTAAAACCAAAGGCATCCAGTTCTACTACATCCAGCACATCGGTGCCCGGCTCAAGTGTGGGTGAAGGTACCGCTCTGTCTGTTTCGGTCCGGGGGATAACTACTGCTGTTACGAATATGTCTACAATGTTCTCATTTGAGCCGTTTGATCCAACAAACTGCAAAATCCAGAGATGGTTGGAAAGGTTGCAAATTGCCTTCAAAATCCATCGAGTTTCCGAAGAAGACAAACGTGATTACCTTCTCCATTATATGGGTGGTGCTACTTATGACGTGTTGTGCAACAAGTTAAAGAATGCAGAACCGCAAACTAAAACGTTCCAGGAAATTGTTTCCATTCTTCAAGAGCATTTCAACCCAAATCCTTTAGAAATTTTGGAAAATTTCAAGTTTGCAAATCGGAAGCAAGCTGAAAACGAAACACTGTCTACGTATCTAATGGAATTGGAGAAGCTAGCACAAACATGCAATTTTGGGGATTACCTCGACAAAGCCTTGAGAAACCAATTTGTATTCGGACTCCAAAACCGTGCGATCCAATCGCGGTTGCTCGAGATGCGCGACTTAACATTGGCTAAAGCGAAGGACATAGCTTTTAGTATGGAAATGTCAAATCGAGGCGCAGACGAAATACACGGCGCCGGTGCAGCGTATCCAGTTCAGCACATCAGCACCACGAGCAAGAAGAAGAGCAAGCTAACAACGGTTCAAAGGAAAACAGCTTGCTATCGGTGTGGAAACGAAGAGCATTTTGCGGATAAGTGTCGACACCGGAATGCAATTTGCAACTACTGCAAGAAAATGGGACACTTGGATAAAGTGTGTCGTACAAAACTACAACGAGCAGGAGTACACACACTGGAGTACGAGCCTGATCTTCCTGCCTGTGACGATGACGTTGTGGATGTGCTCAACCTGAGAGCAGTGCAAAATCTGGCGGGTAAGTTTTTGCTGGAAATGGAAATCTCTGATAGAAAACTTATTTTCGAGGTGGACACGGGTTCTCCAGTATCACTAATAAGTAACAGGGATAGATTAAATTGTTTTCCTAACACATTGATGAAGAAAAGCAATGTAAAATTGAAAAGTTACTGCAACGGTGTTATCAACGTTCTTGGAGAGATCGAAGTGAGAGCAAAAATTAAAAATTTAGAAATTCCTTTGCCATTGCTTGTCACAAAATCCGACAGAAATCCTTTGCTTGGACGTAACTGGATGAGAACTATAAAGTTAGATTTGAATAAATTTATGCATACCAGTCAAGAAGTTTCATATTGTGAAAAGGAAAATTTCACTCCATGCTCAATACTAGAAGCTCTACTAAAAAAATATTCGGAAGTATTTGAGGCAGGAATAGGCAAAATTGAAGGGTTACAAGCTTCATTAACTCTTCGCAAAGAAACAAAACCTATTTTTATCAAAGCGCGGCCTGTCGCATTTGCTGTCCGAGATGCTGTAACCAATGAAATCAATAAATTAGTTGAGGAAAACGTTCTAGAGAAAGTGGATCATTCTGAATGGGCTACACCTATTGTGCCAGTAAAAAAAATCAGGGGGTAATGTAAGATTATGTGGTGACTATAAAATCACGGTTAATCCAAACCTATTAGTAGACGAGCACCCACTACCGACAGTTGAGGAATTGTTCACAAATATTGCAGGCGGGGAAAAATTTTCTAAATTAGACCTTTCCCAAGCCTATCTGCAATTGGAGGTAAGCCCCGATTGTCGGGATATTTTAACATTAGCAACCCACAAAGGATTGTACCGCCCTACCAGACTAATGTACGGGGTGGCATCGGCACCAGCAATATTTCAGAGGTTAATCGAACAGATTCTACAGGACATTCCAGGAGTAACTGCTTTTATTGATGATATTAGAATTACAGGGCCAAACGATGAAATCCATTTAAAAAGATTAGAAGAAGTACTAAAAAGATTACGAAAGTACAATCTAAAAGTAAACAAAGCTAAATGCGAGTTTTTCGCAGATCAAATAGAATATTGTGGATACCTAGTTGATAAACATGGCATACACAAACTACATACAAAAATTAAGGCCATACAGGACATGCCGGCTCCGAAATCCGTAGATGAATTAAGATCTTTTCTAGGTTTGGTAAATTATTACGGACGGTTCTTCCCAAATTTAAGTACTGTAAACTATCCTTTAAACAATCTTCTAAAAGATGGAATACCATACGTTTGGGACGAGCATTGCCAAAAGGCATTCGCTCAGGTAAAAAGGGAAATGCAAACGGAGAGAGTACTGGTACACTATGATCCTAACCTTCCTCTCATATTAGCTACAGATGCCTCACCTACGGGGTAGGTGCCGTCCTTAGCCATAAATTTGCCGATGGAACCGAAAGGCCATTACAATACGCATCGCAAACTTTAAACAAAACTCAACAGCGATATTCTCAGATCGACAAAGAAGCCTACGCAATCATTTTCGGAGTGCATAAATTTCACCAATATTTATATGGACGGAAATTTACTCTGGTAACGGACAACAAACCCTTATCACAGATATTTTCAGAATCCAAAGGATTACCAACGATGTCGGCAATGCGAATGCAGCACTATGCAGCTTTTTTACAAGGGTTTGATTATAACATTCGTCACCGGAAATCTGTAAACCACTGTAACGCCGATGCATTGTCAAGGTTGCCTTTACCGTCAGAGGATTCTGATAGAAGAATAGAGGATTCCGATTTAGTTGAGATCAACGTAATCGAAACATTGCCTTTAACAGTTCCTGAATTGGCAAAAGCCACAGCTGTAGACCCAAATGTTGAAGAACTACTGCGTGCCCTCAGAACGGGTAAAATAATTTTACCGAAACACTGTTTTGGTATTGATCAAAATGAATTCGATTTACAAAGTGATTGTATTATGCGGGGGAGTAGAGTTTACATTCCGCCTTTATTAAGAGAAAAGGTATTACAGGAGCTTCACTCTTCTCATTTTGGGATCTCTAGAATCAAATCTTTGGCAGAAGTTATTGTTGGTGGCCCAACATAGACAAAGAAATTGAAAACATTGTAAATAACTGCCAACCCTGTCAAGAGACAAGAGCAAACCCACCAAAAGTACCGATACATTGCTGGGAGAAAGCAGAAGGGCCTTTTCAGAGGGTGCATGTGGATTATGCTGGTCCTTTCATGGGAAGCTACTTTTTTATTTTAGTGGATGCTTTCTCTAAATGGCCTGAGGTCCGTGTCGTCAACAACATGACTACCGAAACCACAATTAATGCCTGCAGGGAAATATTCGGTACATTCGGAATTCCTATGGTTTTGGTTAGCGACAATGGCACTCAATTTTCGTCAACGGAATTTACCAGGTTTTTAAAGCTAAACGGGGTGATTCATAAATTTAGTGCACCTTACCATCCAGCGACAAATGGACAGGCCGAGCGTTTTATTCAAACACTAAAATCAAAGCTGAAGGCAGTAAAGTGTAATCGTACAGAAATTCCAGAAGTGTTGAGCAATATTCTATTGTCTTACAGAAAAATAATTCATCCTAGCACTGGTTTTTCGCCCTCTTTGTTAGTATTTGGAAGGCAAATACGCAGCCGTATTGACATAATGATTCCAACTTCAAACTCGAACAATAGAGAAATCATAAAAACTAAAGATTTTGAAATAGGACAAAGAGTAGCTGCAAGGGAGTACATTAAAAATAACAAATGGGAATTCGGAAAAGTAACAGCAAGATTAGGTAAACTGCATTATGAAATAGAGTTAGATGATGGACGAACTTGGAGACGTCACATCGATCAAATGCGTGCTGTGGGTATTAGTATGCAAAAACCCATAAATAGGAACACTTCTTGGCAAGGCAGAGAGACTACTTCGCATAATTTGGAATCAGAAACTAATACCATCCCGAAAAATAGCAGTACACCAGAACTAATGACAGATTGTGGATCTAGGTCAATAGTACAAGCGCAACCATCCAACCCTCCACCAATGAGTTTTCCATCAGAGGCTCCATGTTCAGCGGAAATACCACCGGAAGCAAAACTGCGGCGATCAGCAAGGAGTATCAAAAACACCACAAAGGCTACTACTGTAAATAACTATTTCGGAGGGAAGAGCTGTCATAACCATCGAAATGTCAACATCACCAAATGGACCAACCTGGTAGCGGTTGGCTGACAGCGGCTGTCAACAGGGGGAACGGGAAAAAAGTGCGCCACTGGAGCAGCGTCGGGAGAAGCGTACAAACGGAAAAGATACAGAAGTACAAATATACGAGTGAAATACAACAGGGTTAAAAATTGAACCTCTCAAATTTGATATTAAGCATCAAAACTTTTTAGAAAAAAAATTGTTTTTTTAAGTTCACACATTTTCATCAGTCAAATTGAAAAAAAAACGGTAATTTTTATTTAAATTCAACAAAATGGCGAGGGATTCTGGAGAATCGAAATCGATTCTATTTCAAACCGAAACAAACATGTTTTTCAACGCCAACAACATGCATGTGTTTTGCTACATTTCACATAACATAAAACATAATGCGTTTTCTAATGTTCGCTCAATGTGCGCACGTGACCTATTCAGTGCTGAACGAAGCATTATTAGGCTGTTCCGGTTCACACCGTCCAGACCTTCCTTTTCCAGGAAAATGTGATAGCTTTCTGACCCATTTGTTTGTGTGTGTTTGTGCAAGGTAGTGTCTATAATTGATAAAATGCGAATTTCCGTAAACATGTATCTCTCCCTAGTGCTTTGCGTTCCGGTTCATCCTTCGCACACCACCGTGCCGTAAATCGAGCTCGAGAGCTCATCTCATCAAACACGTAACACTAAAATAATAATACACCTCTCGGGCTGCTTGCAAAAAAAAAGAAGCTATATAGCTCTTGATCAGGAAATAGTGTTTAAAATCGATTCTCGGTCATATGCGTCCTCTCTGCATCTCTCTTTCTCTGTGACTCTTCGGTGTCTCCCTAAACCCCCTGATGTGCCTGGCGAACACGAATTCCTTCATGGCGTCCCCATCCCGAACGATCTCATAAATATAAATGAACAATTTAGAGAGAGCGAGCGCGCGCTTGCCCAACATTTCCCAACGGAGACAAACGGGGAGGTGGGTTGAAAAGTCTCCTCCCGGGAGCATCGAAACCCCCGCTCCACCTCGGCTTGGCTGCAAAGGTTGTGCGATGCGCTTTGGTAAACTTACTCCCCCCCCCACCCACCAACAACCAGGGGGAGCCGGTGGAAATCTATAGCGATAGCAATGGAATCGTCGATGGTGGCTTTAAATTACCATCATCAGCTATTTAATGCTTTTCACCCACACACACACACACACACACACCCACGGGCGCACGCTTGTTCGTCCATGTCTAATGCTTCCTTTCCCGGGGTACCTTTGTCGCATTGCCACGACCACGCTACGCGGCCTGCACAAACAACATATGGTGCTGCAGAGAGGCAAAAGTCGTTCACTTCTTTACCTTCCAACCATCCCTAGCTGTTGGCTTGTTTTCCTTTTTTTCTTTGCTTCTCACCCAGGCCCTGTGCGCCAGTTTTAACACGAACTCTGGGATGCTCCGCCTGTCTGCCCGTCACGCACATACCCAGACGCACACACACGAACACGGCGTGTAGCACTTCCCGGCTAAACGGTTCCGTTGTTCGGGTCCATAACCATGTCCGAAAAGGTTTTCGGTGATATGGGCGCAGCGAAATGTCGTGGAATCGTTTAAGGATTTTTTAAATTATGTAGGCCCCTATCTTGTGTGTGTATGTATGTGTGCCTCTCTCCATTTCAAAATGGGCTTCCCGTGGTGTGCACCGGCCCCATGCCCGCGCTCCGGCAAATCCCTCCCGTACTGTGGAACATTTTATTTCCTGCCTTTTCTGCTACAGAGTTTGGAGGGTTTTTTCTCCTCTCTTCTTTACCTTTTGCCCCAAGTCCCATGTTTTTTTCCATGCTGTCGTCCCTTTTTGCTGTGTGCTAGGTTATGGTACATTTCGTGTCCCCCGGTTGGTGTTCGGTCTGTTCGGCAAAGATACGGCTTTCGAAACTTGCCGCAGTTGACTGGAACGATTTCATATATGGGTTGTGCAAAAGTTTTCCCGTTTTTTCCCCCGGTGCACAATCCCACGGTCGAATGTGGACCCAGGGCCCGCACGCTATCATTCCGCAGGTGTCACCTTTCCGAAGGGCACGCGGGAAAAGAAAGGGAAACATTAACGCTACTACCTAATAGTGTTTGTTTTTCGTTAATCTGGAAGGAAGTAACGCTCGATGATACCAGTGTGTGTGTGCATGTGACTAGTTTTTGCTCCTGCTCTTTCGATACAGACATTTTCAAAGCATCCCAGTAAGCCAACGGTGGCTCGAGTCATCTTTTATGTTTCGAGTTCGTTTGGTAGTGCTCGAGCCTCTTGCTTCAACGAGCGACACAGCGACAAGCGACCGTTGCTTTTTATGCCATCATTCAGATTAAGCGGAACATTACGAGCACTGGCGGCACTGGTGGCACTATCCCTTTCATATAGGGACAACCGGTTTGCTCAACGTTTACTGATCGAACGGGTAGGGCTCACCCATTGGCGGCACCGGTTTCGGTCTGGTTGGTTTTGTTCTTGCCATGGAATTATGTTGACCGACACAGGAACCGGGGGAGGGGGGGGCTTAGTTGGAACGATGCCACCGCGCCTCGTACTCGTAGCGGGTACTGTCGCGCTTTTATTTGCTCAGTTCATTTGAGTGTAAACGAATTAGGCTAGTGTCGTTTGCTGGCTGCTTTGAAGTTGGATGAGCGTCGTCGTTCGTTAGTGCTGGCTGTGAGCGGGATAGCACGATAGTCAGTCGATGTGTCACGGTGGTGAAATTAAATCTACAAACTGTGAACTGCTGCCGAAACGAGTGTAATGAGATTTTCGTTGTGTTGGCCACCGTTTCTTGAACGGTCGTCGAACGGCAGTTGATTGCTAATCTGGTTGTGATGAATTGAGGAGCTTAAGGCGGTGCCCGAACGTTTGGTGCACAGGCCAGATTGAGTGAAATATTTACCTGCAGGCATTAATTGTCGTTTTCATTTAACAGTGATTTACATTCCCTACACAAGTTGGATTATACATGGATTAAGGATTGTAAAAAAAGGTTGATTTACAATGTTCAATCTTCCAGCAAACCCCAGAAAGGGAGTGGAAGAAAAATGCTCCACCAAGTCATATGCCAACAATTTCCCGCGATAATTCACCTTTTCAAACCACCATCGGACCATAAAACTTTTCCACTTACCTTAACGGTGATAATCGTGCGTCATTACGACATTTATAAATCTTGAAGCAAGAGCGAAAAAAACAACGTTTCCTTTCCAAAATTTAGCGTCGCACTTTCAGAATTGTCTGCCACTGTGTGCGAGGCAGTGCGATAATGACTTTCACCGTAACGACTCGTTGCGCACGATTAAGACACTAGACTGTTACCCCACTTCCTGCCGCAATGGGGGGGAGAGAGGGGGGCGTTGCAGCATAGTTTTCTGGCGTGTGGTAAAAATTTTCCAAAAACAGCGCTTGTTCGGTGCTCGGGAAATGCTAAAGGTGGGATTTAAGAGGGCTTTTGAACGCGTAAGATTAATGCGCAGTTTGGTTTTACGGAGTAAAGATTAACTGGCACAAAGGTGTTGGTGCCTTGATAGCTGCAATTAGCTCTACACAATTCTAGGATTTTGGTCCTTCGAACCGGATCCTAGCTAATATGTGCTGGAATAGCAAAATATGGGATTTTTCTAAGGTAATTTGTGCTGAGGGGTAAAAAACTGATAGTTCGGCATTAGAAAATATCTCAAGACATTACAGTATGGTTCAAACTTTTGACATATTGTTCCAACTTTTTGCTTTTGTACACGTTACTTTGTAAGCCATATAGGGTATTACAATTTGCGAAAAAACGCTTGGAATCATTGCTTTACAGGCTGCACAGGCTTTACAGGCTGCAAATCTTCTTCTTCTATCTATCTATATATATATAAAAATCTCTTGTCACGGTGTTTGTTGCGAGCAACCTCCGAAACTGCTGAATCATTTTTAATGAATCTTTGCACATACCTTATGGTGGTATGAGAATAGGTTTTAAGACTTAAAAATCGTTCAGATATTACACTAAACTTAATTTAATAATGGTTTTCTAACTCCCATACAAAGAGCAGGATTGTTGTTGTGTTGTATATATTATTGTGACACTTGGTGTAAGGTGCCTGGTGGTTTATACTCAATGATTGGATCCTGAGGGGCACGATACAACAATCCCAAGTAAAAAAGCAATAATGAAATATTTTAGTTTTTTTTCTGAATAACTCAGTTTGTCAGGCCAGCTAGTATCTGTATAATAATTCTTGGTTTTTGGTCCTTCGTGCCGGATTTTACTTAAGTATCTAATATAAATACAGCTAATATGTGCTAGAATAGCTAAATATGGATTTTTTAAGCCAATTTGTGCTGGGAAGTAAAAGGCTGATAGTGCACAATGACAAAGTATCGAAGTTATTGTGTTATTGTTCAAACCTCTAACATATTGTTCAACATTTTTCATTTGAAGCGCTTAGTTCGTCAGTCATATGGAGGGTATTATATTTCGCGAAAAAAAACTTGTGAGTTGTAACCATCCCATCAATATACCTTCCCAACTGGTACCGCCACAGCAACGGTACCAGCGCCAGGTACAGCGGACAACGCACCGAGCAACATGCATCTTACATTTGCATAATGAACTTCCACGAGAACATGATGTTTCATCAGCTTGCACACTCACCGGGTATTATAATACCCCCTGTGTGTTGCCTTTGATATTCAAGCACATTAGCATAATGTTCGTTGTACTCTCGGGTGAACTAATGACAGGCGGCAAACGGTTTCAGTTGCCTTTCCGAGCTGCACTGCTACATCGTTGAGATGTCAGCTGCACCAGGTTAAGCGTGCAGGAGGGACAACTTTTTTTGTGTTGCTGTGCACCACTTTTCCATTAGCAACAGTAGCGAGCAATGAAGTGGAGTGTAGAAAAATCAACACAAAAAAAATCTCAAGAAAACGACCCAACTCCTCCAGCAGTAGTTGTTGAGTTTAATTGAATACAAATGAAAAATCTGTACCCGAAAACGAGGAAAAAAAGCAAACTGTGTGGCACAAACCGGGTGCCATCTTTTTGTCGTCGGTTGCAGAGCAAATCCGAACAGAGAGCAGTAAAATACCACAGTCTTGAGTCGAAATGAGCAATCCGCTTTGGAATTTTTCATTTCCGGGCGAGGTTTTTGTGTGTGTTGTTTTGTTCTTCTTTTGCCTTCTACTGAACTCCGTCCCTCTTGCATGGGTTGATGAACGAGGTGGGTGGTGCGCAGCTCCTTTCTTACGCCAGAGCCTCCCACTCCACAGCCAATGCAGCTAGAAGCGGGTTTGGCTACTGCGAGTGTTTTGTGAAAAATTGAGAACCAGAAAGACAAACTATTTCAATTTCGCTACCCCCTCCCTAAACAAACCTCCACCTTTGTGGGGTATGATGGGAGGGCCCAAACGCAACAGACGCAAAGGCCCTGTTCGACAATATCCAATATCAATAAAAACCGACGTCGGGGACGGGCTGATGCAGTTTTAGTAGCCGAGATGGCACATCGAGCACACGAAGAACGATAGTTTCTTCCCGAGCGGCGAGGGCCCGGTTGTGGTTCGATACACCTGCCTTACAAATAAACAAAGCCACACAATCAAACGGAGAAAAATAAACATCGTCGTATTCTTCTGATCCTTCCATCCTTTGGCCGACAGTACAGCCTTGTGTTGTTTGAGCAGGCGGGCGGTCGGAGAACATTCTTCAAAATTGAGCACCAAACGCGCTTACGGTATCGAATGCTGCTACTTCTACAGGTACAGCGATACCCCAGACCGATGCACCGTAATTCATTTCTGCCTAAAACATCTCCCTACATGGCCCGCTTGTAGCAATCCAATAAGCAATTGAAGCAGTTGTCATGGTGGAGGCATTTTTATTAAAAAATCCTGTAGCTACAATTTATTTTGCAAAGGCAGCACAACATCCGGGAATGGCAAGCCGATTGAAGTTGGGGCATTGGGTTGAGTTATATTTATTTTAAATAGTTGCATTCATACATCGGTCACATTGCAACGAGCCCAGCAAATATCAGGTTAGTTGCGGATGCTTCACTCGGCAGACTGTACCGATTGGAACGGATCGATTGATTGACCGAAGCATTCGCAAACATATCACAAACCACTAGCGCACCGGTACTCGTTTATTTACGAGTGCATCTAAGAAAATCCCGTGCTGGACAAGGCATCAAAGCTTCTGTCGAAAGCGTTGGCTGTTTGTTTCGTTTGTGAATCGATACCATCGAAAAGGGATGTGTTATGGATGGGCAACCATTTGTCTGACGCCTGTCGATCGATCTCTCTCTCTCTCTCTCTCTCTCTCTCTCTCTCTCTCTCTCTCTCTCTCTGCGTTGACTTACGGTACGGAATTTGCCTACATAAATATTATCCTCTTTGCCGGGTGCAAACTGGTTCGGTATCAGGAGCGTGAGCAGAGTTCGATCGCAAATACCACGGTGTGCAACTATCCATGTCAACAGACAACAACGGTTGCAGGCGTGTCAATATCGTCTGACCGGAGAATCTTGCTGTGGGCATGTCGGATATCGGTACGGCTGCTAAAAGATTTAATGCTACAGCAAAGAATGCAGCTATGATACGTGGTAATGTACAGGGAAGAGCGATGTGGTGAGGAGGAGGGGAAAGCGTGGTAAGAAGAAAAATACTTTTCTGCCATTGTTGTTTGATTTTATCGTGCTTTTATCATGCAGCTCGGTTGATACTAGTAATATAAATCAGTGATGCTATGGTAAGGGCTTATCCATTAATTACGCTACACTCATTGGCACGAGAAAGCGCCTTCCAGCAATAAGTTTTAAGCGTTACAAAGGGCCGGAGGTGGGTGTGGTAAACATAAAAGATTTAAATTTTGTTAACACAGAATTTGCTCACATAACTATATAGTTGTTTAAAAGATTATTATTTTATTTTATATTAATTTTATTTGTTGACAATTAAGTTTTTTTGTATAGCTCATGTGTCAAATCGGTACCATTTTCTCAAACAATTTTAGAATCTCTAAAAAGTCATACATAACGAAGTGTTCTGCACGTTTAAAAAAAATAAGTAAGTGCATACAAGTACTAAATTATGATAAAAAACAATTATTTTCAAACATTATTTTGACGGAGAACCGTTATGTTTAAATTACATGAAAAATCGAGTAACACGATGCTGGAGGCATTATTTCCGTAGCTCAGGGAAAGACTGTACAGGTAGTCCTCGAGCTACCTCCTATACGCGGATTCGAAGATACACGGTTTTCTATATCTGACAGTTCTTTGAGCAAATTGTACTGAATTGACACATCAATTGTACAAGGCAAATAATTGCCCTTTTGGTCGAATGTTAAAAACTATTTCAAAAGGCTTAAAACTGTTATATTCAGTCCGAATCCACAGCTAAAACCATCCCCTCCTTGCAATATTATACAAAAATTTGTGATATTTTAGCTGTAAATTGTGAGATTTGGCTTGCGCTTATTTATTTATTATTTATTATTTTTTGCGTTATTTATGGATAATTAAAAGAACTTCAATAAATTCATAAGAATTTGTTAGAAAGGAGATGCGGTCAGTAACTAGAGCAACTGTTACAGCTGTATTGTAAAATTAATTGTTTAGCTTACAAGACTAGCCAAGGCTAGAAAAAGCTCACATGTTATTTCAAGTCAGCATAATCAGGTGACATTTTTATGAAATATTAAAAACTTTACAAGTGATGGTTTCTCGAGCACATTTAATCATTTAATCAAAACATACTGCATACAGTGTTTTTTGTTCCATGTAAAATAGATCTTCTTTGTCTCTCAATATCATTGTCCAAACAGTAAAAGCAACTCACCTGTACGATCAAACTTTGATTTTTAGAAAAAGTTTATCGCCACTACTTAACATGCTTTTTTCTGTTCTGTTCCACTCAGTTACACTGTCACCATGGTTGCAAGCAAACGAAAAAACTTTCCTAATCAAGCATAAATGTTATTTAGAAAGTTTGTTTCTCTTGTTTCATTTTCGAGCGCACCTCATTTACACTCCGTGCTCCATGGTGCTCGACATGCAGGTGACTGTAACATGCCCTTTGTTGTATTTGTTTGTTGTTGAAAGTTGTATGGGATACACACAAGCTGATGAAGTAGAAAATGTACTCTTGAAGCGTTCTCTTTTGTTAAAAAGATTAATATTGACTAAATGGAAAAGAAAATGCGGTGTGAAAACTATTAAATTGAGTGCTGGTGATGAAAAAGTATTTCCAAGTCAAATTTTGAGATTGTGCCTTCAATTCATTCATTCTGATTTTGTTTTCCTTGTGATTGCCACAGTTTAATCTCTATTTTCCACTAACAATCGTCATTGTTATTCCTAATGAGTACACACATCTTACGTTCCAGATTGCTTCCTGCCAAAGGTTAAACATTCTTTCGCCTTTTTTCCTTTTATCCCCGAAGAACGTGCCGAGACTGTTTGTAGCAAACGCTCCAGCGGAAGCAAGACACTTCAGCATCGTAGTGGAAAAACCACTCACTCAACTGCTTCGGTTGTTCAGTGCATCTCAGCCTAAGGATGACCTTTTTCTTTTTAATTATGTGCTTCATGCTTCCACGCTCGCACTGGCACACGAGTGGAATGGGGCAAAAAGCGCCACGTACGACCTCTAGTATGCACTAGGAAATTCACAGCAATTTCAGGTTCAAATGCTCTTGAACTACTGGATTTATTTTTCACACGACCCACGACCCGAGAAAGAGTAAACGGCAGGGCGGCCTCCTAGTTTGAGTTAAAAATGATCGTAGGCTACAATGTGGCAAGAAAGGGCTGCCATTCCTTTTGCTGGTTGATTTTGCATACGCAAGTAATAGTCTGCCAGGCAGCGTAAGCTTTTTCTTCTTGTTCAACTAATTTTGTGGAACAAGTGGGAGGAAAAAAACGAGTTCAATAACTCGTTCCAACCGCGAAGAGGCAGATCATACCCGACCACTTATCTGCATTCGGCCGTTATCCAAATCGAACCATGTCGAACCGTCTGGCATGTTGGGGCCAAAAAAAAGGGTTTACTGGTTGGATTAATTTTGATAAACTTGAAAGATTGAAAGCCTCTATAGCTTGCTTTTCTATGGCGTGTTGTTTCCACTTTCTCAACCCTCACCTTCCACGAGGGTTTCGCCTACAGCAATGCTAATGAAATGGAAAATACCACCTCCCCGGCGATGGTCGTCGAGTCCGTGCTGGACGAGTGCTTCCGTATCTGGGCTCCGGCACAGGGCTAGGGTGAAAGCGATTTTCATTAAGCAAATCGATGAGCAGCAATTCACTTTTGAATTTTTATCCAGCCCTTCCCTTTCCCTCTACCCATTCTACGCTACCGGAAAGCTTCTGTTCGACGCTAAACTTTCTTACTGGTGCTGCGCGCTCCAAGCTGCCGGACGAGGCGAATGGATTTATTATCTTTCTTTGATGAGATTCTTCCGACGGATTGGAATTCGGACGGATCGACTCTATTAAAATGGTGCTGGGATGCGCCCTCGCCGGTTGCAAAGCATTTTGGACTTGTGTGAAGTTTTCTTTTCGCTGTCTCTACGCAGTATCAGAAACTTTTTGAACTTGTTTCAATTAATTTGAAAAGAAGGAACGGAAATATGGGATAAACATTAATGAAATGTTGACAAGCACATGTGTTTTAACGTCATTTATTTTAGTTTCTACAAAACTTAACATAGCACAATGAATCATTAGGAATATCAATAGCACGCAGCATCTTAGTGCAGCCATTAGCATTCGCCCGATGTGCTTTGGAAAGTGGGTCACTACGCGAGTGTAAACTCTAATTAACCCAATTTCGTGAATAATACATTGCTAATTGTTAATTGATTCGTCGATAATTAATCTTCGCCGAAGCCATTCATGAGCCGGATAATGGTACTGCAAGGTACACCGGAATCTTTCCCTCCGTTTATATTCCTCGAACGGAGCAGTGTTACTCCTTCGCAGATCAGTCATAACTCATAGCGATAAGAGCCTAAGAAATGACGCTCCGTAAAGTGTAGGATTTTCTGCACAAGACTTAATTAAGGGATTAGGATATATTTTAGAATTGCTGCTGGATAATAGGACTCCAACAAATAGGATCAATTACTTTTCTCTATTCCATGTAAAATACAATACAATGAACGCAATGAACATAATGAAAAAGCTTTAAAACATTTTCGCGGTTATATTGATGTTGATAGTTTTAATTTAAAAAAATCAAATAAAAATGAGTATCATGCTATACAAAGCGTTACCCTTGCATATAAAACACTTTAAACAAGTGTTTATTGTATTCCATTAGGAAATTAATCTCCTCCTGTGTTGTTGTTGTTGCAAACTGGTCAAAGCATGTACAGGGCTTTGAATCATATTCAGCCACTTTCCCAAACGCGATCGAATTCGAGAACGATCGTAGTGATTGTCAAAATGACATGGAATTGTAGTTTGCTTGGATTTTTTTAAACATTTTGTCATATTGTATGCGTGACTATGCAGGATACTAATGAAATAGAATAAAACAACTACTGTATCTAGGCAACTGCTATTATCGGTTCTCTTCGATCGAGTTTGGGAAAGTGGCTGATAATGAAATAGTGCATTCTCTTAGTGGAAAGCTTGCAATCATATAATGAAATCTGTCAACCGAATAGGAGAATTTAACAAGCGTACGTTTACTTAGCTTCAACTGTGGTAATCGTCCACGTTAAACCAATGCTATTTTCTTTAAAAAACATAATTTTGAATAGTTTTTGTCTGGAATCCATCTGGATACAGTGTGAACTAAAGAAATCCTGCCGTGGCCTTACAATTAAATTTCCGAATTTCCTTTTTTGATTGTCATATTCCATTCTATGATTGCAAACCTTTACCATGGTGCTTGTACGATTCCAATATTCATGTGCTTATAGAACAATTCATATGACTAACCCTGTAAGATTAAAATGTATTAGGTTTGTAAAAATGCAATGACGCATAGATACAATAAAAATATGAAATAATCTGTAATAATAGCAGTGGTGAACTGGAGACTTGTTTCTAATCTCATTGAACCTAGATAAAGTTATCATTGCGATTGATAGCAAACCTAAGGAGAAGGTTGTTGTCCGCTTTGTTGTCCGGTATGGTTGAATGAACTTGCAAGCAAGGTTTCACACTGTCTTCCATAAAATACGCGTTACACTTTATCGGATCGCTGTAACAGTGTAATGTCGCGGCTTAAATGACTTTCAGAATGCCACGACAATACGTCACAAAGACTCACATAACGTGATGTGTATTTCACTTAAGCAAATGACGTAATATAAAATCCTTCCGCAAGGTCGTCATGAGTGTTGGTGTTTGCTGGATTCTAAAAAATACATTTCAAATGTAAATCAGTAAACCCGTTTAAACGACTTTTTCCAACCTCACTTACTTCCTATTAGTAAACTCCTGATTGAGCAGGGGATTAATCTTGACAATACTCTCACCGTTGTGCTCGTGCGCCAATCGTAGGAAAGCTTGCATAAAAAAGCTACCGCTTTGCGTGTTCCGAAACGATACAGCTCCTGGGAGATGAAATAAAAACAACAAAAATGGTTTTAATGTCCCATTAGATGCGCTTCATTTTTACCTTTCTTACCACTATTATTACCTTGGTATGAGCTTTGAAAGATAATTATATCGCCTTTGTAGCTCATCGAGGGTGTCGCATCGGCCACCATGGTCGCATCCCCTCGACAAGCTTGCAGAACAAATAGTTTGGGTTTATCGTTTAAAGTGCGGTTACTGGTGCAGTACTCCACTACATCATCTTGAAACGAGTAGAACTGTCCATCCTTTGCCATAATTGTATCGTTTGCACTTCCGTGGCTCATGATGAACACGATCAGGCAGCTGTTTTTGGTGAAATCTTTCCTGGAAACTGCAATGATGAACGTAACACGTTAGCAGTGATTGAAATACAGCACAACTTGCCGTTGTGCGAATGGTTAAAGTCACTTACTTTCTCCCATTTTACGCTTAACCTCAGCTTTGGTTTTATTTTCGTTGATGTCTAGCCTATCGCATCGATAGTGCTGGCAAAACTCTTTTATTTGTTTCAGGTCATTTGCACTGCCCTCTCTGTTATTTGTTGGGTTTTCGAACTGGTCATGATGGAACACCAACACATAAGCATTTTTTGACAGATCATACGTACGGGATTTTACAGGTTGAGTACTGAGTGCAAAAGGAAAATAAGTTTTACTATTGATATTAAGCTGAAACGATATGAATATTATCTTTTACGTACGTATTCCTAGAAGCTGACGATGTAGAATTTGCTTGGAAATTTGCACTGAAACAAACACAAAAGAAGATTATCAGTCCGCTGTTAAGATTTCACCGATTACCATTCTCAGAAAAATGATTCATACGCTGGCTGAAGGTAGCTGAACGGCCGAGACGCATCGACAGACCTAGTAAGCGTAGGCCACTCATACACTTGTGTGTATGTGCGCGTCGGTAAATTGGTTGTTGTGGTGGTGTTAGCAGCAGTAGCGATAGTTTGTGAGGTTCTTGCATTGTTCGAACTGCTGGTTATTGTTCTGTGCACTTGATGTGTGACTTTGGTTTCCTTAGTCACTAGCAACGCTGATGTGCTTGTAGCTCGCGCGTCCGTAACTATTTCGGTAGTGGATTTCTTTTTCTCCTTCTTTGGCTCCTGGTGTTTTGATCCGGCGCATCCCATGGTTGACACTGGCCCTACGATCACACGACCACCTTACGCGTTGAAAGTTCAATTTGTTACTGTCAGCACTGTGTGTTAAGGTGTACGTACGGGTCTGTGTCGATAGCACACAGCTGCAAAAGCGATAAGAATTGATAAGCGACGACAATGGTGACAATATGCGGGTTCGCCTATCAAACGCTTCACCGAGTGGTACAGTACGGTAAACAGTGAATAGTTTTGAAAAATGTGTTTATTTCTCAAATATATTTTAAAGTTGTAATGTAAGAAAATGATTAAAAATTTCAATTATTTGTCGTGTGTTGACTTTCATTTATAATAATTATTTTGACAACAGTCAGTTGTAGTTTTAACCATTAAACGGGTTCGATATTTGATCGAATCTAAGATGCCAAAGAACCATCTAATGTCAATGCAAGTGTCCCAAGAGACCGAACGAATGTTTTGATTTGACGGCCGCGGCTTTGTATTTTGAAGCGCGGCTGTCAATTTTTGTTTACGCATATTTAAGCAGGAACCTTATTATTTATCGTAGCAGTTCACCAAATATCAAGTCTCTCCGCAAGGTTACTGTCATTGTGGGTACCTGGGCTATTCTGAAAATATTAGCATTATGTATGTAATGTAATATAATATAATATAATTTGTTTTTGTATAAATAAATGTTTTTGATAGAACATACTTTTTTTCTTTGAATTCTCGGTTAAGCAGGGTGTTAATGTTGATGATGCTTTGCTGGTTTTTTTCATGCAACAATCTTAAGAAAGATTGCATGAAAAAGCTGCCCTCCTCAATATCACGTAATGATACGTAACCTTCAATAAACAAAAATCAAGAATGAACAACGGAATGTAAACATCCCGTCATCTTGGGCTGAGTTTGAATTAAAAAGAAAGTCAAAGTGTTCTTCTTTTGTGATCATACCTTGATATGTGCTTTGGAAAATAATTACATCCACTTTATCGCTCCTGGGGGGTCTTGCATCAGCCACGATTCGATCGTTTCCGCGGCAAGCCTGTAGAACAAATAGTTTCGGTTTACCATCCAATGTGCGGTTTGACGTGCATCTGTCTACGATATCTTCCTGGAAGTAAAACCACTTCCCATCGGAAGCCAGTATTGTATCGTTTACACTTCCGTGGCTCATGATGAACACGATCAGGCAGCTGTATGAGGTAAAGTCTTTTTGTGAAACTGAAAATTTAATAATAAGATTGTATTTTATATTATTATTCCTGTTAAATGAAAGCAGATGTGCGAATGCAGCTTACTTTCGGTCATCTTTTGCTGTACATATTCTTCAGGCTTGTTTTCATTGATATCAAGCTTATCGCAACGGTAATGTTGCAAAACTTGCTGTATTTTTTCCATGTCCCTTGCACTACCGGGCCGGTTACAAGCACTGTTATCGAATTCATCGTTATGGAACAGTAGTACATATGCATCTTTGGACAAGTCGTAAACATTTTCTCTTCGTTTTGCTTGTTCCATTTCATGCATTCTCATGACATAATTCCACGTCATACCCTTCGGTAGTGTCGGCTCTGAGAGCTTCATGTTAAGCATTTTTTTATATGTGACTGTGTTACTATGTTCGGCATTATCTGATGCAATACGGAGATTACTTTGATACCAGTTTGAGTCCAATGATTCGTTAGAACGGAACATATTATCCTCATTTTCACTAGTTTCCTCTTCTTTATTTGCTTGACTTGAACTTGCAGAAATACCCATTTTCTTCTAATTAGCAGAAGCACTTATTAAGCACACACGTTTATTGAAAATATTTGTACGTAGTACTGCCCCCAAGTTTTCGTTTATACTGTGAACACTTCATATCTGCAGCTGTATACAGGAACGCAACTATTGCTGTAGGTATTCGGCATACAAATGAAATAAATGATAAGTGCGCATGACGTATTGAACCTAAAACGTCAACGAGAAAACGTAAGCGATATAGCGAGGGTACGGTATAACCAGGTACGATTATCTAAAGTACGTTTGGATAACGGAGGTGCAGCGAATTGCTGGTTGATGGTTACCGTTTCATACGTTATTGATATATTGTTATTGTTGTATGTATTGTTTCTTGTATTTGATTGCTTCTTAAAAGGAGCTTGTGTTTATCTTGCATTTAGATTTGATTTAGCGACCTTGAAACTGTTCTAGCGCGTTTTATGATTTTTGTTTATTATTACTTACTTATACTGTTGTAATATTGTAGCGTACACATTGAACTCCGCTCAAAATATATCCTGAACTCCAGTTGTGTGTGCTCAACGGAACAATTTTCAGTTACTTGCTAGTATGAAGTAGTTCAAAATCGAAAGAAAAGTTCGAGTTGTAGGCTCACATTGCATTGGGTACGCTAAATTCGAGCTAGAGTCTTATCTAAATTTGTTTTTTTTTACTTTACCGATTTGGTAAACTTCACGATTTATGGTATATTTTTTCGTTTTAATTGCTATTGTAACAATTGGGCGAATATCAGCTATTTTTGTAAAGTGGCAAATTTTTGTGGTAAATGCTTATGCTATTCTGAAAATAATATCATTACCACAGGTATTTTTGTTTTTTTAAATAGTGCATGCTTACCTTTGTCTCGGAATTCTCGGTTTAGTAGAGTGTTGATGCTGATGATGCTTAGCTGGTTGTTTCCGATTATTTTTCGACCAATTACAAAGCTTTTTCAGTCCAGTTTAACTAAAAAATATGGAAAAATAACATACTTTCTGAAGCAGTCCCAAATTGTTTTACAAAATGCTTTGGTCTGCGGCCACCAGATGCGTTAGTGAAAATCGAAATTACATTATAAGTTTTTTTCTTATTCCCAGCCAAGACTCAAACGCAACAATGTGATATTACCATGCCTATGATTTGCTTTATTCTGAAATAAACCTCTTTGTGTGTCTTAAGCGGTTTACTGTATACAATGTTAGCGTTTTCAGACATTTTTATATGTTCTGACGGTAAACACACGTTGGTACTATCATCATTAACTGTCATTATCAGTTCAAAGTATGTTTTCCATTTACTGATTAAGCTGTGAAACTGTTCGATCTGACATGGTTGAGTTTTTAACCAGCACAAGAAAGTATTGAATTGAGAAGATAACAAGAAAAGGATAACAGTAGGATAACAGTCAACAGTAGACAGTTGTCAACATAGCGTGTCTACTGCTATCGCTCCGCATTTATCCGCTGTTTTGTTGGTGTATTCTGGTTTTGCTATAATCAACACGGGTTTTAGTGTGTCCATAAGTGTAGTCTCGTGACCCTACCATCGTGTTCCTGACGAGAACCACCGTGTTCGCGATATATTTGGATTTTATTTGTGGCTCCTTCGACGTTCATCTGCAGTGGCATCTAAAATGGAGGATGTGTGTTATGCATGTTCGGAAGCACTGGGCCCGGTTGAAGGGTCAATTACGTGCCTATATTGTGAGGGTACATACCATCTGGCGTGCACTAAGGTGCCTGTATCGGTCATCGACGAAGTGAAACGGATGGCCTCCCTGCACTGGAGTTGCATTGGGTGTACTAACGCCATCGGGAATCCGCGTAGCAAGGCGATCAAGGGCATGGGTATGCAGGTTGGGTTTCAGGCAGCCCTCACAGCTGCTGTTGATGCCATGAAGGCTAGCTTGGTCCCACCGGTAATACAGGAGATTCGGGATGGCTTTGCCGGAATCGCCACGGCCCATTCGGCATCCTTGCAACATAGCAATCAATTGCTCCCAGATGCACTACCAAACGGAAAAAGACGTAGATTATTTCGTGATGCAGTTGCATCCTCAGATGCCGTGTTTGTTGACTGTGCAGCAATCTCAAACGTCACAAATACAAACAACACTCACCGGATCGATCGTCCTTCACTACCACCAATAATCACAGGTACTAATACAACCTCCGCTTCAATAGCAACTGTTTCACAGACACCAAGAACCGATTATTTGTGGCTGCATCTTTCAAGGTTGGCTGCGTCCGTCACCATAGAGCAAGTTGTCTCGTTGGTGTGTTTGCAGTTGGACACTACAGACGCAATTGCTTTTAGTCTGCTAAAAGCAGGAACGGTTCCTAGCCCATTGAGTGCTGTATCGTTCAAGGTCAGAATCCCTGCTGCCCTTCGTAGTAAGGCACTTAACGCAGCCTCCTGGCCGGTCGGGCTCGGTGTGCGTGAGTTCATCTCGCTCCCGCCGCGATCTCTACATTCACGAACACAACACACGAACACTTACACACCGATACCGCAACAACCCCGTAATCAGCAGACACCGGCACCACTACAGCCTCGCACTCAGCACTCACCGGCACCACAGCAGCCTTGTACCCAACGCAATAATCCCCACAATAATCCGTACTCACCTGCACATATCCATGAACCCGCACGAACACAAACCGAACAATCACCAACCGATATGAACTGCACTCTCCCTTCACCCACTCTTCCGTCCACGTCACGTTCAAAAACACTTCAAACTACACTGGTTCAATTTTTTCCGAAGTAACCGCACTACAGCAGCGCACCCATATTTTGCGCATACGGCTCGAGCAAATCCTTCGACAACAAACACAATACACTCACCTTCTACGATAAGCTCGCTCAATTGCAACAGCACAGCGCCTACTAACACTATGCAACAAGCACCCACTGATCGAGCGGCTTGTATCACTGTGTACTATCAGAATGTGCGTGGCCTGCGTTCTAAAGCCGATGAGTTCCGTTTGTCGGTTCTTGAAACGGAATACGATGTATTGGTACTCACTGAAACTTGGCTCGATCCCTGTATTCCCACCGCTCTCCTCCTAGGAGATGAGTATCGTGTTTACCGATGCGACCGGGATGCCACTAACAGCTCTCACTCTCGTGGGGGTGGTGTTTTAATTGCATGCAACGTTTCTCTCCTCTCTTATGTGCTTCCTACGTTGCCGCAACTGTTAGAACTCACTTGCGTATGTATTCAGTTATGCGACCACCGTTTGTTTATTGCCGCTGCCTACCTGCCTCCTAACCAAAGCATGAATGAGGAGAAAATAAGTGCATTGATCGACTTCGTTGCTAATATCAGCACTACTCTTGGTCCGAGAGACAGGTTCATGCTTATTGGTGATTTCAACCAGTCTACGCTATCGTGGACATCGGCATCAGAGGAAAATGGAGCTGCTTTTGATTTCTATGAGCCTCATGCACGCTCCACGCGCAGTGTCCAGTTCGTTGATGGTTTGCATCAGAGTGGACTATACCAGCTTAACTCCAATACTAACTCATCGGGGCGAATACTTGACCTAATTTACGCAAATTGGCCAGCTGCATCTACATGTTCTACAATACGTGTCTGTGAATATTCCCTTACTACTATCGACGAACACCACCCTCCGCTTGACTTTGACTTGGACAACGTAGCCCCAGTTACGATCGCTACAGCCATTGATGCTGATAAAAGGCTGAATTATGCTCGTGTTGACCTTCCAAAATTGGAGCGATTGATTTTATCTTTTGACAATTCTTTTAACTGTTCGGACTATTCAACCATTGACGATGCCACAGAGGCTTTTTGTGAGTTCATGAGATCTGCTATATGTGAATGCACTCCTGTTAAAATTCCTCGTCGTGGACCACCATGGGCTGATCGCACACTAAATGCATTAAAAAAAGAAAAAAGAAAAAGCCTATTCTGATCAACGAGCAGAACGAAACAGCACGTCACGTCTTTATTACAACAGAGTTCATTCTCTCTATCGCCGATACAATAGATCCTGTCACCGAAGTTATTTGAAACAAACTGCACGTTCCCTCTGCAAGTACCCTAGGCGCTTTTGGAGTTATATGGACAAAAAACGAAAATCTGCTGGGCTACCAAGCATTATACGTTATGACGGTGACAGTGCCTGTTCCCTGCCAGAAATGTGTAAATTGTTTGCCTTGCGCTTCAAGGACAACTTCGCTTCTCAAACTACTGGTCCAGAAGATGTGGCCGATGCTCTCTCTAACACACCTGTTGGTGCACTGCTCCCTATGCTACCAGTCATCACTGTCGATACGATCATCTCTGCCATCAAACGTGTCAAATCCTCATATACCCCTGGCCCAGATGGTATACCGGCCGTTATCCTAAAGTGGTGTGCTTCTGCGCTTGCTCCCTCGCTGATGAAGATTTTTAAGGAGTCCCTGAGGTGTGGAACCTTTCCTGCCACTTGGAAATCTTCCTGGATGACACCCATCTACAAGAAGGGCTGTAAGAATGATGCTGTAAACTATCGTGGCATAACCTCACTCAGCGTGTGTGCAAAGGTGTTCGAAATGCTAATCTACGAGCCATTGTTGGCCTCGGCCTGCAACTATATTAGTGTGAATCAACATGGTTTTGTACCCAGGCGATCTACAACGACTAATCTACTAGAATTTGTTAGCAAATGCCATAAATCTATCGATAACGGTTTACAACTAGATGCTATTTATACGGATATCAAGGCAGCATTCGACAGTGTATCGCACTCCATCTTGCTAGCGAAACTCGACTTACTTGGTCTCCCAAACCCTATGATAATGTGGCTTAGATCGTACCTTACAGATCGTCAATATTCTGTGAAGTTAGGCCCGTACATGTCAAGTCCAGTACATGCATCTTCTGGAGTCCCGCAGGGCAGCAACCTGGGTCCTTTGCTGTTCCTTCTTTTCATCAACGACGCGACATTGATCCTTCCGGCTGATAATCATCTACTGTACGCAGATGACGCGAAAATTTTTCGTGTTATTCGTGAACCAGAAGACCACGCCCGACTGCAAACTTCCTTGCATGAGTTCCAGTGTTGGTGCAACCGTAATGCTTTATCCCTATGCACAGATAAATGTGAAGTCATCACTTTCAGTCGTTCTCGCTGCCCATCATTGTATGAATATGCGCTTGATGGACAGTCCTTGGTGCGAAAAACTATGTGTTAAGGATCTAGGTGTTTTGCTCGATACAAAACTATCATTTAAGGATCAGCTGGATCACGTAGTAGCCACCAGCAATAGAATGCTAGGACTAGTTATCAATATGACTCGCGAGCTTAACGATATACCTTGCACCAAGGCGCTCTATTGCTCACTTATCCGGTCGTTGATGGAATATGCAAATATCGTATGGTGGCCAACTGCAGCGCGTCCGTTAGCTCGATTGGAATCAATCCAGCGCAAAATTTCACGATTTGCACTTCGCTCATGGAACCAAAGGCTCGATTACCGGACTAGGTGTTTACTACTCGGGCTACCCACCCTAAGTGAGCGAATACGAAAAGCCAGGTTGTCGTTCATCACGGGACTTCTCGACGGCCGTATTGACTCTCCGTCACTACTGGCTGCCATCAACCTGTACGTTCCGGCCAGGCCGCTCCGGACTCGGGCAATGTTGGCCCTCGACGACCGTAGAACGCAATTTGGCTCCTCTGACCCGTTCATACTTATGTGCCGTGCTTTCAACGCAGTCAGCGACGCTTTTGAGCCGAGGATTTTGCCAACTGAGTTTAATGATCGTGTTTCTGTGTTAAATTTGGTTCCATAGTGCACATTTTTATGTTTTATGTTATTGTAAACCAATGTAAAGAACTCATTGTAAAACATTGCTAAAATGGTTCGAGAGGGCATTATTGTCCATCGATAGACAAATAAACATAAGATATTGCCAGTTACATCAGACAAAGTAATGGGAAAGCTAACCCAAGCTATCTTAAGGCCGGGGTACATTGTCCGTACTCGCTAGCGTAATTTTTGTAAACGCGTACGCCATCTAGTGGCGGCGAGTGGAAGCTAGAGCTGGTATAATTTAAAAGAGTTTTGGGTCGAGCAGGCTATAATTTTACCCAATGATGGATAGATATTGGAGAAATGTTGCCCAGCGCTTTGTATGAATGACGATTTGTACAACAACAACACTGAACGGCATACTTTGTTGGAATTTAAGGACGTTTATCAACATTTCAAACGGCATACAAATAGCCTGGTCGAAACATTATGAGACAGGTATGAATAATTTTGACACATAAATTATACCGACATCTAGCTTGCGATGGTTGTTGCCAGATGAGCTAGTGAAAAAATTACATTAGCGAGTACGGACAATGTCCCCCGGACTTTAGATTTGTTTTATAAAACCTGGTTGCAAATTATTTTTCGTTCTCTCCATAAGTTACAGTGGTGACCACTTGAATTCGGACACTTGATATTTCCACGTATTTTCTTACTTGCCGCAAAGTATTTTGTTCTATATAGTTCGTTCAACTATTTCTCCGAAAACTTGTTTTCACACATCGTTGAAAACATTTATAAGCTATGCTCCTGCAAAAAACAGGCCGATATTTGTAAAAATCTCAGAAAACCAACTGTTGGAGCAACTACTCGAGCAGTTCAAAGAGGAGCAGAACAAATCCGTTCATTTTTGAACTTGTTTACGCTGATATCACTAGCGGTTTAGATTTAAAAAATAGATGACGAAAAGGCTTTTTTGTCCTCTTCTTCTCTGGCAAACCGTTGTTACAATATTGGTAATTATTGGTAGCTTAGAGAACAGAAAGAAACAAGCAAGACTTTATCAGAAATTCTCCTTCGAGTTAACACCAACCAAATTTCTGAGAAATATCCTCACAGTAATTATATTTTAAAAAAGCACTTCAATAAGTTTTGTGAAGTGACCGATTAAACTAAATATTTGATGTATATCGTTACTGACGAGTTTCAAAATGATTCGGTAGTGATACAGAGTTGTTTTAACATTCTGCCTAACAACATCGCACCGCTATCTGAATATTAAAATTAAACTAAAAATTATTTTAGGACAAATTGATTTATTTGTATGATCATTCTAAAACGAAAACTAAGCTACCTCAAAACGTTGCGTGCAGCACATGGTGCAAAACTAGCCACCATCATGCTTTGTACACTTAACCTTCGCATTACCCACCCATTGAACTTTTCGCTTTATCCTTTCTGTTGCTGTTGACACCTTAGCCTTCCGAGCACATGCGATTTGCCAGACCGCTGCGTGTCTGGCGGGACCAGCTTACGTGCCAAACCACCGGGGCACGGGTACAAAATAAATAGGAAAATAAAACCCCCGAACGATACACCAACCGTTGCTTTTGCTGGCGACAAAATCAAATTACGTACCTCTTCCACTGTCGTATAATGAATGTGCTGTCATGACCTCTCCTCCTCACAAGTAGGGGCACATGTAGGGATGCTTTTAATACGACTAGGGTGAGTGTGTGACGACCGTTTCATTTTCATCCGGCGTGCTGTATGCGAGCTCGAGTGAAAACAAAACCAAAAAAAAAAAACACAATAACTCGCATGCACTTTTGTTCCCGACACACCACTTAAGGCTTATTAAAAACTTCCTTAGCAGAAGTGTAGCGAAGATACGATGTCAAGGGGAGGAAATAGTTAGTGAGGACAAAGGATGTTGCTTGATGGGTGGTTTTGTACAGTGAAACGAAGCTTTTATTACGTCAGCTAAGAGATTTATAACAAGTTAAACGTATGATAAAGTATTAGAGAACGGATAAAGATCAAATCAAATGGAAACAAGTTGCTCCATAGTATATTATTAATTGGAGAATGAAAAAGTTTTGATAATTATATTCAATTCCACAACTTTCAACAAAGCGCAACACTAACAGTATCATTCCTTGCAATCAGTGCAATCTACCGAATTGAAATGCATTGATTGGTTTTCACAAATTTCAAACGTAGTCAAACGCAGTGTGTGAAAAATATCCAAATTTCAAAGTAAACACAGCAGCAGCGGCAGCAACAA
Organism: Anopheles arabiensis; assembly: GCF_016920715.1. Classification (NCBI taxonomy): domain Eukaryota; kingdom Metazoa; phylum Arthropoda; class Insecta; order Diptera; family Culicidae; genus Anopheles; species Anopheles arabiensis. The sequence continues at coordinate 65,845,269 of NC_053518.1, read as the reverse complement.
CATTTCGATTTGCTGAGCAGCAGCAGCAGCGCAATCAACAGAACCGTTCCCCCGCTTTTGTCGATTTCAATTAGCTTGTGTTTTGCAATGTGCACAGAACCACACCGAGAGAACCGTACCGTTTGCCACCGAAATATGGACGAGGTTTAGCTTTAGCGGCTAAAACTAATGCACCATCCGAAGCTTGTTGGCGATGATGATGTCGATTTCGTGGAGCGATCGCTTTTGATGTACGGTACGGAACATCGAATAAATGCATTCTTGTTTGATCGAATGATGTAGATTCTGCTCAACACCCTGAGCGAACGTTTCGGCAAATTGCTGATCAATCACAAATTACGAAGAAATGTTCAAATCCATTTTGCCATTTTGCTCCTAAACCCGATGCAAGCGGACATCCTTGTGCGAGTATATTTGCACTGCAACTCTATTAAAGTTATGGGAAATGGATTTGCTGATTAAAATGTGCCTTTTAGTAGCGCACTGCACCGCAAACATCATCCACCATGGGAGATGCAGGCTTTCATTCATTAGCCAGCGCAAACAGACAGATCCAGACAAATAGTGGCCCCTTTTGCTCTTTGGTTCAGAATGACGTTCCAGTTGTGTACTGCTGGCCAAAAGCTTGCAACCTTTGCAATAATTGAAATGCACAGTAATGAAAATGAGCGCGGGGTGAGTTGGTGAGCCATATTTTTTGATAAATATTCAGCTTCTGAGCTGTAACAGTCTGCTACACGTATGTATGAATGGCAAAAATGTACTGCAGAAACAGAACCACTGAAGTGTATTTGCTACGTGTTGAAAGTTGCTGAAAACCTTTCCCATACAGTGCTCGAAATGAAAGTTGCTAGCAAAGAAAAATAAACTACTACAGCTTCGGTAAAAGTTTCTTTCTGGTTTTTGTTGCTTCTCGAACACAAAATCGAACACTTCGTTGCGACCACCTGAAAAGAAGTACCAAAGAAAACGACAAAAACGAAACCCGCTAAGATATTTCTGGTGATAAAGAAATCATGAGTGTAACCGGGCTTCGATCCGTTCCGAAATCGTGCTACCGATGGCAGCTCCCGGTCGTTCCCGGCGAAAGAAGCTCAGCTGTAATGTGTTCCTTTTTATGCCACTTCAAGATGTCTCGATTGAAATACGACATCGGATCGGTACTGCAGGAAAATATCTGCAGTGTCGTTCGCTGTCGCCGTCTTCTCCATCTTTCACCCCATTTGCAGGTGTTCCGACCCCCTTGGGCAGGTGTGAATCAATCTTTGGAACGAAAAATTTATACGTCCCCGTAGCGCGATCGGAACATTCGTAACCGTGTGCTGGGGATGGCTGATGGATTTTGGAGATTTTTATGGCTTCTGAATTAGATGGTTTGCAGTGAGGCCATGGTAACCGAGCTAACCAGTGCTGTGAAGACGGTGTGAAGATGCTTTCTCGGTTCCCTTCGTTACCTAGCTGTAGTGTGGTTTTCTTCGGTTGCTCCCCGCATACCAGCTCATAAAAAACATTCACCTATGAATCACACGAGCCATTGCAGGTCCGGGTGGATGTGCGGTAGGGCAGGATAACGATAATCAATTTGAGCAGCTTTTGTCGCCAATACGGTTCGTTTTGCGTGGGAGCGCTCGATGCTCTGAGTAGCTATGGGTAGCATTATTTCAAGCTTACGATGCTCCAAGAAGTGCTTCTAAGCATGACCGAACGCGCTCAGAGGTCGAAAGTTAGGTTAATTTTTAATTTTTATCGACGAAAATTTATACCGTAAGCCGCTGAATAATGCATGTGACATTGAGATGACATTCGGGAGGAAGTTTGAGATCTCGAAAGATTCTGCTATTCAGTATTATGGTAGTGTTGTGTGGCCCTCTCGAACTTGATAAATTGACAACGACACTATTTATAGCATGTGACAGTTATGGCGTAGTCAACGGAACTTTGATGTAGTTCGATATTGATTGGAAGTATTCAAAATTACCTATTCACACAAAAATCTCATTACAATCAAGTGTCAGAATGAATGCCTTCCGTTGACAATTTTCTTTCAACCGTACATTAACAATATTGCCCTCAAACCCTGAACTGGAACCACCCTTTCTGCCCAAGTTTCGTGTGCCATAAAATCATCAATTTCGTCGATCGTTAGGCTTCATTGGATTCGTGGAGGAAATTTCGTTATCCAATCACATTTCCAGCAATATCTGCCTTCAATTGGAACGTCAATACGCAACTAATAAGCTATATGCGCCCAAGTCCGCCGTTACCTTGTCTAGGGTTCTATGATTTCCAATCGCTCCGCTATCAGGTTTTGCCATTATTTGGTCCCCGGCTTTGCGTCCCCTGACGTGGTAATTACAGTCAGATTTTCCAAATCCTTCCATTTCCAACTGAAATGCTGTGGGCTGGGGGAGGATAAAAAAGGGTCTACCCTGAACGAAATAGCAGCTGACATATGTAAGCCGCTCAGTAATGCCGCTTGATTCCAATTTTGACTTTACGATTCTCCGGGGAGAAAGGGGCAGACAGCAGCAGTGAGATGAGAACAATAATGCCCTGTTGTTGCGATAACATCTAGTGTGTCATGTGGAGCCACCTTTCCCCAACTTCCAGGCTGCTGTTATCTTTGGTGTGACGTTTTTGTCCGTTTTTCCAACCGCGCCGCTGGAATGTGCGTCGGTATGATATTCGGCAGCTGGGTTAAGGTTCTTGTCGACAGGGTGACCTTAATGTTAGCCCTAGCCCTTTTACCGAGAGCAACTGCTCATTGTAGTTTGCACAACCCCGTTACCTCTCCAGCTAGAAGCAGAGAAGCTCCAAAAGGACTGAACTGGCCGGTTCGACCCAGCTCCATAAAGGCTATGGGGTTGACGCAACTGCAGAGCATCTCGTGCAAGAGAAGAACAATACCACTTGGAACACCGAATCTTCACCGAAAGATAAAATTATCACTTTATTGTTGTTTGATGATGTTTTTCGGGCTTTTGTGGGAGATCTCACTGGAGGGCGGCTGTTCAAGCCGAAACCACGATGGTATTGGACACGTCCTACTGCAGAGTCGTTTGAACCCCGCCACGATCCGGCCACGGCTCTCGGTTGCAGTCACGATGGCAGTCAATTTCATGGATAAGACAGTTGTTCGGTGACCTAAAGATTGTTTTCGTAGAAGGGCCGCCGGGTGCTTGGGCCGTTCGACCAAACACCGCTGTGGGCCGTAAGAACAAGGGTGCCAACAGGCTCTCGACATGCTTGTTACGGATGGTAATTGATCATTACCATAAATTTGAGGCACCATCTTTGAGTGAACCGGCATCGTCCGGGGATCGTCTTTATGGGAAGTCTTCAAGCCGGAAGAATCGTTCGTTCCGCTGGATGACCTTTCGAGCGAATCATTCTGCTGCTGCTGCTCGATGTTTGGGCGGGGACAGGAACCAATCCAATGTATCCGCGCCGGGTCCCAACCGAAGTCATCCATCCGGGTGTGTCACTTCGATTTTCGATCTTGTTGCGGACGAGTTGTTCTTCCCCGGGAGAGGGGAAATGTTTGACGCTCGAGTTACTTTCCCCGGTACCGTCGGCTGGGTGACCTTTTCGTTTGGGCCGGTTGCTGAAATTTAATTTCCGGTGTTACAAATCAAAACTCCAACGCTTAAGGTTAGCATTTGAGGTGGTGGTGGTGCAGTGTCGTTTGAATTGAGGTTGGATGATGGAAGAAGAAGCTGGAGCAGCAAAAGTATTGACCTGATTTCTGTTTGGTATTTGAAGTGGTTGGAAGAATGGTTTCGTGAGGACGTTTTTAGCTCTTTAAGGCGACTAATAATACCTTTGATGGTTTAAGCTAGAGAGCTTTTTTGAGTGTGCGGCTTCACTCAGTGAAATACCCAGCGAAATGAACTGTTTGACACGTGAAATTCACGATAATTGGCTTGTAAGTGTCATGTAAACAGATGCCGTAAAGAAAAGCAGTTATTTATCCATACAAACGTATGCTTTTTAATTTAACGGCTAGACAACTATCGAGCTTTCAAATAAAAAGTACTGTACTTTGTTTCAAAATTCGTTCTAGTTTTTTTAAGCTTTTTTTGAGGAAAAATTAGAGTTTGGTTTGGTATTACATGTTGATAACATTTCAACCTATAAATGACAAACTCGATGTACATTAAACACTCATCGGATTGATAAAGCTCTCCAACGTAAATGGCTATGTGCATCAAACGTTGTTGGAATGGTTTCATATTTAAATTTATTCTCAACATGTAGTTGAATAAATCATAACATTCATCCCCATTCATATTATTCCTAAATGAATAAAACTGACGATTTTTTGTTTCTTTATTAAAATAGCAAAAGCTAAAATAAATTACCACTACAAACCATTACGTTTCGCTTTGCAACCGAATGAAAATTCGGTAATCCATGCCACCACACTCTTCTCTCCGTATCCATTACAATGTCACCAAACCTACTATGCATTCACGGGATGAAACAATATCGTGAACAGATTTCATAAATCATAAGCAAGCAAAAATTTGAAACACATTTTCCCTCCATTGGATGTTTGTAATGCGCCAGCGCTTTGTTTTCATCAGCATTTCGATTCCAAAACCTGTCATCAACTGCAAATGCAACGCACACACACGCACAAACGCACGTACACAAAATCGCATTTTGCATCAGTAAAGTAGTTTAGTTTGGTTTTATTTTCCAACGCTTGTACATGAGCCTTTACTGCACCGCCACATTTTCGGTGCTGGACACAGGCACAGCAGCATCCATCCCACACGTAACACAATCGCACACACACACCCAAACACACTGAGTAGTTATGGGCGGAAATTTGAATAACGTCAAATATTCAAATAAATCACACACTGTTTTACTTCGTGAACTGCCGCTACCGGAGGGTTTTTGAATGGCGTGCAGCGGCGTGGAGTGGGAGTGTTTCTGTTATATTTTTTTCTTCTTCTTCTCACTCAGCCTCTAGCGACATGTTTTCGCGTCTGCCGCAGATCGTACCATTCGCGTGTGCAAGTGCATTTGTAAATATTTCATTATTTTCCACACGGGGCAGGGCTTCTGTTGCGCCCACGGGTTTGTTTGCTCACTGGCTGTCGTTTTTTTGCGTGAAAGGGTGAAGCGATGGACCATGGTTGAAAAGGGGGGCGGGGTGAAATTATTCATTCAATTTATGGTTTTTATTCATGAATTATCGAGTTACAACAGGACCTTCCTCCGATTGGTCACCGGTGCGAGAGCGTGCGCCCATAAATCTTTCCCGAGAGCCTTCATTTTTTGTTGCTTCTTTTCTCTCGCCTCCATCTTTGCCGCCGGATGCACCGGCCTGTACAGGCCTTTGGGCCATTACTTTGTGATTGTGAAGTGCATTGCTGGAATGCATTTTTTTGTTTTGTTTCTCTTCTTCCGATGTTTCACTTGCGTTGTGATTTATGTGCAGTGATGTCATTGCTCTTGCACCGTTATGATATTTTAACTTGCATCCCTGCAGATGCAGATGCATTTCCGATTGACTTACAGCTGGCCATTCTCGACCTGGACCTTGCTTTAGCATGTTATCTGCAATGAGGATTATGTGGTTTATTAAAGCCTTGATCATTTGTGATGCGATGTTGTTTCAGATAAGCCTTTTTGTGATGTGCTTTAAATATAAAGTTTTTTTTTATATTGATTTAACAAGCAATTCCTTAGTGCAGCGATAGTAGAATTGCATTAGTTAGATGAATGTTATAACAATTTTTATATCAAGTAGTTTTAGATCATTCCCGTAATGTATCGACTCAAAGTAGAAGCTGCTAGAAGAGTTAGAATTTTCTGATTTAATCAAACATACTTGATTCCAACTTTTCTGCAATCAAGCATTACACTAAAAGTGCTGCAAATTTTCTTGAAAGTAAGCTCTTGAGCATATACACTTCTAAAACTACCCATAAAATGCTTTTATTTTGATTAAAAAATTTAGGTCAAAGCTTGTGTATTCAAACACATCCCTGCCGGATGCACATGCCACGGTGCCGGCGAAAAATGATGCAATCACTTTTATTTATCACCACCTGATGATGAAAATCGGATCGCCTGGATCATCACTACCAAACCCTGGTGTGCCGCTCCATCCAAAACGAGACTGTGACAGACATACACCGTCCTTCGGTATACACACACGCAGCACCGGGACTACCGGCATAAATTCCAATCAACACTATCCCCGCAAAAGTACACACAGAAACACACACACACACATGGGCAGTGCATCCCAAAAGTCAACACAGTACCCGATGCATGCCAAAGCAATCCCGAACACTCCCATCTTCTTTGCGGGAACGCTCCAAAGTGCCGACCAGTTTTCTTTGTGCCCCGGCACGTATCTCTCGCTCGCTCGCTCGCAAACCAGCGTATGAAGCCACATGCATATGGGGAATTTGCCATTCGTGTGCAGCACCCTCAGCATGCCACTGGGTGGAAATGGATGGCTGATGTCGCGTTTGCATTTGGTGTTGGTGCTACCGCTGTCGCTCCATGGCAATTCGCTTGGGAAACACAGCTAAGGCTGAACAAACCCCGTTGGAATCACGGCGGACGCAGAATGGGAGGAGACGGCAAGAATGAATGGGTTTCAATGTTTGCGTTATCAATAAAATACACAAAAACAAAATCTGAAATTTATATAAATATTTCAACATTATTTTCCCCTTGCGCCCTTGCACATTGCTTTCTTGTTGCCGTGCCACCACCGTGTTCGTCGGTGGTTTTTCACACGCCTCCACACTTAGCACGGAGGATCCCGGCTCGCCTCGCCACGTTTTGCGGTAAACGCCTTGCTGTCCTTGCATTCCCGTCCGAAGTTCGGGGGAAGGGTATTTTCTGCAAACACAGACACCTATGCCATTGGCCAGAAGGAATGGAGCTGGGAGGACAAACACACGCTGCCAGTGCTGTAGAGTTGTCGAGCTGAAATTTATTCCTCCCTGTTTTGTGGCATTCTTTCGCCGAATATAAATTTATAATCATAGCGATATTCAAATGTTCTGTTTCGGCAAGCGCGCATACATACACAACACACACACATTTTTTGGACAGACTTTATGCAAACGGATCGCGCACTGTGACAAGGTGCAAGCTTTCGAGCGTGCATGTTCGACGCTCACTGCCAGCCATAAATTTGATGTTCAACATGGTAGTGTAGTAGTACAAACGCTCGCCACCAGTGCGGGAACCGATTTCAAGTCTACTTGGTCGCCTAATAGTATGGACAGCGTCTCCCTGTCTGTTTCTGATTGAATGTGCACTTTTATTTCAGGAAATTAATCGCAACGCTTGCTGAGAGTATTGAACTCGTTACGACGGCGTGCAAGTTTGCTGATTGCCTGGTACACACACGGCCGTGATTGGATTAAAAATCTCATTTGCCTTGCAGGACGCTGTGCCACCTACACCGTTGAGACATAAGATGTACATGTAGCAGTTGGTGGGATAGGGTAGAATGATGACACCAAGTTCAGGACAGACGTCACTCGGATCGATCGTTACCATCTCTGTTGTAGTGGTAGGTTCCGGTGTAGTAGTGGTCGGTTGTTCGGTGGTAGTTGTGGTAGGGTCTGGTGTGGTAGTTGTAGTTTGTTCGATTGTAGTAGTAGTCGTTGGTAACTCTACAGTAGTTGTCGTAGAGTCAGTGGAGATTGTTGATGGTTCAGTAGTAGGTTCGGCTGTGCTGGGAGCAAGCGTTGTCGTATCGAATGTCGTTGAAGGTGTGTCAGGAGTAGTAGGCGTTGTGGTCTCAAAGTCTGTTGTAAGCTCCGGTGTGCTAGGAGTAAATGTTGAGAACTCTGGTGTTGTTGGAGATATTGTGGGGGTGTCGGGAGTACTAGGCGTCATTGTCGGAAGGTCTGTCGTAAGCTCCGGTGTGCTAGGAGCAAATGTAGATGTCTCTGGTGTTATTGAAGGCGTGGAAGATGTGTTAGGAATAGTAGGCGTTGGTGTTTCAAAGTTTGTTGTAAGCTCCGGTGTACTAGGAGTAAATGTTGAGATCTCTGGTGTTGTAGGAGACATTGTGGAGGTATCGGAAATAGTAGACGTTGTGGTCTCCAAGCCTGACGTAGTGGACTCTGGTACGGTTATGGTAGAGATTGATACGGTTGTGGAGGTAAAATCCGTTGTTTGCGTATTCCAGTCCGTCGTTGATGTTAGTGATGGTGTCGTTCCGGGCGGGCCAGTCGTTGACGTCAGCTCGGTAACAGTTACGGTGGAAGGTCCAACGGTTGTTGTAGTATCTGGTCCACATGTCCCAGGAATACACATACCAAGCGGCACCGAAAAGTACTCTTCATATCCACACGTCCTATAGTGCGGGAATCCCTCAACGCAGGTGTAGTACGAGGTGCAGCTTCTTGGATTTTCCACATTCACTGTAAGTGTCGTGTTGCAGTACACGTTCGGCACTCGGCACGTTGAGTACTGGGGATAGGTGCAGGTACGCGTCTCAATGTCAAAGTAAAGATTGCTGTAACACTGGAACTGCAGTGGTTCACCTTTGAAACAGAGATAGTGCCTGCCGAAAAAGATAACACGGCCATGGAATGGAGTTAATCACTAACTTACGCATGTGGGAGATATCAGTGCGAGTACGCTTACCTCGAGCAATCTTGCAGCTGTGCATCCGGCAGCCACACCGGGTTGTAGGGATCATCTACAGAGGGGCAGCTGTAACCACACACAACGTTTCCGGGCAAGTCACAGGTGTTTAGCTGTGGGTTGAACAGAAGCCCACCGCTACAGCTTTGTACGATCGGCACCGTTCCGTAACACAGGATGTACTGGGTGCAGTTGGTTGGGTTGGGAAAGATCTGCACAACGTCGGGATTGTTGCAAAGCTCTTCGAACTGGAACGCTACTTCTACGTGTGACTGTTCTTCCATCTGTCCAAGTAGACAGCGTTGCACTGCTGTGTCAAAGTAGTGTTCATCTGGACAGGGAACCGTTTGCACTACACCAGCATTGCAACGCGAATATTCCGAGGACGAACTGGGACTGGGAAACACTCCACCGAGACCCTCGAACGTCTGTTGAACACATCGCAACTCCCCAGAAACAGACACTAGCGCTACCGAGGCGAGCACAACTACCACAAGCTTAGTCCTCATGCTTTCTGGCAACTGTTAAACGTGGCCTAAACTGAGCCAAATCTTCAAATCACTCGTATATTTATTGCCATCTTGCAACATATTTCAAATCAGAGGTTTATCTCTATCCCACGATAAGCTATGACTCGTTTGTAGGCACGTTCATTCAATGATGAATGTTTTTTTTGGAACAAGCTTCTGTTTGCTGGTGAGTCCATTACGATGACGGACAAATCCATGCGTTGTATTGTTCGATTAAGTCATCGATGAAGGTAAAGATTTCCAACATTCCCGTTAAGCAGATAAGACCCAATATTGGGGGCCTTTCCGTTTTAAGCTCGTAGGCTGAAATTTCAGCCTATCAGCTTTTGCATTGTATATCAGTTTTCGAGCAGCTATCTAAGTGGTTATAATATACTGGTGGGCTTATCCCAAGGTGTATGAATATAGAAGACTGATTTTTATCGCTTCTGTTTCTGAATGAAGATTTTAAGAGTGTTTTGTGTATTCGTCATGCCTTCAGAAAGCTTGTTTGAACAAAAGTTTTCACCCATCCTGTCAAAAAGTGATATTCAATTTTGGTTATAAAACATGCAATGAGACCACCAGGACTACATACACTTTGATTCTGGATTCCATCACCAGATCTCTTTAATGGACCTTGGGATAAATGTAAACAACCCGTGTTTTCGAGCAGATACTCGAATCTAATTCTAGCTTTGTGGCTAGAATAATCTAGACTGAAAATTGCAGGTTTGATTTTTTGTGTGGTTTTGTATGGAGTGTTAACATGATTTCAGCCTCCAACTGTCAAACTCCATACAAAAAACTAACTAGAATCGTAAAGGCCCCCATTATCAAGCTCTCATAATGCAATGTGTGAAACCATTCAGTACTTTGTGAGGGTTTATTTTAACGGCGGTACGATTTCATGTGTACACGTGATCTACTAAATAACTCAATTTTTGTTTCCAAATTAGGTTGGTACGAGCGTATCAAAAGCCTTTTCCAAAGTGCATGCTTAACCTCAACATTCAACACCGGTGCCGGACTAATACTATCGTTCATTCTCTCTCACGCACACACACCCACAGTGATTCAGCAGTTCGTGCACTCCCGAAGCCGGACTCTAAAATAGCCTACTGACAGCTTCATTCAGCATCGAATATAATTTAATTGATATCTATTCTGATCTTCGCGTAGAATTGAAATTGAAAACGAACCGATTTCCGCGAGCCCGACAGAGGGTGCATTGTTGCACTATTATCGTTGCAAATTATACACTCTGCCGCCTCTGCGCCAACTCCATCACTTGCGCTTCTGCAGCCACTGGTTCGATTCCACTCCGAATTCGGCTGGGGTTTCCTACGCAGTTGCACGTCAGCGGGTCTGTCCCCGTCCGTCGACAAAATGTGTTTTAATTAAATTTCCTCATCCAAATTTGCGTGACGAAATAATGGATTTTTATTCATTTCACTCGACGCGACCGGGTGCTCGGATACACGCCAAGTTCCGTATCGCTATTTCGAATTCGTGACGGGACTGGCACCGTTACCTTCCCCTCCCTCGCTCTTCTGTTTCCTTCCTCAAACAGAATCGGCATTGCATCGGGTGCAACTGTTAATCCCTCCGGACGCGGAAACCGGTATACAACGCCGTGCCACCGGAAGAACTATTCGCCATCACGGTCATCCTGTTTCGTTGTGTGTACCCTTGGGGGCGGGGGAGCGCACTGCCACTATCAGTAGCACGCGATGCGCCGAGGCTTTGATAAATGAATGGCTATAAAATTATAAAACTATCGGTTCAGCGCTTTTTGTGTGCTTTTCCGTCGACGGGCCGGGTGGTGGAAGATCGTATCGATTGGCTTTTTCTTCGCGGGTTTGTTTTTTGGGCGGAGTGGTCGGTGTGGTGATATTTTGAGATAATTTTGTGACGATTGTTGCACAACTTTTGACCTTCCAAAAAAAAATTGCGCTAGTCGTAGGCAAATTGTTAACATGAACGTAATCAGCGGAATAATTCCGATATTATCAAAATTTATATTTAATCACCTTTATGAGTTTAAATAGTAACTTTATTTTGGAGTTTTGTGAGGAGTTTTTAGAAGTTTTTAGTATCAGAATAACCAATATAATGTGTAGTTAAATTAACTCATAACAGTTAACTCATTAACGTTAAACAGCACACATTAAATAAAGTTCACCAATGACAGTACCTTGAGCCATTCCACTATTGAGTATTTAGTCCTTCAAACCGGATATGCACATGGAGTACAAGTTGGTGTTGCTATGCAATTTATGTTGGAACATATATTAAAGAAGCATGACAACTTGCAATCATAATAATAATAACTAAAAGTAATTATCTACTAACTGAATTTAAAGATGAATGTTCGGTATTATCCTTTCAGACTAAGGAATCTGTTATTTCTACTATCTGCTGCCTGACCATTTCAGGAACCACTATACCGTTCCTTTTTCAATCATCAAAAAGATGAAAATAACTATGGTTTTACCTTCCATTGGCACAATAAACCCCGGTAACTGGAGCCCGAAAGCGCACTCGGCAAGCGCAAACGTCCTTAGCCGTAAGCATCAGCATGCCCGCTCTTTCTGTCTCATTCATTACCCTGATTTATTTCGCATTTTGCACAAGATCGTCATTTCCGAACACGGTCAAAGGATCGTTGCTTTATTCTATTAAATTTCTTCCCCTGCATGTTCTGCAGTGAATATTGAGATTGAAGCGGTAGGAGGATAGATTTCAAACCCCTTCGATTCTACTAGAGAGGGAGAGAGAGAGAGCGAGAAAGAAAGAGAGAGATAGAGAGAAAGAGAGAAACTGAGGGAAGGAGAGAGATAGTTTCATTTCTGTTGGTTCTGGTCATATTGCAAAATTGCGATTTTCTGCTGACCTTATCGTGTCTTGTCGTCCTGTGAGAAATAAGGGATTGGAAAACAAAGCGAAAATAAAACTAACTAAAGCACTCTTTCTTTCGGCACTTGCATCTCCGGCCACCGGTGCATTCACGGGGTGTGCAATTTGTTTAAATTTTTACTTCAGAGCATACAAGTAGAAGGAAGCAAGCGAGGAATGATATTCTACAGAGCTTTATAGAGCTGGTTGCGAATAAAAAAACATTGTTTTGCTTGATGAAGAGTACATTGCTTCATAGAATCATCTTCGTTAAGCTAATTCAAGAAGCACCGTACTATGTTCCATAATGTTTTGAAGAGGCGTTTCGCAACAGGAGTGAGTTAGTTATCTTGATGGCATAAAATCATTTAAAATTATTCATTACTATTTAATATCAATATCATTATTTCTATAGCAACTATACTATTTGCTCATACGATTCTCAAAATTTTGCCGGTTCCATGTGGCTCAACGTTTAATTGGAATCATCCTTTGTACAACCAATACCCCGGATATGTTCTCCTGCGTTCAGTAAACTATCATCGTCTGGACGAGCGTGTCGAAAATATTTCATGCACTTCACAACGCTGTACGGCATACGAAGTAAAAAAAGGCTCCCTCACAATTTGAAGGGCATCACCTCAACGCGACGGGGAAAACAATACGTGTCTATAATAAAAAGTGCACACATCGAACAATCAGCCGAACGAAAAAGGCAAACATGCCATGGATGGGGTTGATGGGGACACAGTGGCTGCACACTGAATGCACAATGCACAGGTAATAACAGGCGCCAAGGACCATTGCGCGCACTGCAATCCGAAATGCATGTACGATGAGTTTGTACGTGTGTATGTATGTGTATGTGGAGATGGAAAATCAAGGGAAACGGTACACACTGCCACCCATTCACACACACACATCGCTGATAAAATAACGTCTATCGATTTCAATTCAATTAAGTTAATCAAGTTATTTCCACTTCAATAAAACTCAATCCCGGGACCCGGGTTCGGTTGGGCGCTGATTTTCGCCCTGCACTGCACTCCCCACCATAAACCACTGGTTTCCTCAATGTGTCTGCACGCGGGCGGAAGCCTTAATGACGAACAGAAGGCTGCTCCAAAACGGATATGCAATGTGTGGCATGTGTGCAAAAGTGAGCGCAACGGTATGGTCAAGCCAGCAAATAAGGCGCACCGTCCCAGACTCAGCTTAGCTCAGCGGCGGAGGAGAAGTGACAGTTGTCGATGATAAGTGATGGGGTTTTTCGGTCGGTTCGAAATCAAGTTGTCGAATGTGCCGGGTAAAACGGTTCGCGTAAATATGTTCGGAGTTTTTTATTGCTTCTATCTTGCTGTCGTATCGCTCCACCAGCGCGGGAAAAAAGTGCTCAAAAGCATGCAATCAAACGCATCATTCGTAACCGACGTTAGAGCTGAAAACTGTCCGTTCGATGCGACCGAGGGACGTTCCACAAAGAGAGGGACTGAGTTTCACCATTCACTAGCGCGCTGTCGAGTCATTCGAGTGTCCGTTTTGCACCGACTCGTCAGCCGCGCGGCCTAGCCGGTCGTTTTGAAGCCATTTTACATCATGAATATTAATTAGTTTAACGAGCACTTTTGCACAAACGTCAGTCGGCACAGGGTCCTGTCACGGATCGGCAGCTATTTCTCGGTGCCCTGGTATGATGAAACGGGTCCTGCACAAACGGCAGTTTCGTGCAGCAGAACTATGTTGAAAGTCCCCGATGGGTGTTGCCGGAATGGTAATGTCGGTTCGGGTCAAAACACGCCTGACGATCCAGACGCACTCTGATTGGAGCTGACGGATTTCATTGTACATTGGTCCTGATGGTAGCAGCATACGTAGTACTTTTTTTCATTTTAGGTGACTGAACACTGACTAGATTAGAGACAATTGGTTACTGGGCTTGGTTTATATTCGAATGATGTTCAAATGAACACATTTTTGAGAGTCATACTTCGTTTAAAATCTTAAGCCGAATATTGTCTTACCTGTTTTTGATGTAAGTGTCCACTAATTACCGATACATTGTCATCATCGTCCTCAGCTTCTTCGTCCGGTGCTCCGATTGAGAGCAATGGATTACACAATTATTGAACGGTTATAGCAATTCCCTCTCGCGCTCATTCAATCCCTTTTTGAATGGCAAAGCAAACGGAATAGGGAAAATCGAAACAATCAATTTTCCCCCCGCAATCCAACCGAGCTCACTAAACAATCGACAAAGCTCGTAGCGTCGTAGCAAGATTAATTGATTTCCTTGTGCGCCAAACCACTCCAACGCTTTTCGATCACTGCGACGAAGCATGGGTCTTGCTTTTCGCCAACCATTTGTTTGTTTCTTCTCACTCCCTCTGAAATACCTATACCCATTAGAGCGTTCATTAATTTTGAAGCCTGCTGACTCAAGACTTTGTGCGTAACCTGGACGCTGACATTGTGAAAGTCGCGAGTTTTGGAACCAAGTTCTTTTGGTTGGTTTTTGCTCACCGGTTGGCTTTGACGCGGTTTTTGCTGACTTTTTGAAAAAACCGGAAGTTTACGAGATGTTTGTTAGGGTTGAGATTTTTCCGGCCTAGATTTCTTTTCCTACCCAATCACGATGGTTTTTTGTGCCACTAATGATTTAATTTGCTAACAGTTGTGGTACTTTCAGTCTCAGCAGCATTTTTTGGGACGTTTGGTTGGAGATTATTGAAAGAAATTTGTCAATTTCGACTACTTTTTTTAATAGACGATGAAAATTGGTGAAATTATGTCAAAAATACCTACAAAATCACATGTTCAACTAAACCCTAGATTTCTGTTTGTAAAGCATCGTTAAATAATATTGGCAAGAGATGATAAAAACTGTTTGAAACGACTTTTAGCATAAAATTACATTAAAAAAAAACAAAGAACGTTAACAAACTCTTTTCCGGGCGAAAACTCAAAATAAAACGAATTTTGGATGAATTGAGAGTTAAATTCCACTGAAGATATTCATAAAAACGTCGCATGTATTTAATCGAGACTTTCAACACTTACTCTCTTCAATACTTTAAATATCTAATTGAAGTTAGTAAACGGTTTTAGTAAATTTCAACACCCACAATATACGCATCATCCAACGACATCCCAAAATTTCCCTCACGTTGGTGATTTTTCACGCACTCACGGTTCCGGAAAATCGCTCCACTATTACCTGAATACCTACACTACCACAACGACGTCGTCTCACCTTCCCAAAACGCAAACCATTAGTTTTATCTTGCAAATTCTTTGACGCTCGCGCATGACGATGAAACTCATCCTCTCTAGGCACATCAAAGTGTGGGGCGAGAGGAGTGGGGCGAGAGGAGGGAGGAAAACCCACAAATAAAAGAAGAAATAGAAGCGCAAGCTCATAACCACGGTGACCGATGTAATCGTGTGTACACGGGGCCATCCTTACCTCTTGGAAGATCCGGCCGCGTGGGTCGTCCATAATGTGGTTTTCCACCTACTAAACCGTAATGCGCACAGACCTCGAAAGAAAAGCAAGCAATGCTTCCGTGAAAAACCACACATACACACATAAAAGCCGGGGGGATTTCAACGTTCTGGTATGTCTGCATCAACGGCTACTAAGGTTGATTGTTGTCCGCAGCACTGTCTGGAATTTGCAAGGAAAACATTTCCTTTCCTTCTACATGACTGCTCAGACACAGACACACACACAGAGCGTTCACCAGGATGTATTAAAATCGGATGATGATTAATGGAGACCGCATTTGAATTCATCAGCCCCGGGATGATGCTTCACGTTCGAAGGCAGTTTGAGTGGGGATGAGAATGTAGGATCGGCTATTTTTGCATGAATAAATCCACAATTGTTCCTTTTTTTTTTGTTTTCGTCCGAGATGCGTAGACATTAAAGCAGTTTCGTAGAAACTTGAAGATTTCCCTCAAATTGCTAATGTTGATATGATGGTATCTGAAGCCAGCTGGAAGCAAAAGCCATTACATTTGCCGTTTCACAATGAACTTTATCTGATGAAAAGCAAACTTCACAATTAAACAAATCCATTTCATTTCTCTTTAGCATTCCAAGCATCAAAACATTTCCCCTCCCACTGCGGATGGGCAATAAATCCGCTTCATCGACATTTCTCAGCAGCATTCGTCTTGTGCCGCTGTGATGACGGGCCTCACTGTTCGCTGATTTATATCGCTGCCCATTAGTCTTCTCCGCGAGGATGCGCGGCCACCGTCGCACATTTCCGGCGTATGGGGCCGCTGGTTGACGGTTGATCCTGTTGTGGTCAGAGCGGTTGTGGGTAAAACTAGATTTATCTATTTCCTCTTTGCTGCGTCGTGCAGCAAGGAAAGCACTTCACAAGATGCTTGTTTTGTTTCGCAATAAAATAACAGCAGCGATGGGAAAAATGGCACTACCACTGACAATGGTTTGATGAAATCAATACTGCTCCTGAACCGGAGGACGGGGTGGTCATAAAACTTTGCTTCCGCACACGGCAGCAGGCATCGGACTAAGCTCTCGGGTGCCGTGATCATAAGACACTGGACAAACCGCACAGTCCACGACAGCGCACAATGCTGGAATTTTCTTTTGGCCAAAGGAAAGTGGTTACTACTTCGTCTGCCCGGTCGATCAAACGAAGCTTCGTTGCCTTCATTGCACCATTTGCAGGATTATTGTTTAGCTTTCGAATTGATACCGGATCGTTGTGTCGGACTTATTGAATACGGCAGTCGTACAGCACACTGCTGACCGTCATTCGAGCAGACCAATCGGTACCAGTCCAGCGGCAGGGTGACGAATGTGTGTCTTTCGAAGCGGAGTCGTGCATTTCTTATCGTCTTGTTTGCAATAATCGGTTTCATTTTTCTTTTCTACTTTCAGACTCTCGTGTGTGCGCGTGTGGGGTGTGTGTGCTAAGAGAAGCGGAGTGTTTGAAGCTGAATATTCACGTGTGACGAGCAGCATCGTTAACAGTGAGAAATCCAGTGCGTATTAACTTCTGTGTTCGACTGTTTGCAGAAAGAGCAGAAAACAAAGCAAATCGGTTTTGGTCATCTATTGCTCGTTTGAGTGGCATGAAGCAGTGATTAACAAAACAGGTAGGTAACAAAGCAAATCAGTTTCAGTTGGTAAATTTTTAAGGCATCATTTACATTGTATGCAAAAAAATAAACAAGATGGTTCTAATTATGTCCTAACGCATGATATAGGGATAAATACTTCGGATATCAAGATTGCAGGAATCTTGTATTTCCTATACCCATAACCTATATAGGGTTTCGAATCATACAATGGAATAGTTCAATTAGTTAAGAGAATGCGTCAAACCGGTAGTGGAATCGTGCAAGCATTCTGTGGAGGTTTGTAATCATATGATGGAGTATTGCAACTGAGTTGTGGAATTTTGTAATGACAGCCACACAGTATGCTTGGAAAATTCCACAATTCGGTAGCAACACTCCATCATATGATTACAAACCTCCACAGAATGCTTGCACGATTCGACTACCCTGTTGAAACATTCACTTAATCGGTTGAATTATTCCATTATATGACTCGAAACGCTGTTATTGTATTCAGTTCAGTTTCTGTGCTGGAATGCGTATGATATTTCATCTTGATGATCCAAAATGGAAATCTTGGAAGATCTAAGCAATGAAGATATAAACCTGGAATAAAACCAACAAAATACAAAGTTCAAGTTTGGAAAATTTGTAACGACAAACTGATTTCAAACTTAAGCAAACACCTGGATCAGGAGCGGTTGAATTCCAAAGCGGGTGGAGTCTTCAAACAACTCACATGAGAAAGTTTAAAGTCATTGCGAATCGTGATAATTGCTTCGTTGACTCGTTTAATGCAGATCCTGACATAATTTCTAGGAAATGGGAAAGAAACTTCAAAATTTGTTGAGCTTATGAAAATGCAGCTTAGCAGAAAGTTTGAAAATTAAACCACACAAGATCTTCAGGCATCATTCAACTTCTGTGGGTGTGTGTATGTTTGAGAGAGACAGATATGTCATTGCCATTATCTTGAATTTCGTTTCCAGAATCCTCTCAAGTAGATCCAGACATACGGTGATTGGGAAATGGCTAAAGAATTGTAGCCACATTAATGTCTAAACAAACCTTGACCTATGTTTTAATACCTTAGGAAGCATTTTGTCCTTTGTCAAGATTTTGCATTGCATTCATATTGAGATTGCATCAAACCAGACCTTCTACAGCCCATTCTCGAAGTACGAAGATTTCCAAATTTTACAGTTTTTAGGGCACATGATGCTACAGTATAACCTCGATGGCTGGGTCTTTTAAGTTGTTTGCTAGTTGACAGTTGGCAATAAAAAAACAATAATATGATTCAATGGTTGAATGATTTTGGGTTTGCTTGGAATGCGCACATAACGTCTGCCACAAAATGGTAATCGTCCTATTAAAAACAATGCCTTCATAATACACTTCATAATGATGGAATTGATTCTAAAGTCACCGGTGCCGCTAACGCTTCCAGCACCACCCTGAGCATCTCGCAAACATTTGCTCCAGTGCATTAGTGTCAGCTCCGCATAGTTTATACAGCATCCGTACGGTTCGTTAGCTACAGCCGCCTGGTTTGCGCAGTCTTTGACCGAAAATGTTCGAACTTCCACATCAACGACCGTCACTCACGTACACAAGTGTACGAGCTATTTTGCTATAGTTAATTAATTAATTTCCTCATCATCGTGCAGCTTGTGTCAGTCGACCAGCCCCGGGAATCGAACATAATCAAAGCACCGGCTGCAACGCCAGTGCAACATTTCTTTCATCACTCCAAACCACACATGGGCTAGACCGGTGTGTTGCTCTCTATGCACACGTGGTGGAGAAGGACGTAGCAATGCAGAAGCAAAAGGGATGATGCATGTCCTGTTGCAAAAGTGCTTTATTTAACACCACGCATGCATTACTGCCATGGTCTGTGTGTGTGTTAGTATCATGATTTGCGTGCGGGATAGCATCAACACTTACGCCACGCGGCCCGAGAGTCCTGCGTAACCGGGCTCTGCAACGCCACCATTGCGGGCCGTTTGTTTCCACGGTACGGTGGTTCTGAAAAGGTGCCATTCCCATTATCTCTAGCCCGAATCCGAGCTTCAACAAGTGGTAAGTTTGGTTTTAGAATATACAGACACGCTCACACACGGACCATTCTTCCTGCACCTGCACCAGGGCTTTTCGGGCTTTGCCCTGTAACAGCCTTGATCCGGCTTTGACCTGCAGCACATTGCACATTACTTTCCTGCAGCACGGGCAGACTGTTGCATTCCGATAGCCTTGGTTTGTGTGTGAGTGTGCATTGTATGTCGGTATCTGATTGCATTTCGATGGTTTTCTTAATCCCGACGCCGACATGTATAGGGAAGCCTTTTCATCTGCTTCTTCTGTCTGTACGTGAAGCGAACAGAGGGGCACTGTAATGTAACGATCGGAAGGCTTTGTCGAGAGAAGGAAGAATTCTAAAGCGAAAGAGTACATTGTACAATTGCAATTTCATTACCATTAATTTGCTTAATGGAATTGAGTAGCCCTGCTTTTCAACCTATTGTACACAATTTCCTGCCAATTATTCCACCTTTTTTAATGGAGGGGGGATTGAAGTTTAAACTTTAAACAACCCTTCTGCGCAACTCTTTAATGAGCCTTGCCACCGATACTTTAACTCTTTATGAATGCGAGTTTACATTTGCCTATTTTACATAGATTGGCAGCATCTCCCTGCCACAGCTTATAACAACAGCTAAGAAAAACACGACAATGCTGTCCAACAACACCCGCGTTAGCAACAAAAACAATCGTCCGAATGGCCGGAAAGCCAACCCTCGCTTCTTTGCGCAACCCGGAATTACGCATTAAAGAGTGAAGTTTTTCCCTACACCAGGGAGCAAAGAAGAGAAAAACACACTCGACGATACAACAACGGCAGAGTCCCAGCTGGGTCTATATCCCACTGGCTTTACTCTGCTGCTGCTGCTGCTGCTGTTCGGGCTGTGGCCGTGTATGTGTGCCGCTAATGGTTATTACAATCGATGTCATAATATTTGCATTCATGCTTGTTTTATTTCTTAACGATGATTTTCGTTTTGCATACAGAGCCCGGACTTTTGCAAACGTTCCCTTTTTTACCTCACCCATATCGCTCGCCCGCTCGGACAGCGTAACCGATAACCCTTTCGCATGGAGCTGAAACTTCAGGTTCCGGTTCTGCGTGACCATTGTCGAGGGCTGTGAAAAGCACCACAGGAGGTTCATATTTTAATAAACATTCCCGGCACAATATAAACTCCGTTCCTTCGTTGCCACGTTACCCAGCAGTCGGGGCAACAGTCCTACCACGGTACGAGACACGGCGGGGTTTGCAGTACTCGAGTGGCAGGTTGGGAAAATACCACCCTTGGGTAGCAGCTGGATTTGCATGCGGAACCCCCACTTTCCACTGCCACAATACCATACAATATCTCGCGCCCGGGTCGGTCCGGGGTGGAATAACTTTGACACCGATTGTTTTGTCCTCGCTTGCAAAGACTTTGGCACAATCGCGATGTCCTTTTGCGATACGTGGCTGGGTGGGTGTGAAATTCATACGATACTGTTATGTTTTTTCTCTCTTGTTTTCTTGTACACTAGGTGCTCTTAGCCGTCTTTCGTGTCTGGCTGCTACGTACACACGTGGAATTGTAAAGGTCGTGTTAAGCGTTAGGCAGGCGCAGCGGGATGGCGCAGGCAGTATATCCTTGAACTTGAGAGCCGGTCTGTGCCGGTTTTGGTTGCCCTGTGCCGGGTGAAATAAAATCGCTTCGGGCGCATGTTCCTAGACAACAATAAGAGAAGAAAAAACACACATAGAAACTTCTAGCGCTATTCACCTCCTGCTGGGATGTATGCAAACAACTTGCCCGCAGCCGCGGGCATTGAATTGATGCCGTGTGAATTTATGCTCTAATTGTTGAGATCGTTACATGTTAATGTAGCCAAACATGTTCCGCATTTTGCTACAGTTGTTTTCGGAGTTTTGAAAATTCACACTTTTTTTGTGTGGGTATAATGATGTTGTTATACGACACGCTGTGAAATGCAGCGGTGAGGGGCTTTCGACAGTTTCGATAGAAGGAATGCAAATAAATAATCACACTTCAGCATCAAATATTCGGACATTTTAACAATAGAATAATATGCATGGATACATCAGTTGAAATTTTAATTGAAAAATAAAACAAGTTTTAAATATAAGTCGAAGAAAAATGCTTATAAAACCCTTAATTCATGTCAGATGCAAAAGATGGTAAGGCAAAAGAATCCTTTGAAATAACAAATGCTTCAAATTGAGATAGGGTTTATTAATTTATATGAAATTGTTAATTTAACAACGTTACCACATGATATATGCATCAAACACATCATTTGAAATCCAACTTGAAATAAAGTGAGCTAAGTTAAAGTAAATATTATTGCGGATCAAATATTGTGACGGATTGATCAAACCCTAGGCCAACGACATCAATAGAAATTGCAAAAACATAAACTAGATTTTCTTATTACATTGCATTTTAATAACACCAAAATGAAGATGCATAAGTCGGAAAGGTAATGTCATAAGTTGAAATGAAAATTGTAGCACAAAATTGTTCGCAGTGCAGTTAACGAATGTATAATACAAAACAAATAAGTACATATACATTTTGCTGTATTACTCGCATTGAAAAATCGTGTTATATTTTTCATTACGATCCCTCTTTCACTATTTCAATAGTAATGCAAACATTACCTACTCAACCCGTTGCACTTCAACTCTGAACACACACAAACCGTTTCACATTTGCTCAAAAATTGCCAGCTAATTGCAAGCATGCATCAGAGTGTTTTGGAGAAATGTTACAATATTATCCATTCCACCGTAACCAAACATTAAAGCATAATAAACATTACACTCCGAATGCACTCGATTGCCCTTTTACCGTTAGTTCACTTCACATTCGGATCGATGAATTAAAAAAAAAGATACCATCAGGCTCATTTGCTCGGCGAGTTCTCGCTCCCACCGATCCCGAATCTTTACGCAATTGTTTCGCGCAATTCTGATGGTGCAGTGGCTTGGAAAGTAGGTTCATCAATCGTGGATTGGCTGGCAAATGTAGTGTGGAGATTGTGTTTTAATTTGAAGTGGAATTTATTCAAACCCGCTCGTTCGCTCTCGCTCCGTCGCTTGAGCAGCTGTCTATATCCGCTTCAGCTTCCGGGGTTTTTTGATAAGCCCGATAAAGAGCAACTGATGAACCCCGGTTGGGTTTAAAAACCCTCTCGGCCCAAACATCACTAGTTTCCATCTGGCTAGGCACCGGATATAATATGCACATGCACACACATCAATACGCAAAACGCAAACAACCGCTCGATCGGTTCGGGCACACTCATTTGCAAAGGTAGCGCGAGGTAGTAGCCCCTGCCTGTTCCTGTTTTGCTTTCGGGAGGCGCATCGCACTGTAATTGGTTTTTCAATCCGGCGAGCTGATTAAATGTAAACATTTTCCAATGATTAACGGAGATTGTTCGGTGAACCGTGCCAAAAACCCCCCCCGGTACGCACACAGCGGCGTGCACATCGTACAAACATTCATCGCACCATCGCACGTGGTCGTCCACCACGTGGTGGGAAAGGATGGATGTATGGATCGTTTTTTTATCACCGTCCCAAATGTTACAAACGCTTCCTGCGGGGGGTATTTTCCCATTCACATTAAAGGTATTCCAAAGCATGAGTGTGAAGAAGGACGAAATAGAGAGAGAGAGAGAGAGAGGAAAGAGTTGGCTTAGAGTAAAATTTAATTCTAACGCGCTCCGATTTGCCAAACTGATTCGCAAAACGCTACCTTAATGATGTTCTTCTGCCATTCGTTACCGGTAGATTCGCTTTGATCTCTGTGTGAGCGTATTTGGCGCCGTCTTTCACATCTCGTCCCGTTTACGGATGGGGCATTTTAAGGGTTCCATAGAGTTTGTGTAGGGACGCGATGAGGACACGATTAGCTTTGCTCACACACCAGGACAGGTCGAAGTAAATGTGTTCGCGCAACATCGAATTTCAAAATGTAATTTGCGTTTGCGAATCATTCCGATGCTCGAGAAACCCGTTTGTTTGCTGAATTCTATGTGTTAGAGGCAGCTGACCTGTGTGTGATTTTTTGTATTCTACCTGCGCAATGGCTTACTTGATCAGTAAAATGAATTCAATGTCAGATCCTTTTAACGCTTTGAGGAGAAAAGCAAATCAATGAGCTGCAACAAACGTTCAAATGCTGTAACGTAATCTAATTACGGCAGGAACACCTTTGCTTCTGAAACGTTTGGCACAGGCTGTGTGGTAGGATTGGTTGTGTGATTTGATTACTACAGTTCTTTGATTCAGCTGTTGCGTGTGATAAGAACTTATTTTTCATTCAAATTAAAAACTTCATCAAATACAAACACATTTCAATGATCTTAGGGACTGAATGGTATAGCTCCTATGGTCCTTTAGATTTACCAAATATCTTGACAGTCCTGAAACAATTTGTAGGAATTTATATTTTTTAATGAACATAACCCAAACATGGCTATGAGCTGTAACAGCTGTAACATAAAGTGTGTTACACGTACAATACAAATTGCCAGGGTTCATCTAAAGACTGAGTAGATGAGAGATATCCTCGTAATTCAGATTCCCGAAATGAAGACAGAACAGATGCAGTTGGTAGTTATTTTAAATCTAAAGGCTTCACTCTTGAAGTCATTCATCGTCCACGTTGAGATGCATGGAAAGAAATTGATGAGTTTACGTGTAGAATTTATTGGATATATTATCGGTCTATATTGATTAATTCTCAATACAATACATACTTACCAACGCCTCCAAGAACATTTGAGTAAATGTTATGAAACACCGCAGGACTTGATCAAGATATAGTTAGGCAGAAATATTTAGGACATTTTATGTGAGAGATTTTAAAATCATACGCTTTAAAAGCAATGTAATGAGTTAGGAGATTGTTACGGTCGCCATGTAATGCGTTGATCGTACAACTGTAACTCGAATACCATCGCGGTGGGTCAGTTTTTACTGACATGAGCCGAGGTGGAATAAAACTTTGTTTGAGCGGACTTTTCGACGCTTGGTCCAGGTGGTCATAGAAACCTTTAGGAGGTTTCCCTTACTGGAAACGTTGGAGTTTAGAGGCCTTACCTTGGGCAGGGGAACATAACTAAACTCTTTAAATGAGAAGTCGATAGATGTTGGATGGGCATAGTCCTATCCTGACAGTCCGAACGAATCTGACCTGCCATGGCCGGAGTTGGTTTTATTTATACTCAAAAGAAGGTAAGGGTTTCGCACCTTTGTTTCCGGGTTGTATGTTGGAAAGTTATTGTTTTCACTTAGCTAGTTACGTTTGTCTTTTGTTGACAAGAACGATGGTTCTTGTCACTAAGGTCCTGTTTTGAGTTTAATGCATAAATTGTTCCTGCTTATGTTGTACGTTTCGGTTGTTTTTTATAAGTGTGTCACATCTGTTATTTGTATGATAGGACGGCCTGAGCTCTTCCGGATGTGTTGCTATGGTATGATCTGATTGACTGAATGTGTTATAATGAATGTGTTACAATGGTGTGGTTTCCAAAGTGTGTTACAATGTGACTATAGCTGATAGTGTGTATTATAATAAATTGTGTATAGCAGATATGCTACAGCAGAAAATAGACTTCTATAGAAATTTAATTACACATGACTTTCGCTTTGCAGTGGATGATTGAGGTAAACCGATGGACATATGATATTGCTGAAATAAAAAAAAAAAACCCTAAATATTTATTGTGTGGATAGGAATTAATGATGCCCAACTAAGCTTATTTTTAGATTACCCAATAGAAGGCATTATCTTCTATGCGAGAAAAAATTATTGGATTACTCATGAATAATTAAAAGTTCACACTTGTTCAACGAAGGATTAAATAATGTGTAGGATTTATATCTATCCTTAGAATCTCTACACCTACGATGGCATCTGTTTATTCCAACGATCTACGTTCAACGCTGTCGCGTGTATTTCTACAAATCAAAATAAAAGTCCCCCGGTTGAGTTCCATTAGCATATCGAAACATTGTGCAATACTGTCCACAGCTAAACAAACTCTTTGTCTAAGCCGGGTTTCGAAACAGCAAATCCCACAACATTCTCCCGGGATACTCTCTACCGCTCTTCGTAGCCGAAAGGCCCTAACAGTTCCCGATTAAAATTCCACCAGCTCGCTCACGCATGGGCAGCCACTAACTCCATTTCCAATAAATTCCCAACCACCGGGCGAAAGGCGAAGCATCGAGCGATACTGATTTACGAAACGTTTGCAAGCACAGCGGCCTGAAAACTGATCAATCCGGCCTACGCGCTTGTTTTGTGTGTGTGTGTGTTCGCGCGAGTTGTGGTCCGGGCAAGTAGAATTTACAAATCGGCTTATCGGTGGGCCCCCTTCCCTTTCCCTGGTGTGCGAGCAAACCACTGCGAGATTGTAAAACGGCTTAGAATTTTTCGCTTCATTTGCACGCTGCATACGCTCTGGACATTCGGAAATCCCGGGTACGGGTAGGCCCCGGCAGACTGTCCTAATTCTTCGATGCCCAAGCAGTAGCACTAAAACTATGCCCGTGATATATTCCGTGATATCTACGGAGGGTGGATCGAAATAATGAAAATTTCCACTCGATTTCCAACACGCCTCACGTGTTTGGGTCGGTGTCGGTGTAGAGTAGGAGGGAAGGCGGTTCACAACACAATAGCCTCCCCATTAAATGTGGAAACTAAGTTTAGCTCCAAATTTCACCCTGGACATGATACGACCCAGCGTGGACCCGAAATTCTGACCCGGCCTGATGTTTTCATTTACCCATGTCCATCAGACGTGTCCTCCCGTCCCTCGTTACGGAAGGGGACTATTCGATGGAGTGGGAGTGTTTATGAGTTGGTGAGTTGTGAACACAAAAGCCACGCCACGACACTCGGAACATCGTTTTGCGTGAGGAAGCAGTGGCACCAGGAATGAAGCGCATATTGTGTATAACCCGTGGTGAGGGCACAATATTCTAATAAACAATCACTACGCCTTTCGCCTATCTCACCTCACTCAAGTGCTGGTGGTCAGAATTGTGTTGTTTGGGGCTTTTACGTTGGCTTGGTCCCGATTTTGATCCAATTCCATGCTTCTGGTGTGCGCTGTGGGAAAAACAAAATTGTTAGGTGCTGGGAGGGAAGCCAATGTTAGAACACAACGTGCAATGGGTATATTTTAGCGAGCGAGTAGACATTTCAGAGCACCGGCAATTGAATTTCGATAGCGCATAACGCTCCGACAGCGTCCAGCAGGAACAGGAACTCCGCCAGACACAACGCACATACACACGCATAATCCCATTTACTTGTACTGCACAAAACGGGTGGAAAATGTAATTTCCACAACATTTTCAAAGCAGATCTTATTACGCAGCTCCGAGCTCCGATGTGCCGAGAGTGCCTCCGAGCTCCGAGGGACGGGATTTTATTGGAAAGCATGATGAAAAATGCGTCCACTTTTCCCGGGGGGTAAAATGCTGCAGGACTTTTGGGGTTGTAAAACCACTCTCGGCTCTGATGAGGAACCGGTTTGATTGCATTTGCTGCGCCAATTTTGTTTCCATCGCTATGTAGCGAGCGTCACCGGTCGATAGGTTCCGAAGAAAGGGCGCAATTGCTGCGTAAATCCGTCCAAATAATGAAGCAAGCCTCCCGCCAACGTTCCCGCTGATACGATTACACGCGTGAGAACCGATTCCCAGCAGCTCTGGGATGGTGCATATAATTGAGGATGCGGTTTGAGGATTCAATTGCATTCAAATGAAGGAGCGTGGAGGGGAGGGGTGGGGATTTTCAGGATACGTGGTTTTAATAAACTTTATCTTTTCATGCAAACTATTGCGTGCAGTTTTTTCAACGAAATCGTCATACCGAGAATTAATGGATTTCTATGAACGTAATTTGATGTTACAAATGCACTGTGCGTTGGATGGTCAATTTCCGATTAAAAGATCGTTAAAAAGTTGCCTTTACAACGGGATTGATTGATAGAAACATGTCTACCTAAAATTAAAAAAAAAATCGGTGGAAAATAATGAAATGCAGTTTCTGTTACACGGAACATGATGATAAATTTACGTGTAGCAAATATTATTAATGAATTTTTGCGAACAATCCTACTGGTAAATAGTTAACGATTCGACAGTAGTTAACTAACGGGTATGCATATTTCGATAGACTACTGTTTCCATAAAATGAAAACATTGATAAATATATTTGTTCCTCCTAAAACAAAATTCACACAATTCAAGCATTAGCTAATTTTAGAGATCAATTTTTTACAAAATGGTAGGAAGTTTAAAAATGAAGTATAAACTGGATTACGTAAATTAGTACACAGGTTGAATTAAAGATTTAAAAAAAATGATCATGAACTCATCTGTATCAATTGTATCAAATGGATGGCCAAGTTCGAGATGTGAACGAATTATCATTCGTTTGTCAGTTCCATCAAATTTGTCTCTAGTTCAGATTAGTTCATATATAATGTATTGTTTTTTTGAAGTTCAAATAATGTGTGATATTAGCTTAAATTATTCTGAAAAAATGTTTTAAAATGTAATGAAACTTACTTAATACCTTATATCTTACACAAAAAATAGAAAATGAAAAAATGAGTGGTATCTTTATTTAAGAACAGTTGGCTATATGCAAGATAGAATGTTAGATAATAAGCTTAGAATCAATCAACCTTAAAAGAGGTTTCATCAAGATTAAAAGAGGCGAATGAGGCCAACTGGCTAAAAGTCTCTAACAAAAATGCAAGATGGTGGAACGCAACTGTCAACCGAGTATGAAAAGTGCAACCCGGAAAAAGCATATTGTTTAACATTATTTATGGACAGGATGACATTTCAGCTTTCTAACTTAAATCATTGTTGTTAGGCCTGGTTGTTTGTTGAGTAGCTGGATAGACTTTCTTAGAACTGGCCTGGTGTGTATTTAATGTTTATTGCACAGTTTAGAAATTAGTCTGTCTTCTGTCGCTTGACTTTTGCTGCTTTGCCGTTTGACGCTGCTTAACGACTTTAGCCGAACTTATTCCTAATTGGCCTTAAAATCGCTAAATACACTTAAAAAAATACAATTTAATTTATCCCAGTGCAAAACAAATTTATTTTAAATCTACAGTGAAAAAATTACAATAGGCGAATGAGTCCCACCCATAGCATAGCGCAACCCATTCCTGCCCGCACGGAACCATGGTGCAACAAAAAGAACACACATAAATGAACATAAAATTGCCACAACGGGATGGGATTGGCGTCCCAGGATCGGTTTATAAATAAATTCCCATCGATCAACCGATGCGTTCGATGGGGGTTTTTCTCTCGTTTGGTGTTTTTGTAGTTGTTTTGTTCTCCCTGCCAGTGCTTTCTGTTCACTGCCTCGTTATCCCCCACTGCCTGAATGGTGTGTGTGTGTCGATTCATTATGCCACACGCTACACGCTTTATGACATACGCACATATTTACCTTGTTCGCGGTACCGCTTCGTGGCTGCGCATTATTTTCCCAGCCATAATGTTTCGCAACTATTTCCACGCGCCCTCCCCGCTGCCTGTTCGACAAAAGGCGCACGAGAGTCAGCCAGGAGACCAGCACAATAATACCCACGACCTGCGTTGTGTTGGTTTAACTCGCAAGGAATGAAATGATATTCTCATAAATTTTATTTGCTGTGGCTTGTAATTTGAGCGCTCCAGTGGGGGTGGAGTGGGTTTGGGTTCGAGTATTATTGTGCTCGCGATGGCCTGGAATGCGTTTCGTGGGGTGCAGAACACAGAAATGAAAATTACAAACAAAGCCAACGCCAAAGTACGGTAAATCGAACAATTGAACCATTTACATTCACTTACGGTGCACTCCGAGGGCTACCGCGAACACGTCCGTGTGGGCTTTAATATGCATTAAATGTTGCACGCGTTAGCGTTGCGTTGTGAATTAATTTGTGAAATAGTATTTAATTTGTGCAATCAAACGATAGCATTTTGAACTGCTAGTAAGTGTGGTTTTTTGTTAGCAACGAAACTATCATTTCCTGCACATGAAACTTCCGTTTTTCCACGTTGCCGGAAATTTACCGAAACACTAAATCATTGACTCGTCTGGCAAAGACGACGACTGCTATCTACAGCCCGCCCATCCGGAAGTGGATAACATGTACCCATCGTTCTCATGACACACAAAACCTCGCACACGCGCTAGTAGTACGAGGACCTATCTTCAAATCTCCAGCCCTCCTTACCAGAGGGAACGAAAGCAAAAAAGTAGGAACGAAATATTCTCGCCAAGCTCGACAGGATGGACTCGGGCAGACACGGACATCCATGTCCATCATTTGTCTCCATCTCCGTCTGTGAAAAGCTACAACACTGCCAGCCTCACAAGTTCGGTTTTTCCAGGTTCAGTTCCATGGCGGACTATATTTCATAGACAACTGGCAGCGCAGGGTGTCAGTTCCGCCCGGTGCAAAGCTGGGACGCCCGGTTTTGTGTTGGACAGGGTGTACCACCTCCGTCCGGCTTGATGGGTACACGTATTGGGTGGTGACCGTTGTTGGACTTTTATTTGGTCAGCCGTTTATCTTTTTGTAGAGTAGGGAAGCGGGAGTGAGAGTCAGTTTTGGGAGGAAGATCTTTATCCCTTGTAAAGACTATCGTTTGGAAATTGTATTAGCGAAGATGTCTAGGGCATTGATTCTCATTTGTTTAGCTATTATTTTAAACAGTGCTAACGTTTTTGCGTACAAAGCTTCGTTTCGAGACATTCAGATATATTGTGCACTGAATAATAGTGAGTGAGTCGAATCATGCTAGTAAAGGTATTTATTCAATTCCTGACTAATCTGCCTCATTGTTTTGTGATTGTGATTGACGTCTGTGTTGGTCATAAGTTGGCACAAATAATATTTGAGTTGGATTGCGAGTTAAAAGAATCATTTCATTAGAATCATGCAGCATTGAATCCGTACTTTCACTTGCATCTAACTCTTAATTAAACTCAAAGCTCTTTATTAACTCACCTCTAAGAGTTTATATGTATCTTTTCATTAGTTACTGTTTAATTTATGATTCATTCTTTTACAACCCCTAATCATACTGGTTCATGAAGTAGAATGCAAAATGAATGGATAGCAGCGCAAGCAGTGAATCTTTTTAATTCGTTATGAGTGAGTCGATTGAAGACGCATAGAGTGAATGAGTTGTGTTCTAAAAGAGTGAGTTGTTAGTCAACACAGAGAGTGAATGAGCTCTATGCAGCTAAGATGGAGTCTCTGTTCGGTGCAGCGAGCAATTAAATGAGCTGAATGTAAGATAAAAAAGCTAATCACTACTGGTGCATAAAGTATTCAAATCAATCAATTCGTCTTAAAGATAGTCGAGGCAAGTAGTGAGTTATACCACACAAGAGTGAGTGAGCTTATTGCAGCTTGTGAGTTACTTGAAGTTCAATAACTAGAATCATTATACTGTACATTATGTTGTTGTTAATTTCAAAAGACTTTAGATTCACATCTCTTCAACGACTGATTTACTGTGATTCAACGCACTAAAACGAGGCAATAATCGAAAAGAATATCGAAAATGATTCCATATTGAGTGAATTTCGCTATCTCACTCGTGTATTTCACCAATCTAAGTACACGTACAATAAGTTTCGTCTAATTCTGCGACTGTTACATGCGAGTGTAGCTGTTTCTCATCTCGTGAGCTATGAAAACAACAACATCCACTAACGTCAAACAACAAATTACATTCTGCTTCTTCCTGGACTCTATCCATTTTAATAATTTCACCAGCAAAACTCATAAATTTACCAACTGTCTGTGTCCACTCGCCTGTCACACGGTGCTACATGCCCGGCGGATATAGGGAAAACTTCCCTACCCGGTCACAACAATGTACCGGACACGGCCAACAACATGCGGCCCCCACACCTACCGAGTTTCTTGCAAGCTAATTCCGACCACTCCATCCAACTTCGAAAAGCGATATAAATAATGTTCTTGGAAACTAATTTCTTTCTTCCAATGCGGCCTTCTCCCCGTCACTGTATCAGAGCTCTTCATCAGTGCGACATCTTTCGATGTCCGGCAGGCATTCTGGGAGTGTGCGAGGGCGAAGATAACAAGCAGCCCTACACAAAAGGAGGGTAAAAGGAGGGCAGCAGCAGCAGCAGCAGCAAAACTTCAGATCATTCGACTTGATGGAGGCAAAATTGGGTCGACAATCCTTCGTTCAATCGGAGACATCTACGGCCATCTCTCCCGCTTTTCGCATTCCAGGGCGAGAATGTAGCGTTATTTGTTTCGTGTTGTGTATCTGGCCCGAAAATGTTGCAAGCTAGCGCCCCCGCCTCGACCGGACTTTGAGGGTGGACTTAGGATATGAGTGATTAATGAGAATCTAGATTATCGCACTAGGAGAGTACATATTTTACGGCCGATTGCTTCGTCCTTCACCAGGAACGCCCTGTGCACGTTAGTGCATCCGGTATCGGACATAGTGTGGGATGAATAGGACCCTCCCACAGGGTGTGTGTGTGTGGGAGATCTTTGTGACAGTATCCTCAAACCAACCGGGGACTGGATTTACTCGTTACATCGCCTCCAGGACCGAGAATAGGGTCTTTTCGAAGAGGTTTTTATTTAAATATCATAATTTAAGCCATCATAATCATTTTGACTTTGGGCCACTCTCCGAAGCGGTTCTTTCCGTTGTCATCGCAAAAGAGGTAGACTTCTCCAGTTACCAGGAAAATTTATGATGACATGGTTGGGCCAGCTACTCCGTGTGTGTGTGCGTGATTGCCTTCGGAATAATTTGGTGTTTGCAGTTGAGCCTTCATTATCTGTAGGGCCCGCTCCAAGCTGATGGGATTTGTGCGTCAAATGCATGTGTGCGTGTGTATGTGTATATGTGTCTAGGCTCTCCCATTGCGTCTAGAGTGGGCGTGCGGCGTTACCGCAAAAGCTCTTCGGGCATAATTAATTACCGTAATTATAACACGGCGCCTTTCGACGGCGCCGGCATGTTGTGTGGCGATGAAAGGGTTAAGCCATAAACCAATGCAATGCTTCTCTCTTCCACGAACATGCCCATCCCTCATGTTCCGGGAACTGGACCGGTGATAAGACGCTGCTTTGTCGCGGTGTGCATAAGCCACCTCAGCGCCGGCAATACAACGCTAAAGCAAATGCTTTCTTTAGTGTTTTCCGCACAATAAGGATATTAATGCAAACAATCTCGCTTGCTGGAATTTCTCGCACCGCTTGTCGGTAATTAATTTCCTCAGTCCTGAACACTGAGGAAAGGGAAGCACAACGCCACCAGGCAGCGCGGGGAGTTCCGTATTGTTTGGGCCGTATCGCTTTGAAATTAACTTCAATTGAAATCCAATTCCGGTGCTGTTGGCAGTAAAATGTTGCTGCTGCGTTTTGTAATCCATCAAACTATGATGGTGATGCTCGGACAACGTGGGCTTTAACGCTTTTGCTAATGTTGTCGTTATTTCTATTGGAGTGCAAACAAACACGATGCTAAAAACAAAGCTCCCCGCTTTGCGAAACGAAAAGGTACGTTGGAGCAGAAAGAGTGGGTGCAAATGGAGATCGTTAAACTTTACAGCACCCACTCAACTGCCGGTTACTTCTAATTTTCATGGTACCTGGTGAAATGGAGCAAAACTGGAGAGAAAGATATAGGCCTCCCACCCCCTCAGTTTTACTGCCCCGCAGCCGATTGTACGGAATTACTGAGCGATGGATTACATACCAGCAACGAAAACACCTTTGCGATAAAATTTTACGATTGCACTACTACTGCCCGCCCCACCGTTTGACCACCACCAACCACCAGGATGTCCAGGGATCTAACGGAACTCTGTCTGTAAGAAAACTTGAAACATCAGTGCAGCCGATGAGAGAAGGTGCAAACCAAAAAAAAAAAGGAACCTTATCAAATGCAATCATTTCTTCCGACTTTAACTATTTCCGGCTTTTTATTGCAATGACCATATCGTAAAACAGCTTGTTCGTACACCGTTGGGCACATATAATCATTCGATGTTTCGAGCGCATCCTCGCTCCCGTTTCTATAAGCGAACCACGAAAACTGAAAGCACTCTGCCCCGGGGGCGAAGCTGTGGACGAACTTTATCTCTTAATCTCGATGTATCTTGGTTCTTCTCTGTGTGTGTGGATGTAGTTTTTTTTTCTTTCATTTTGCTGATGTGCAAAGAACAACAGAAGCAAAAAAGAATGATCCGGAAAGCGCTCGAGGGCTTACCGTCTTTGCAGCCATAAAAGGCTCAAGACTTCCGCACACGCTGCTGATGCTGCTTACCCGGTCCTTCGAAACCGAGCTCGGTTAAAAATCCATTTCAGTGGCCAGAGGGATGAAGTGTCGGATGTGCATGGCGGCAGTGCATCTGGGGTGGTATTAAACTTTTCCTATTTGTTCCCATACATGCCCGCCGGAACAGCTCGATACACTCGAACTCTCCGAGTCGATTGGGAGAACCCAAAACCCCTCATGCCAGTTTCTTCTTTAGTCAGAATTCAGGAGGCTATAACCACCCTCTTCTTCCAATGCTCTTGCAAGTGGTCAAACGTATGAAAGTTTTTCGTATCAATTTTGGGCAATTTTAAACTGAATCTCATAAGAGTGCAGGAAGCTTTTAAGGCACTCGGGAGAGGGGGCACCTCTTATGCGAGTTTAAGATCCTCATTGCAATGCATCGATATTAAATAGCTTTTTCGTTTGTCCGCACTGTTGGGCCCGGTTGCAGTTTGCATGGCTCTGGTGGGTACTTCTGGACAAAGAGTTGGCGGGGAACTGGACAGGCGCGTAGTTAAATTGAGAAAATGATCCCATTTGTGGTCTGGATCAGCTTCGTTGGGTTTTTAGCAGCTGCCGTAAAGTCTTGCCCGATATGAAGTTTGAAAAGCATGTACAGATGTCGGAAGCAGAAGAAGTTTCGGCCAAGGAATGGTACTGAAGTTGATGTTTCTTTTTACGATTGAAGTGAGGGTTTATATGTTTTGCGTGTGTGTGTGTGTGTGTGTGGCCAAGCTTTAATTTTTAAATTATATTTGAAGTGTTTTCTTGATTTGTTAAAATATGCTGGAAACTATTTTTTTGCTTTTGGATCAAACAAAACTATGCCTGTTTAGTACTAACTGCTGCAAGACAGGACACGTTCGAATCTTACAACAATCGCGTTAACCTGCAGAAAGTTCGTCAACTTGATGTACAAACGAACTAAAGTATTCCTTCGAATTACGGACACTTAAGACATTTTTGACATGTAATATGTTCTTCCTAATTCATAATTAATCGGTCATACCTCTGCCATAAGTCACTTAACTTAACTTACTTAAAGTTTCATTCTCTACTTGACGTATCGTTCTACGCGAACATGCCGGCCAATACAGGCTTTCGAGACTAAATTCGCAGGA
The DNA here is from genome assembly GCF_016920715.1 of Anopheles arabiensis. Lineage (NCBI taxonomy): Eukaryota > Metazoa > Arthropoda > Insecta > Diptera > Culicidae > Anopheles > Anopheles arabiensis. Next base: position 65,810,551 of record NC_053518.1, on the reverse strand, counting down.
ACGCAGTCGGATAGTCAATCTTAAATATCAATGACATGCATGTTATTGAAGCGTTCGAGATAACGAATGTGCTTCGGGTCCGCCACTTTAACTGAAGCAAACATTTTAAATTTTATTAAAAAAAAATGCGAAATAATTATACTCGAAACGTTGTAAAAAAATTAAATTTCAACAATATCTTGATTTATATTTCGGACAGTTTCGAACTCATATTTCAAATCACGGATGTTTTGATTCACGTTCCGGACAACCTCAAAATTTCGTTTAATAATCTTCAGTCAATTTTGAGTGTCAAAATCCTCTTAGACAGACAGGACGACGGTCTGACTGGCAACTGGGTTTAGGTGCCTACAAATAAAAAAAAAAAAACAAGAACAAAAAATCTTGCTTCGAATTCCGGACAGAATTAATTTAGTGTTATAGTTAAAATCAGAGCATAACATGATGCAATAATGTTTTTGTTTTTATGATGATAACTACCTCTACAATGGATTCTGATGTACAGTTTTTCCCCGAGTGAATAATGCGTTCCAGGGACATTCGCGTAACTCGGATTTCACGTTTTTCAGCCATGAATGATATGATTTCAGAATGATAGAAAGTTATTTGTGATTAAACTTAATTAATCAATGTTTATTATTTCTTATTTAATGCAATTCGTGTAGAAAATTCGGGGTTTTTCTGTTAATTTAGCGATTTAAAGATTTTAGCTGTAGTATACTCATGCATTAGTGTAATCGACTGATTAGGTGTAAATTTGTAATAGTATTGGTGATAGCTTAGCATAAAGTTAGGAGTAAGTATAGGTTGAGTGAATAAAGCAGAGTGAACTTGGAAGTCAACGGTGTCGTTAATTTATTTTCAACTAGTTAAAATGGCCCGGTTACAGGGCTACGCAACGTTTATTGGGACATATACGTCTTATCAACGATATAAGAATTGCACTTCAAATAATCATTTTGTTTTTGAATCCTTTGTAAAAGAATTTTTTGTGTGCTAATATTATTTATAACAAACTTTGCAGTGTATAGGATTTAATAATTTTCTTTATTTAATGTACTTCAAATTGAATTGTGAGTGGAGTACCGGTTGGAATATTTTTTTTTATCAAAATACACACTGTTTGCGATAAATTTGATCTTTCGGGTCATATGTTCCAGGTAACATCAAGTCCCGTGGTATCTTGGCATACGCCTTATCGAATCCCGGGTATGTCGTATTCTACGAACTCTTTCCGCTCTTCAGCATCTTGAACAGTCTGGGCTGTCGGCAGACGCATGTTTTCCCGCAAACACAATGCCCTAAATTTGCCCCCCAGCATGCTCCGCCGGATGCACTGCTGCAAGACCTGAACGTTGGTACCAAGCGAAACGATTGGCAGTATCTGTCGAAAGTCGCCACATACCAGCACCACCTTATCACCGAACGTTCGGCGAATTCCCATAACGTCCTGCAGGGCGTGATCGAGGGCGCGAGCTTCTAGAGCAGGGGTCTCCAAACTACGGCCCACGGGCCGCATGCGGCCCTCGAGAGCCTATTATTAGTTTGGAGACCCCTGTTCTAGAGCATAGCCGCTGCTCATGGATGTCTCGTTCCATAAGATCAGTGATGCCTTTTGCATCAATTCAGCCAGTGCTGATTATACATGGATGTTACAGGAACTGTTAGCGTCCAGGTATAGCGATAGCTTGAATGTAGAGTGAAGCGTACGTCCCCCGGTCAGTAGCAGAGCAGCAATTCCACTTGGAGCCACTGCGATTGCAATTTTTGATTGGCATCCCGTGTACGCAATAATAGTTTCGAACGGAAACGGCTTCCCGGTGCTACCAGGTCCATCAAAGAAAAAGTTATGTCCATGTGTCTTCTCTCGGCTGGAATGTTCTGTTAAACCGTAACTATCCACTGCTGCGATAATTACATCGTAATTTATTATTCGTTTGTTCAAACGGTTCACGTATACTAATATGTAATCCAGCACATCGATAGCATAAAAGTGCTCATCGTCCACCAATGAAAATATTTCGGCAACGGATAAGGCGCATTGTAGCAGGTCTGGTCCTATCTGCATAAAGTCGAATAACTGCGGCATACAGGAAACATCGTCAGCGTCTTCTGCGGCGCGATTTAGCGCAGGTGCTGATCAATGAGTCGCAGCACTTTGAGGCGCTTGACAGCTCGCAGCAGCCGATTCTGCTCGGAGTGTGTACGGTGCACCGGCTCTGATTTCGCCGGTTAAAGTCTTCAGAACGACGTTTGCGTCCTACAATAAAAGAGGATTCTGGGACATTTCCTCCGACAATATAAGGGAAAATAGGTGACGCAGATGTTGAGCATTCGAAATGAACCTGCTTCCTGTAGGGTCCTGGATATTTTGGTATCGTCCTGCAAAAATCCAGACATCAACAGTACACCATGCGGTCAATAACGATATCAGTATGGCAGCGGTGTGTGATCCACTGGTTACCCGTACCTACATACCATGGAAGCTGCTGCAATTAATGTTATGCTTACTTGTACTTATTTAATTTTTAAACTATTTAGATCACTTCATAAATATTACACAACATATTATTCGTATGTTTGTTTGAGGTAAACATGGTTGTCGTTTTTCGTGCAACGCCTACATCGATGAATCGCTATGTCGGTGCAAAGAGTGCAAGAAAACCAACACGGTACAAAAAACATCCAAGTTATCCGCACCTAGCATCAACTCACTAACCGACATCGTCTCACTATAGAGTGAAAAATTTACGCTCTATAGTGAGAGATTGAAAATGAGAACCTTTTTGTAAAATTTGTTATAGGATTTGGTCATTGAATTATCGGTGGGGAACCGACCGAAATTATTTTTTATCGTGACATCAAGGCGTACTAAGGGTCACACACCTTTTTAATTGAGAAAAGAACATTATGGCAACCTTGTAAAATTAAAAATCGGCCAGCAATTGGACCCAACAATTGGACATGAAGAAACTCAATAAAAACATGATGAATGTTTGGAGTTTGAAGCTGTCCTTAAATTGAATCAAACCGGTAATTAGTTACCTCGTTAGTCTTCTTCTTTTTCTTTGGCATAACAACCGTTGTCGGTCAAGGCCTGCCTGTACCCCCACTGAAGTGAGCTTAGCTTTCTTTGACTTATTGTTACCATAGCAGGATAGTCAGTCCTACGTATGGGGGCACGGTCTATTCGGGGCTTGAACCCATGACGGACATGATGTTAAGTCGTACGAGATGACGACTGTACCACCAGACCTCGTTAGTACCTGGTAACAAAAAATATTGCTAGTCAAGGGTGCACATTGAAATATATCCTTTCAAAGCCATGGCTAAACTTATTTAATCCTCTGCTATTGCTCTGGTTCATCCTATAGCTTTTCTAAGGTTTTCCAGCCCTAAAGAATATGTAGATTAGGCCTGTGTAGATATGACTGAAAAAAATAATGTAAAAACTCCTTTAACACGTTAATTTTAACAAAATTCAACCATGTCTCGTTTTCTTGTTCACAAGTTCAAAACGTTCCGAGTTCAAACGTACCGATAAACTTTAAATGAATTTTTGCTTTTAAAAATCTATTGAAATCTCGCCAATAATCCCTGTCGAGACAGCAAAAACAGAACTGCATCATGTCACGTTCATGCGATAATGTTCTCCACCGTCCCTGCTGACCCCGGTGAGAACGATGCATTTACCAAACAAACAATCGATTAAATCGATACTTTTAAACAGATTTATCCTTGCTAGCTGCTGCCTTATCCTTCCGGTTGCAGCGCATCGAAAGCTGTGCGAATGAAAAACACACACACAACTGCCGTAAGAAGAACGCTCCCAAGCGCAATCGTCCCCGCGTACAACCGATCCTCGCAAACACTGCACTTAAGCTTCTCTCGGTACGTTCTTGGCTGCTGGAATGATGCTCCCCCGATAAGGCTAACGCAAACAAATCGTCTTCACCCGAAGAAGCATCAGAAGCCCGGCCTGATCCTTGGCCAATCACAAAGAAATGCAGTACATTCTTCAACTACCGGAGTGATGTGTACCGTAGCATGTTGTTGCCGTTTCAGGGCCCCTCCTAAGCCCGGCCAATAAACGCACACACGTGTTCCTCGTGTGTGTATGTGTTGTTTGGCCCTTTCCGCCTGTGCCGCCATACCAGCAGCCATTCCTTTGCCAGGTTTTATATTCAAAAGCAATTTTACGCCAGAGTAGTCTGTAAATATTTATGCATAATAATCTTTCCCCCATTCGTCGTGCTTCTGTGGGGAGAGCGCATTGGCGTCCGCAACACAGTACGGACAGGCATGCACACACAAACACATACACATGCGCAAGCAACAGTGGTGTTGTAACTAATTTGAATGTACAAGTGCCGATGATGTTCTGCCATTTTTGCCACCCCATTCTGTGGAACGAAGCGGTGGTGCAGCAAGGGAAAGCGATCATTCAGCGCTCGCCTGGTGAGCGTTTCCAGGAATGCTTCGACATGATTTGAGGCAAGGGCCTCGGGATACATTCTGTCAGTGTAACGCGTCCTACCGGTGCCAGTTCATCAGCCAGTGTCCGGAGGAGAGGATGTTGTTTGGGGTAAAAATTATCCTACGAAAGAGTTTTCCCACCCTCGTCGGCAGGCACTGGCAGGCCGTGTTGCCTTCTTCTTAGAGCCTCAAGCAGGCACCCGTTTGGATCCTGGGTTTTGTCCTGTGTTTTGCTTTCCAACGGCGCTTCCACCGCTTCCCAAAAAGGTGGACACTCTCACTGGAGACAACGTATGCACATAATCTAACAGTTGAATGGAGCTTCTCCCCACACACACACCACTCTATCTCTCTCGCTCTCTCGCTCTCTTTGTCACATGTTATATGCAGCTCCATTCTGTGCGGACTCTGGTGCACATCCCAGGCACTCTTTTCTGTATCATCCTTGCAAGCAGAAACACCAGCTGCAGCCAGCGCCCGACTCCAGTGGGTGAATAATTTATGACAAGTGGGTTCTTCTCTTCGCCCGCTGTTCGTCCCATTTTCCGATCGGCCCGGTACGGCAGGGCAAAATGCAATCGTTTAGTAAGTTTGTAGGCTATTTTTCCAACCCCTTTGCGGTGACTGTACCTCCCCTTGGGAGCACTGCATTTTTGCGAAACCGGGACCGGGTGTTCTGCCGCATCGGTTACATGCTTAATTGGGTCAGCCCATTGTCATATGTTTCAATCATCCCTAGGGAGTGGAAACAACCCTTTCCTCGTCGCTTGCTACATCCACCACCGGAGGATACATTCTTCATCTTTTCTGCACGAGGCGATGGCACACACACACATGCAGCCGGAACACATCGAGTCCGGGGCGGTGTTTTGCAATGAAAAATCAAAACCCTCCCCGACCCTCGTTTAGCTGGCTGTGGTTTCCTGGTGAGGCAGTTTGTCGGTGAAAAATTAAACAATTAACGCAACCACAAAACCACTTTCACACACACAGCCGTACAAGAACATGGTCACACTTTTATCACTGCGACAAGGCAGGCACAATCCTTTCCCCGCCTCGAATGATAAATGTACCAGCTGTCGGGCAGGATGCGTTGTTTTATCGGTTTTACTTGCAACCACGGTGCAATAATGAGGGTAGAGGGGGGGGGGGGTGGCACGCTCATAAATAAGGCAAGTAAAGGCTCATAAAGTGCAGTAAATTTATGTTGCGGGTGGTTGGGTTAAGGGAGTCGTATGCAACGAGTTGAAGGATGAAAAAAGCTGCAGTAAGCCGCTTTGTTGAAGGTACAAACATAAACTCAAAATTACGCTTATTACTGTTAACATCTTGGAAGCGCCTAAATGTATGCATTTTGCATTAGAAGGCCATCTATTACAACGTCTATTACAGTGACTGACACAACATTGAATGATTTTTTTTAAAGCAAACACATATTTAGAAGGCCCTGTTTATATTCTTCTTCTACTTTGCGGGACGTTCTAAGCGGACAAGCCGGCCTACATAGGCTTACATAGGTCACACAGGCTTATATAGACCTACATAGGCAAGTTCTTGCTACGGGGTGGCGGTCCATTCTAGACTTGAACCCACGAAGGACATGTTGTTAATTTAGTTCAATTCTTACTCAAACAGCATTGAGTCAAACTCATAGAGAAAACCTTTTATGTGCATATACATCTGCAAGGTTTGTTAGGCGCCTAAATGTATGTATTTTTTACAAAGACAATATATTACAGAATTGACGTTAACACAATTTTAAGCTAACGAAAATGCATACAAGGACTAAAAGTATGCAATTGTATTTCCAAAGCCATCTATCTAGCTAAACGTTGATCTCAATACAATTTATTTAAAATGTGTAAATTGGATACATATACAGGGTTTTCCAAGTCAGTTTCGAATGTAAAACTTGTTATTTACCACGTGCAAGATTTTAATCCACATGAATTTGATATTTAGTTTCCATCACCATATTAAAAAATCATCAGCTTAATTTTCAACACGTCTCAAGCATACATTTGGCATACATTTGGGCTCTTACAACGAATCAAGGGGCTTTAAATAAATTATGTCCTAAAATAAGTATCAAACATAACCTACAGTTATTTGTGATGTGTTGAAAATTATGTGAAAGAACTGAAATTTCGTTATAAAGCAAATACACTATTAGATAACATATTTTGAAACATATCGTGAAAGCGGTGAATAATTATCTTCACATTGACTTGGAAATGCCTGTAAATGACCTCACATTGACAAGCCCTTGCGTTTTGAACAGCCTAAATGTATACAATGTCTGATTTAAATCTGCCTTTCTTGTTCAATATTGATCTGAACAGCATTTGACAATAAATAATACTACATAAAACGGCTTCTTTAAAGAAAAAATATATTTAAAGCCCCTTGTTTCATTGTAAGTGCCCAAATTTATGCCATTTCTCTTAAAGTGCATCCCATCTTCGTCACTCTCGGAAGTTATTTTTATTATTTTTATTAAAGATATTTTATTAGTTATTTTTTTTTTTAATTTAAAATAAAGAGGTATAGCTATTTCTACAGAGTTCGCTAAAAATGTACCAAAAACCCTTTTAAATCAGCCTCTGCTTTTATTTAAGCGCCTAAATGTCTGCATCCTTTATAAATAATGTCTCTTATTTGTTTCAATATTGATCCCAAACGAAGTAGACGGTGATAGATGTTGTGATAAAAGTTTTCTTTGAATCAATAACGTAATTTAACATCTACACAATCTCCTTTTTAAACCTTTTGTGCTTAAAAGTGCACAAACCTATTATTCCTATCGTATTGCCAAGACAGATCTTTATTGCATGGGCTATGGGTTAAGTTGCAAGTGCAAATGCTGTAACCGAGGGACGATTTACGCTCCAAACACAACATACTGACCCCAATGCTAGAAGAATATCGTAAACCCACAGCCACTGCAGCTTACAATCTCGTTGCGGTTTCGTCCAAGTATCGCTATCGACTAGAACAATGTAAATTCCTACCCGATTTTGCAAACCGAACTACATGTACGTGCTTCGGTTTCACTTCCCGGCAGATGTTCGAACAGTGTACAAAGCCAGACAAAGGTTAGTTTTTTTTCACTCACCTTGCAATTCGTTTCCGTTGCCGGCAGCAGGAAGCATTATTAAAGATTCTTTGATTTCTGCTCTACGACAAGCGTCTGTCCTGTCCGATCAGGGTTTGTAAAATGATTTCCTATTCCGAGCTGAACATACGCCCCTGCACCGACCGGCGTAATGAGCAATGCAAGACGCAGACCGTACAGACGTCTGTCGGAAACGAACAATCTCCCCCACTCGGGCGATTGATAGCCAACTGTCCCACGCAGCAGCACCAAGAGATCGTCCCGGTAACGAGACAAACGGCTACCGCGCAAAAATCCAAAAGCAAAATCAATTTCCCTCCGGTCTATCTCCGATCCGAGGTTGAAACCGTCAATCTAGGTAAACGCTTCTCGACCCACATCCCAGATGGGTTGAGCCATGTGGGGCTGAAAGCAAACTCAATCCTTCATCGTCATCGTTTTGTCGATCGCTTAAGGAGCGGGAAAGCCGTTACCCGATGTGACGCCCCGTTTGGCGTGTTGGTAGCATCCTGGCGGCGAAAGGCGGCAGAAAAAGATTCCAGATAATTGGCCAAGTATAACAACAAACCACCGTGTACCGCGTACGTACGACCACCGGCTTAACCGTTCCACGGCGAAGCCACTCGAGCAAACGTGTCATGTACGCGGTGGTGGTGGTGCTGTGTCGAAAGATCGATTTCACTGGCGTCGACGACTGCCGGCTGCCGGCTGCACCGAAAGCACTGCAAATCCTGCCTCATTACTAGCGATTTAAGTTCACCTCTTTCGTAGCAGCACGGGGGAGAGTTTGAAGGAGCAGCTTCATCTTCTCGTGCAAAGTCAAACCAACAGCATCAGCTGCTACTGCTGGCGCGCGATGAAGATGGTGTCTTCGTAATTGGGTGTTTTCAGTTCAAGCTGTGGCTGAGGAGCGTGTATGGATGTGCGCCATTGACACCATCCGTTGCTTTTCTACGACAGCACACGACGGCTTTTCTCAATTGACACTTTTCTTCATTAGATTCATTGTTTTTCTTGCACTTTTGCTTGCCTTTCGTTGCAGGTGAGTGGGCCGACAAAACTGTTGCTGCTGCAGCTAAGCGAGTGAGATTCTTATCCTTTACCATCTGGCTTTTACAATGTCTTGCGCGTTTCGTGTGACCCAAAATTGCTGGTAAGAAAATAGTGAAGCTTTAATTTTGCTAATGCTAGTTTTGTCCATCCCTAAAACAAGCCGATCGAAGCAGTAGACCCCGTCCTGTACAGTAATCGATCTAAAATGTTGATAGCTTAACGCGTTTGTTGTGCCGTAACAACCAACACAGCCACTTACAAACAGGCACACGAAATGTAATGTGGAACATGAGTTATAGCTTTATAATTGACCACTTAAGCGCCGGACTTCGCACAGAGAAACAACGGGCCGGAAGCGATGCTTCAACACGAAGCAGTCAGCCATTTTCATGGTGCAAAGTAAACGCACTAGAAGGTACACATACAGTTGCTCGCGGAATAGATGGTACAACTATATTGAATTTGTTACGACTAGCCTCCGTACATCGAAACATTCGTTTGTTTTTATTCACGATTGTTACAAGAGACATTATTCATTTTATTATTTTCATCATCGTGGTCGATATCTTATTTTTGTTTTTATTCTTTTAATTCTTATTTTTCTTCATTTTTACCATATGTTTCCTTTCATCTATTTAGAAATTAATCATTTTTAGGTCATATTAAACTCAAAACAAAAAAATCCACAAGATTATTTGATAAAACCTAGCTAAATCAATTTAAACGAAGTTTACGATTTGAAGCGATTTATGAAGCAACTTCTTAGTCCTTCTAAGTCCTACGTTGAACGTCTTCGCCAAATTTATCAAAAAAAAAAAAATGGCTTATGGCAATGGGAATGGTTTGGCAGGGGTGGATTAAGCAGTACGCAAACTAAGCGGCATTCAACATGGCAATGGGAATGGTTTGGCAGGGGTGGCAGTACGCAAACTAAGCGGCTGAGTGGGTCTTCGAGAAAAAGAACTTACCTCCCGCGCACAAGTAAATTGGCTTCGCAATCCTCAATTTCTATCGTATAGAATTCCTCATATAACTTCTCGCTCGATACTTCAGAAAGGTTAATATTCGTGTCATCGATTAGGGCATTCACTCGTATTAATCCGCCACTGATTTATCTACAAGTGGAACCAGTTACCGAATCAGTGTAGGTACTGTATTGGTTCCTGAGCCGGGTAGGTTGCGCGACTGAGATTGATACTGCGTACAATGTTCAAACAGTTTTAGGACCGTTACATATAGGTTCATCATCACTTCCAGAACTGCTAGGTCTTCATAGACATAGCAACTATTTAAAGTTCGCTATAGGACTGGCATCAGTTTTAGGAACGGTATGAGTATAGGGTTTGAGCCGGTCTCGTAGTACAGTCGTCAACTCGTACGACTTAACAACATGCCCGTCATGGGTTCAATCCCCAAATAGATCGCGCCGCCATACGTAGGACTGACTATCCTGCTATGGGGGGGAATCAATTAGTCACTGAAAGCCAAGCCCACAAGTGGGTACAGGCAGGCAGGCCTTGACCGAAATCGGTTGTTGAGCCAAAGAAGAAGAAGAAGACGAGTATAGGATCAGTTCCAGGATGAGTTCCACAACTGATATAGATTGTATATCAGTTACAGGACCGGATTAGTTCCAGGTCTTGTAAGAGGTAAATAAAATCAGATCCAGAGTCGGCATGGGTTTGAAATCGGTTCCAGGACCTACATGAGTTTAGCAGCCGTTTCATTTAGTGTAATTCTCGGATTCGAAAGGTATCTTGTAATGGCTTTGTGTTGAACTGTATTCGGGCTTAATTAACTTTATTATCTACGAAATGAGGTCAAATAAAGGAACAGGTAATAAAAATTCAACTAGAATTACCGAGAGAAACTAATGATGTACAGCTGTACCATCAGTTCTGTACTCCACTGTAGTGTCATGCAAAACATATTGCGAAATAGGCACTGGAGCGGGGGTTATAAAAAATCACTGAAAAAAATCCAAACCCCATTAGTGATGAGCCTTTTGCATGTTGATAATGGGTAAGGCAGAGTTATTTATTTCCAATTAAGTTTATTTCTTAACAACTCGTAAACGAATAACAATCCCAACTGGACCAACGTTCGCGTAAGAAAACAAAATCGTTACTTGAATTGTTTTGCAACTTGCTCCGTTTTCTTGATTGTGCTTCGGCTGATGTGCTCGATCCCCTCATGGATCCTTATAACGTTGACCGTCGTCCTTGAATGAGGCAAGATCTGCTCCGTCGATGAGCTGTTGACATCGCACGCCACGCTTCCAATTACGTCAAACTGACGGCCACTTCTCCCCGGCGGGCTCATAAACATCATCGTCGCCCATCGTGCATCGGAGTGGCCCTGTGTCACTCATTAAATCTAAGATTTCAGCCTCATTAAAGCGTTAACGTCTGCCAATAATGATTGTTTTCTTGTTTATGGCTCCTTGGAAACACACCAACTCGGGCCACAGCCAGGGCCGGTGTCTTAGTGAAGGCGTTAGCAACGACTTGCGAGGTAGTACACACTATGAACGCTCGATTGCACCTGTCAAACGGTCCCCGCCATCGTCGGCAATATCCTTGTGGCTTGCAAATGAGGAAATTGGCATTTCAGTCCGGGGCGTACACCACTTCCGTAGTGCATGCAGGAATACCATTGCACGCATTCTGAAGACGACATCGAGGACACACCATCTTGAAGAAGAGACTAGCGCAGAAGGAGCACACACTAAGACGCTGTCGTACTGCAGACACACGGCACCATAGCACCCTAGAGACGAACGGAGTACAGCAAGCAACGAACCCGGTGCCTGTGCCGGTAATGGTCCGGTTTTAGGGTCATGAGTTTCGGCGTCCCAAGGCAGCTCGGGGATGTCGCAACTGTTTCCCATTTTGCTAGGCAGCAGTTTTGCCACACCAGACGACACACTCGACTATGCTGCGTGCGTTTCCCACCAACCGAATGGCGCACCACTCCAGCAATAGGTTGGCAATGGGGCGGTGATGGGCGCGGGCACAAGGGTGTGTTTTATTTTACGACACCATATCCTTAATTAATTTAGTTTAGAAATTCTATAAATCCTCTCGTTAAACTCAATTTAATTACTGACTCTACAATCGTTAAAACCGGAAACAGGTATGCGCTTGCCCTCCGGAACACTCTTTCCCCACTACAGTCGACGACGACGACGACGAAGAAGTTGTTCCGAAAGGTGTACCCTGTTCTCTCTTTGCACTTTGCAATCATCTTTTCCTTCTACGGTGAAGCTCTTGGTGTTTGGTGAGGTGTGTTGTACCTTTGGAGCAATAATTTCATCTCATTGCGTTGCCCCGTATAGACTGCTGCAGAGGTGGCAAGCGCTGTTTGACCTTTCACCCCTTTCCCTCAAGCAAACGGTTATCACCTGCAGGTCTCCCATCCTCTCTCGCTCTACAGTATAACGTTTTTGCGCACCGACCGATCCGGAACGATTCGCTCGTTTGGGGACTGCTGTTTGTTGCTAATTTGCGACCGTTTGCTCTGTGTGTTCTGCCGGCGAAACACCCTCGATTTTGACCTTTAGCGTACTCCCCTCAACCCCCCTGCAGTGAAGAAGTTTGCGTGTCGCAGTTAGATAGTTATGCCATTTGAGTTATGTCAATAGCAGGTTGTTGCAATTTGCCCGTTTGCGCCGAGTTTTGCCGATGCAGATGACGTGGGATGACGACACGGTGTGGCTGGTGTGGCCGGTGTGGAATAAATTCGAAGAGGCGTGGACGGTACGCCTTACTCTCTACTGGCTTGCTAGAAAACATGACGCATAAGTGCTATTTTTTGTGTGAGTCTTTTATAATTCATAAAAGTAGGTCATATCGTTGTGATATAAAAAAGGGAAAATTAACTGTTAAAACTATCTCTCGCGGGGTCTCTCATACGTTCTTATATTTCAATTCGTACCCTGTATACAAAAGTACTATTTTATAAAATTTATCCCAACCTAGCAATCTCCCGATCTCCATTTGCGGGGGGTTTCACTCGTAAAAGTCAGAGCTTAGGAAATCTTAGAACGATATGGTGTGTATGTATGTCTTTCTCACAAACGTTCGCTTCATTATTAAATTCTTAAATTCGCTCACATCTAACTTAACCTCTAAACGCATTCCTTTTCGCTGTGTCCTGCTTCTTCTTCCACTACAACTGTGATGAACGCGCCTGCTGCGCGGTTGACAACTCTAAACCCTGCTGCCATAAAGTGAACTAAGACCGTCGAGCGTTTAAATGAAATGGAAATGATTGTATGACGAACAAAAAATGGGCGGACACATAGTATGGAACGATGAATGAAGTTAAGTGCAAAACGTGCCTTATTGTTCCTCCTCATTCGACACGGAGGAGGAGTACTGCATGCTATGCCTCCTGTAGGCTGCTTTTCCCCCCCGTTATTCGGCGAGGTTTCGGGCAGATTATTTGCCCCCGGCCGGTGGCGCCTTGCCACCGTCACCTTTGGCGCTCGGTTTCTGGATGCTAACGTCGATCACGGGACGGTTGTCTTCGCTCGAATGGTGACGCTGCTGCGGTTGCTGCTGAGGCTGCTGAGGCTGCTGCGTTGCTTCGCTTCCGGCCGTTGCGTTGGCCTGCTGCTGGATGTACATAATTTCGGCATACTCGGTCGACTCGTTGCTGACGGCGGCCGGCGGTTTGTTGACGAACGAGATCTCCCCGGCGGCTGGTTTTAGCTCCAGTTCGGCGTACACCAGCGTTTGATCGTCCTGGTGGATGGGGTGGAACGCAAACACGTTGTTAGAACACGGTGGTAAAAAGGGGGTATGGCACACTAAAAATATCTTACCTTTGTCGGTTTACCCGCTACATCAGACGACTTTGTGTCCTGCTCGTCGACGGCCGCTACGTCCGGGGTGGTGACAATTTCTTCAGGCAGTTCGTTCGTTCCGACACCACCTCCACGCTGCAAGCGTTTGGCGAAAATGTTCTTCAGGCGCTGGGTTTTCGTCATCGGTTGCTTCACTTCGGCACTTTCGGTGTCGCTACTGCATTTGGGTGGAAGTCGTTGGGAAGAGGGAAAGACACAGACAAAGGGTAAGATTGAGGCACAAAAACTCACATTCAGTTTGATTTTTTTTATCTACTTAAGCTTAGCTTAAGCTAAATTAGAACTAAACGGTGATTTGGAAAAAAACTGGCTACAAATACCTCTTAGAAAAACAGTTTTAGTGCAATTCAATAATAATATATTGGTGTTATATCCAATTTAGAGGAACGGTTTTGTACAAAATCAATAAATAAGCGGTAATTACAGGGTTTCTTGCATTTATTTCTTGATCTTTTGTGTGTTCAAGTCTTTTTCCTGAATTTTATGTTTTAAAGAGCTTTTTTTCTGTAGCATTGTTATCCTGGTTGAAGGATAGATTTAGACAGATTATAGTTTTTTAATCAAACATAATAATAACAGAGGTTTCCAAGTCACTTTCAAATGTAAACATTGTTATTAACAGCGTAAAACATGTTAATCCACAACAATTTATTTTCCAAAACAAATTTATTTTATTTCCATCATCATCATTTTCAATTTCTTCCCTGTGATTTTCAACACGTCTCAAGTTGGATTGAGTTTGACAGTTCTTTGTTATGTGTTGAAAACCATGTGTTGAAACTGAAATTTCATTATGAATAAAATACACTATTTGGCAGCTGTTGAAAAACATCTTGGATGTGATGAATAATGATGTGCTCATTCGAAAATTACTTGGAAAACGCTGTATTCTGTATTTTTAAATTGTACGTTACAGGGATTTCCAAGTCACTTTCAAATGTAAACACTGTTATTCACCGTGTTAATCCACATCAATCTGATATTTCAGTTCCATCATGATAATTTTTAATTTCTCCAGCATGATTTTTAACACTTCAATGGGTTGCTGTCATCGTTGCTTCACCGGATTTTGAAGCCGGATCTCATCCCGCATTGACAGGCTGTTGAAAATCATACTGAAGAAATTACAAATTATGACGATGAAAATGAAATATCAGAGTGACGTGGAATAACTTCTTGGACGCGGAAAAAACAACGTGCACATTCGAAAGTGGCTTGGAACACACTGTAAGGCCGAAGCAAACCCATATAAATAAGAATCATAATTTTAATATGTAATTCTGCGCTAAAAAACGCTCCAGAGATTGTGCTTCGGTTTGCAACGATAAAACAAGAAACCTTGTAAAACAGAAATTCCATTCCCAGCTTGCCAAAAAAGTGATCAGACCCTGTTTAATAGATCCGTTAGGGAAAAGATTAATCAACAAAAAACCCCATTTTAATACTTAACGTAAGAAAGTTTTATACCGTGTAAGTTGTACTGTATATCATGCTGAAATACAAATTAAAAGAACGATATAACTACATTCAAATATTACAATTTGAAACTAAATTAGAAAACAAAAATAAAACATAAAAAGCGTACTATTTTACAATAATTTTTTATTGCAATAAATAAGAAACTCATCCCTGGCAAAATAAAAGGGCAATAAATTAGCGTTCATCTGTACATAAGGTAATACGTAAACGGAGAGGATAATAAAGGCAGAAGTATTAGCGAGCGTTTATAAACAACTGTATTAAGTATTAATTCTATTTGTTTACATTAGCTGTGTTGCTGTTGTAGTGGTTGTTGTTGGAGTTTTTGTTTTGTTTTAAGGAGCGCTGTTTAACACGTAAAATATCCGCTTTAACTACAAAAAATGGCAAATCGTTGCGAGAGTACGGCTGCATTTAAATTAGGGTACGGTTCCGCGAGGAGACAGTGTCATTTTGGAAGGGGAGAGAGTAAGCGTTCCGCTATCTCTTTCGCTATATGCTATCATTATCACACCTAACTAAATGAGTTGAGTTCTGTCCTGTGTTCCTGTGGCACCGTAGTGACGCACCCCCGGGTTTAGTAAGTGAAACAGAGGGCACACTTCAAAAAATCTCCGTTTCACGCTTGCGCTTCAAGGCGGCCCCGGATAGCAAAAGCTGGGCCTGTTTCTCGAGCAGCTCGCGCTGCTGGTGCGGTATCCAGCGCTTCTGGGCGGTGGCCACCGGCAGCCCGACCTGGTTCGGATCACCGTACCCGATCGTGGAGCTGGAGTCGGACGAAAGGACGCTCGCATTGTCAAAGTTGCCACTGTTGATCGAGTGCTGCGGTTCGCGCCGGATCGCACCGAGCGGATAGGCTGCGTCCAGCGGGTTTTGCCGAACGTTCGTTGGCCGCAGGATGGAGCTGTTGATGTTGTCGGGTGTCGGTGGCATTACCGGAATGGTGGTGGTAGTGGTAGTTTCGCCATTTAAAACGTTTGCCTCCACGACGATGCCGGTAGCAGTTGGTAGCATTGTTTCACCGACACCATTGTCTGTAGTGTCACTGTGGTTAGGTTATTTGGAGTGGGAGGGAGTCCGAAAATAAATACGGGTAGGATAGTGTTTAGAGGGAGGAGAAGGAAAGAGAGAAGAGGGGTAGGTAAATAGATTTTTTGTACATTTTACGAGTAAAGTTTGTTAGAACGCTGACCAATTGAACCTTAACACCATGTATTATGAACGCTTTTGGTTTTTGAGATGAGTTTTGAGAAACGGAAACGAAAGGATGAAGTAAACGTTGGAATGAAGAACGTGAGATGACACCGACCAAGCGAAACTACACCGAGTGTTACATTACAAATTCTATCCACTTTTACATTAATTGCACACACATAAAAACAAAACACACAGTTTGAAATGATTTTGAATTTTCCTTCCAATGGGGTTCGTCGCTTACGCTACAATACTTACGTTTCACCGATTTTCGCTGCACTGGTAGAGGTGGAGCTGTTTTTGCCTGTAAATGAAATAAGAAAAAAAAACACAATATCAACCACAGTGATTAACAGAAGGCTTACAGAGTTTCGAATATTGTCATCCAAATAGTGTGTCGATGTGCGGAATATTATTCACATTTAAACAAACAAATTGTCTCCCCCCAAATTCAACCAAACAGACACACACAGTGATTTACAACAACAAGCAAAAGAGCAGAAAGAGGTTAAGAGGTTTGTAGAGGCTTGTTTATTCGTTTGGAGGTATATATTTACAATGAAAGTATGTAAAAAAACGGAGAAATAAGGTTTAAAAAATTCAGCACAGTTTCGTGCGTGATTTTTTGTTAACTTCGCTATGTGCGTGCGGTTCTGATTGTGTTCGCGCAGTTTATCGATCGCGTTGCGTTGTTGGTTTAAATAAAACCTAATGGGTGATTTTGTTGTTCTTGCTTCTATGATTGGTAATTTGAATTCGCTTATTTGAATGATAATTATTTGATGTAAAATTCATACAAGAAACAGCTCCTTGAGATTCGTAATGTAAACGAGTGGGGTATAGAAGAGATTTTGTTTGCAAAATGTGCAAAATATCCATTGTCTTTCTGATATGCTTTGCGCACGCTGTAGTCTGTTAAAATTTGAACACAATCTGTTTTGCGTTAAAGATATTTTGCAGCTCCTTCCTATAGTCGTTAAATTAGCATCTAATTACGGTCGTAGATCCTTCTAGCAGTGGAAATAAAATCTAATATATGGTCTTTTTTAAGACATTTGTCACACGCTACTGGTTCCACCGGCAACAAAGTTACGGGGAAAAAGGTGTTAAATAAGGGTGCAGGAGCAGCAGTAGGTGACATCTTGTTTGTTTCTTTTTTTTTATAAAAAATATTTGCAGAACATTCTCATAACCACTCATAACCGCTTCTCTATCTCTCTCTCTTTGCTGTCCTTCTAATTCTGCCGTCTCCCGCAATTATGCATACTTTGTGCAAATAGTTTAGAGCTTAATCGAAACCGCTAACGAAAAGATCAACACATTTCCGCTGTGCTTATGAAATACACATATCGTATCGTTTTCACTATTTAAATTAGCTTCCTGTTGACACATACGATCATTACCGTCCTTTTCTTCCTTCCGCATTCGTTATCGTGTCGTCCTTATTACCTAATCCCGTCTTGGGGTCAAACTGTACTGTACTCACTTAACTAAACAATCCCGTCTTGGGGTTCAAAAGATTTAAGTTTATTCAATGTTCCGTTAAGTACGGGGTTTTACTGTAAGAAAACTGTTCGAATGAATTGTTTTAGGGTTTTTGTATGCGTGTGTGTGTGTGTGTGTGGAATTTCGTACTGCTGCCAAAAACTGCCAACAACTGGAATTCATACCGGCCGATACTGCCATCTTTCACTCTCTTCTCTCTTTCTATTTGTCGTATTTTCGTTATACGTATACTTTCCATTACATTACGCACTTCCTTCCCTCGTATCGTTCTACTTTAAGTAATACTAAAATCAACATTAAGGATTTTCACATTTCGGGTAGCGCTACACCTTCGCTCAAAAAAACATTTCACAATTAAAATTTTCTGCCATGTTTTGTTAAGGGAACGACCGCTGCATACGCACGCAGTTCCAGGTTCGAAATTGGGTAAAATCTGCTTTTTCCCCTTCATTTTTTTAAGGATTCTCGTTGGTTTTGCTAATTGCTTCTCGCGCGCCCTTCGCTTCTCAATGAGATTCGATTATTTCAATCATTATGCTGTTAGTGACGATCGCAAAACAAAACAATTCCAGCAGCAGCCGCTGCCGCTACCTACACACTAATCAAATAACGAAAAGCAGAGTAAAAGGAACGCATCTCCTGTTGTGTGTGTGTGTTGGTTTTTTTGTTTGTTTGTTTGGGTTGCATTAATCACCCCTGGCTTAATCAACGATGGAAAATAAGAGAAAGCGTGGAGCCAATCATATCCGTATAAGAAGCAGCAGGACTCGTGCTATCTGTTTGTATGCCAAAACAGTTCCCACCACTCGACGTAAGACCAAAAAAAGGAAATTGATAAAAACAACAACAACAAGCAGAGGAAAAGCTTCCTCTAGAACTCACACAAGGAACCCGGCGCCGCACGACGGGGAAAAACCCCGCTTAATTTCCATGCTCCATGGAGATGTTTTTGTGCTGCGCCCTGTGCTCCTCCTCTTAGCCTTGTTTTGTTGTGTCTTGCCGAGTGATTTTGTGTTTCTATTTTTTTTTTGCTTTTGAACGGTTTGTTATTTCGGTTCCTTTGCCTTGCTTTCTTCCGAAATTGACGGTCTAGTCCTTCAATCATGGCCTAATGTTTCTTTTCTTCTGCACACACACACACTCTCTCTCTCTCGCCTCTTCTCGAAAGCAGTCGTTAATTAGTTCACCTCTTCTTCATGCTGTTGTTGTCGTATCCTCTCCTCTCTTGTCATCTTCACTTCCGGCGTCACTTCTTTTCTACGCACTTTTTTCTCGTTCGCCCAAGCCGGAAGTGGTTTTGAATGAATGTCGAACACACCACCACCATCGTGGTGCTAATATTTCTTTTCATGCACAACAACAACCGCGGTTTTTGCCTTCTTCCTCCTTCCTCTGTCCTTCTCCCTCAACACACAATCACAATCCTTACACAAGTGCTAAATAAGCAGATACATCCTGGGGTGTAAAGTGGAGGACTTGGTGTGCGCGGTGGCGAGAAATCTACACCGATGTGTTCGTTTTGCTGTCGGCCGACTTTCCGTTCTCCTGCTTGGCCGCTGCCGGCGGCGGTACGATCGGGGCGGCCACCGGCTGCTGCTTCGCCGCCTGCTTGCCGTTCTCGTGCTTGCCGTTGGTGGTCGCTGCCGCGTGCCGCTCGTCCCCTTCGTGGACGTAGTGGGCGGCCGGGTCCTGGGTCTGCAGCCGCTCGTCAATCTCGTCGTCGTGCGGGTGCGGCGCAATCTGGGCCTCCGAGTCCGGATTGATATCGGTATTGAGGGAGGCGCCTGCAAAAACAACCAAGAAACAGAATCAGGACACAGTCGTTCTCTATCTAGCACAACAGCGGTGTGTGGGGTTGGTTTGTTTGGAGGGAGCGTCTTAGGGGTGGTCTGGTTTTTTTTTGTTCGGTCTATTTTGTTCTTGGTCTTTGACGGTCTTTGTTTCCACGCATTAATTGGTTTTTGTTGGTTTGCGTCCAGGCGCACGCCCCTTTCTGCTCAAGCGGGATAATATGGATTGACTCCTTTCGCTACAGATACACATCCTACACATTCACCCGGGGTAAATGTGTGAGCGAGAGTTGTTTTTTCCCGTTGCTTCCAACGATATTGCTTGCAACAAAAGTAAAAGGATATGCGCTGGACGTGCCGTAGCATTTTACACGGCAGCGCTTGTGCTTTGCATTTTTCATCCTTCTGTGTCAAGGTGGACAAGTTTAGCTCTGCTCTTGTTAAGTCTTGTCAAAGTAATAGAGAGAGAGATAGAGATTGTAAGGTACAACAGCACACAGCAAAGAAGCAGTCGTTGAATGCTGTTCAGAATTAATTTTGCATCTGATTAAATATGAAGCATTAGTGGTAGTTTCAGTAGTAGCAGTAGTAGTAGTAGCAAGAGCGGTAGCGCACCAGCATAGAAACTGGTAACATTTTGTTTTTCTCCAGGTAAACCACATTAGCCACCACGTGGTAGGTAGCAGCATTCGTTCACAAAACTTTTAAGGCTTCGACGTGAAAGACCTATGCCAATTTAAAGTTAAAACAAAAAAACGGGTTTTCTGCTTCAAAATCCGTTGCGCTTTTATTGGTCCAATTGGATTCTAATTGTATTAAAACAGCATGCTAGCGAGAGGCAATTGTAGTTGGAGTGGTGCATTTTGCATTTTTCATTTGAGGACGTGTCCCTACCTTTCTGTTTCTTGATCGTTAGATGCAGGCCAACAGCGCACAGGCACGCTGTTGAGGGGGTTTACACGGAAGGGTTGTTCTTCTCCCAACGCACACACGCACACGCACGCAAGCAGTATTCTGTTTGCATCGTCAGTTTCAGTTTCGGATTTGATTGGACACGTTTCGATTCTTGGGATATATAGATTCGACGAGTTTTATAATGTCATGGACGTTCGCATTCCCTCGGTTCGTTTGATATTCTCTCTAGCCTTATACCATCCACATCTCCCTTGATAGTGTGTCATTAACTCACAGCTTCTTCTTACGTACTTGTTGTGTTGTTTTTGTTTGTTTTTCTCGAAGTGCTTTCCTTTTGAGATGAAAGCAAAATGTATCCAAAAAAAGGAAATCTACTAATGGCAATCTACTTCACGTGAGCCTAACACTGTTGCCCCTTATCTTCTAAATCTATACACACATTTGTACTGGTACTGCTGCTGCTGCTGCTGCTACGATCCATTTGAAGCCAATTTGAATATGAACGATACATATCACACAACCAACACACACACACGCGCACACTTAACGGAGAGAGTAAAAAGTGGACAGATACCACCTTTTTTTTCTTTTAATAGAAAGAGTAATCCTTAGAGAGACTGTACGCAATTGCTTTTTAAAACGATTCAATTCTCTCTACCCAGTGCAGGCCGGTACAAAGGAGAAACTGGTGCTTTAAATGCACAGTAGACGGCTACGTCAGAACACAGATCTAATTATCATACGAATGAATTTAAAAGCAGCTTTTCTACCCATTTCCAGACCTGGCACTAAACTTTCTCCTCTCAGCAGCACTACTAAACTTCCTGCTAGTACTACTTTTAGAGCGAAGTGGGAAAAAGGAGCATTTTTGCCCCAGAACTAGTCGGAATAAATTAGCTTAAGCTTAAAATAATGCTTTTCTTTTCATTGTTACTCATTAGGCGACTACAATGGTGCTTTGCTTTTGCTGCCACTCCTTGCGCTGCGCTGTTTTGTTTGCGTAAAAGGGAGGTTGGTTTTGCGCTTATACTTGCGCTTGCCTATAATTAATTACTCTCCCGCCGTTACTTTTGTCATGGTTGCGCACGCGTGTGTGTGTGTGATTTCTATAACAGTTTGTCTTTTGGTCGCTTTGCTTCGCTTAAAAGCTCGGGTAGGCAGTTTTAAACATTAGCATATCTTGTCCCCTTTTATGGGGAGGGAGAGTAATAAGTTTGTAACGATTTGTCTTTGCTTGTTTTACATCCAGCAGTGCTGTGATAAGTACGAGGAAAATTCTATAATCTCATTTGACACCAACATACACATACACAGACACACAACACAATACATTACTGTGAGAACACACATCGCCGTGGTACACACCACCATCACGAGAGACACCAAAGGCACGCGGGGGGTTTTGTTTCTTCCCCTCCTAAACTGAACACATTTTGAGAGAGAGCGAGAGCTGCATTACAGAAAAGCCTACCAAAAGGTTGTATATCTTTCTTGTCTAAGATTATCGTGATCGCTTAATCGCTAGAGTATGTATGGATGGGTTTGTGTAACGCGTAACATCTTCACGACACTGATTGTATACATTTGGACGGAGTGAGAGAGTGTGTGTGGTGAGGGGGAGAGTAAAATACTTCTAAAACACAAAAACGGCATTTTGCCCTACTACTAAACACACAGCTTGGATACGACATCATCATCATCATCGTGTGTGAGCTTTGTTCTCGTAGTGTTACTCTATGCGTTACTGTAACGACTACTACTGATACAAGCTGACTGTAAGGAGAGAGAGAAAAATAGAGAAGAAACGAGTAGAGAGAAAGAGCAGGAAGAGAGAGAAAGAGAAAGAAAATGGGAAAGTGGGGGAAAAGAAAAGAATGACGGTTAAAGGATCCGTTTCACACGAAAACAAAGATATGAACATGGTAAATTCAAGGAAACACATGTACCACACACACACAACATTGCTAAGGGGGAGGGAGAATTTCGAGGAAATGCGTTCTATTGGGAATGGGAAACATAATACCGTGAAAATATAACAAAAAAAACAATGGGAGCAAATTTCTCTCAGCGTAAGAAAGGTTTGGGCAAAGGAGGTGAACCAACGAGACAAGTGAAACGGAATGCAGCTGAAGCGCGTGTTTGGGTGACGCTGTGCTGGTGTGCAGCTTCAGCCATGTGTGCAATATGACATTCTTTGCCAATATTTTTGTCTTCTTGGGTGTACTTTTCGCTTTCAAATGTGATTGGAGGTTGTGTGCAGGGATGTGCATGGGGAAAAGCTTCCGACGCTGCTTGGTGCAAGAGGGAATGTTTCTTTTCCAACTGTGTAACACAGCGCATGAGGCAAAAATGGAATGTTTTTTGTGACATACAAACTCAATCCATGATGAATGAGAAGAGTTTTTAAACAATAATTAAAAAGCGAAATAACTCAACACGAAACAATTCTTCTTTTTAAGGCGCAAAGCTTTTATGAGCGTGAGATGCAGATGGACAAAACACACTGGAGGCGGTGGTTATGACTCTGTCAAGCTTGCATTTCTTGACTTACTTGTGACCCTTACAGAGAGGCATGCGGTCTTGTTACTCTGTCTGTCTGTCTCTCTCCCAACCTACGGTACTTCGCGCTCGCCTGCAGTATTGTGTGCTTGTGAGACTTGATGGAGTATGTAAAGTTATCGGTAAGGAATCATTTTGCTTGTTACTGGGACGGATTGGGGCGAGGGGGTGCTACACAACCCACACGTTCTCTCGCGCTTGTGTGCTTCTTGTTTGTTTGAGGTTAGTTTACTTCCGCCAAGGCATGAGGTATATTAGTGTGCAGTTATATTTACCCCTCCAAAAGAGGGCTTTTGTGCGTTTGTTTGTGTGTATTGTTGGCGCGATATCGTTGGCAAAAATAAATGGCACACTGCGCTTCAAATCGGGTTAAACTTACCACGGAAGCACCATCTGCCGGTTGCACGGGCTCCCACGATCAGCGCAACGGCGAGCAGCACGATCACGACGGCCAGCACGAGCCCGACGATCTCGCCGGTGCCGAAACTGCTCGACTCGCTGAACACTTCGTCCTGCGAGCGCAGGGTAAGGCGGTACTCTTCCACGCCGAAGTTGTTGGAGGCGCGCAGCACGTACGTTTTGGACAGATCTTCCAGCGTCAGGCCGGCGATGGTGAGCGACACGTTGTAGCGATTGTTGCCCTGCAAAGAAGGAAGCCGGATGTGTGTTAATACGCATTGCTTGGAACGGGGAAGGAAACTGTCGAGCTGTCTTACCAGAGCTTCCGGAATCGGTACCGCGTACCGGCCCTGTTCCGTGCCTTGATGGTAATCCGTGCCGTCAATGTTCCACATGACGTGGGGCGACGGGTTCGCCTTGATGACCATG
Source organism: Anopheles arabiensis (assembly GCF_016920715.1). Lineage (NCBI taxonomy): Eukaryota > Metazoa > Arthropoda > Insecta > Diptera > Culicidae > Anopheles > Anopheles arabiensis. The sequence goes on along the minus strand of NC_053518.1, from coordinate 65,786,766 downwards.
CTTGCCGTAGCCGTACGTCCCAGCTGCAGTCCGTAGACGACCTGGTCGGGCAGGGCTTGTGGTTGGACTGTTGGAGTTTTAGAAAAAGAAAAGCTTTAGTCATTCTCTTCCTTGGTTGAAGAAGCATCAGCGCGCCCACTCACAGTTTACGTCCAGGATGAGATCCGTGCGCGAAACACCTTCCGGATAGGCGAGATGCTGTGCCTGGCAGGTCAAGCGTTTGCCATTGTCTTCCGCACGAACGGCGCGCTTCAGGGTGGAGGTCGCGGTGAACATATGCTTGTTGGAGCGCTCGTCATAGTACTCCTCTGGCGCTTCCGGGAACTGTACACCCTCGTAGATCTGTTCCTGGTCTGCAGGGAAGAAACAAAGTGCGCCCGGTTAATAGCGTCGTTACAGAAATCACTTACAGCTGGTCTCGATACGTACCCAAAAACCAGGACAGGTTTGCTGCCGGGTTGCCGCGTTCCGCCGTGCATCGGAACATCAGCTGACTGTTCACTTCCACGTTGGCCAAATTGCCCTGGACCACCTCAATCACGGGCTGTTGTGGTGGGACTAATAATAAAAGGGGAGAAAATGCAGAACAGAGAGTGTGTGTAAATTAATTCTTGCTTCTCGCTGTTTTCCCCCCACCTCAACTAGAGCGTGTACTTACATGCTACTACAATCTCGATCGAGCCGGTCAGCCCTCGTCCGTCCACGAACAGTGTGCAGTTCATGAGTCCCGCATTGTCGGCAGTGACACGGTCGATGCGCACACCGCACGAGCCCTTGTCCAGCCCTTCGCCGTGGTAGTGATAGCCGGCAACGGGCGACTTTTCCGTCGGACTCAGCGCAATCTGATCATTGAGGCCGGGCATCCGTATGCTGTGTGGGAAGAGAAGCGAGCGAAAGGATCAGTTTAGCTGGTAAAGTACAAATTTGCAACTTTGAAACACTTACAGGCAAAGTTGGGCCGGACGGCCTATCCGACAGTGTAGCTCAACGTTTTCCTGATTCTCGACCACTGTGATCGATCGTGGCTCTGTGTCGACAACCTGTGCGTGTGTGGTGGTGGCTGTAGGTGAAGAGAACAGAAATAAAAATAAATTAGTCCAACAAATCAGAATAATTGGAATATTGCGATTTTCAAAACAGCACCTCATTTTTCAATATCTACAATTCAATGCCGCGCTGCTGCTGCTAATTAATCTAATCACAATATTTCGATCGGATTTCCACACCAAATGAATAGGAAGATAAGAACAAAAAACAAACGCTCGAGGATAACCCAAATCCGAACTAAATAATCCAATTTCACGCAGATCATGGACTCTTTCTCTCTCTCTCTCTCTCCCTGCACAGGTCTCCTTTCAGTCTAATCCCTAATTAAAATTGCCTACAACTCACTGAAGTGATGATTCATTTGTAGATAATCGTAGGATGATGATAATGATGGCTCGGGCCGACACACAGGCCACCCATCAGGGGCTGGGGCTAGATCCTCTTCCATCGGCAAAAGTTGTAGCTCATCCGCAAAAATTAAATCACGGCTTCCCGCGTAATGGAAAAAGGGAGCTTTTGTCTGTGTGTGTGTGGTGGGGAGAGACGTTTCCGGCGGGTGTAGGAGAGAGATAGCGAGCGAGCGCAAGGGAATTTTTAGGCAGCAAGGATAACATCAGCATAACAGCCCCTTCCTTTCCTTTACACCCCCATCCTACATGTCAGCACATTCAACATTCGTGTCTATGTGGCTGTATCTATGCTCTTTCAAACACCACCCCACGAGTTGGGCCAAATTGTTATCATTCCGTAACCATCATCATCGTCGAGACTGATTAGTTAATTAAAGCTTTTGTTCTTTGTGCTGCTGCTTGTTCATGGTTGAAGAGTGGCGGGACGGGTAGAGAGCATCGCGCACACTCTCTGACTGTTACATGAAATTGCCGATGCAGTCAAAACATTTGCAGCAGCCATTTTTGCATTAGACGCGTTAGAGGTGGTGTGCTTTATAATCAAACACTCTTTTGTGTGTGTTTTGTGCTAGTTCAATGAGTGATTATGTGATAGAAAAATGGAGCAAAAGAGCTCGCTCTGAATGAATTTGCTGATGAGATTATTTTGCATTTTAAATTATGCTTTTGTTGAAGGATAATGGGTGCACTAAACGAGAAAAAAACTGTAAAACCATGTAAATGTTTAAAGAGGTTTTCGGGGCTAAAAATGGATGGTTGGAATGAGCTAACAAAAATATGTGTTAATGCTGAGGAAATTGACGGACATCCTTATCGGCAGGGTATTTCTATTTGAAGACAATCATGGACATATCAAGACCCTTGGGGCGACTGCTTCTCAGCAACATTTGCTATCTTCAAGTGTTTTTTTTTTCATTTTTGATCATTTGCAGCCCTTCGTTTTTCGTTTTTTAGATGTTTTCTTGCTTAAATTTTCGTTCCCGGTAATTAGAATTAGGAATCCTATGAATAAATAAACATGATTATCCTCTTTTCATTACTTTTTCGGCACGAAAAAAACTACTTCTCATTAGAAAACTCAATGAAATGATGCAATTGTTTTAAAAGCTCTAATTTACTTCGAAAGAAAAAGGTGAAACAATAGCAGCAATCTTCCAAAAAGTGGGAGACAAATGATTGTTGTAATGTGGGCTTTATAGAAGCCGTTCTAGCAGTTTGATCCCACAAAAGAAAGGAAGTGTTATTGCGGTTTACTTAATATATGCTTTGAAATAAGTACAAATTTGCAGCAATTTTCCTTACATTTGTATAGCTTAAATAGACCAATCGAACCAACCGTTTTCAACCTACTGCGGAAACAGGTTTCAGCTTTAAGTAGTCCAAATTATTAAAAATTAAGTTGATTAAAAGGTAGATTTTCTGCTGTCCCAAATCGATCTTTCCTTGGGAAGCACTGCTGAAGAGCAACAAAAGTAAGAGAAGTTGCATTTGATTGAACATGCCATGGTTTGTTGAAATAGAGTACAATGCAAGGGGTTTTTCATGATAGTTTCTGGCACAAAAGCTTGGCAAACATTTAGCCGAAGTAAAACAAATTTCCAGAGATTAGCTCTCAATTCCGCGAAAAGCAAAGCATATGCTATGCTTTTAAGGTTTTGAATCATAAAACGTACGAACAAAAATACCAAAAAAAAAGTGCGCTCAACTAGCCATTAGTATCCTCCAGTTTCCTATTTGCATACATAAACGATCTTCCCAATCGGCAACACACATAGTCTCTCCTTACACAAGGGATAACACAACCATTTTCCACCCGGACCGACCCCGTAAGGCGATCGAGATGAATACCGAACACGATGTTGCTTTGACCCCGTTCTCAGTGGATGCGAGGAGCTGTGCGCTTTTGCTAGGGAGCTTCTCTTCCATTAAGTCGCTTTCTATGCCGGTTTGGTGTGTTATTTTTTGTTCTGAAGTGTGTCCAGCATTTTTTTTTCTTCGTTGGGGTACTTGGTTGTAGTCGTTGGTACACAATTCGTCTGATCCCTTTCGCAAAAAAAAACGCTTGTTTGCTGGCTAACGTACACATCTGACTACATTTTCATCCCTTTGCGGGCGCTAGAGCTGTGTGCCCTTTGCTCTTATCTGTGTCCCACACTCTCTCTCTATCTTCTTTCCGTTGTTGTCTAGTGAAGAAGGTTTTTTGTGTCTTCTCCCGAAATGACTGCAGAGCATTCTAACAGCTGTATACGACCGACACGACTCTGCTCCAATGGCAAAAGAAGCTTTTTCTTTTTGACGAGTGCTTTCGATTGCAGCAAGTCTTGCGTGGTTTTTGTGCAGCCCACCCAGAGATGGGCGCATTCTTTTCCCCTTTTTTGCTACTTCCCAAACTGGCAGCAAATGGTGGTTTGCGAATTGGTAGGCACATACACACACACACACCAACCGAAAACGATTTTTATCCTGTGCGAACGCACGACGAACGACAACCCCGTGTATAAGACCACAATCAGCATGCTAGTCGCGTGTAACCTTTGTACATTGGGTGTGTGTGCGTGCTTCCTCCCTTTTTCTGGCATTCCAATCGTACACCCGACCCAACAGCACTACGAGGAAAAGCGTTTTTCTTTGCCCAGTTTACGCCTTTCCGGGGCTCTTTTTTCTTCCTACCATCCATCCGTGGGAAACTACAGTGCATGGTCAATGGGTTATTGGCGATCACACACACAACAAGGATATACACGCTCTTCGTCGTCGTTGCCGTCCAGCTACAGCTACATCGGCCATTTCCATCGATTGTTTGAACAACCTGGCACACGACAAGGACAGCGCCCCCCCCGGAGGGCTGCCGTTGTGATGAAATTGGAAAACGAGGCCCCTGTGTAACAAATGGCATCTCTGTGTGGGGGGAGGAAAGGGGTGGAAGAGTAGAAAAAGATTGCAATGACTTTATTGTGTGCGTGTTGCTGGTGGTGCATTTCCGCGCTGTACGCGCTTGTAGGCTTTTTCACCGTTGAGCGCGCTCGCGTCTAGCTGCTTTTCGATGAACTTCTGTGAACGCTCTCTCTCTCTCTCTCTCTTTGTCCGGGGACGGTCACACGGGAGACTATTAGACGAACTGACCAGCGCCCGGGTCCTAGGGAACGATTGCAATATCAATCGATTTTCATACCCAAAACACACAGACTCTACTGTTGCCTCTGATGGCTCGCGTATGAGATGAGGATCGGCGTTCCTTACTGTGCCGCGTTTTCCCAATTTTTTTCTCTACTGCCGTCACAGTGCAATTCAGTTGCAGGAAGGAAAGCACTGGAAAAAGCCTTATTGCTTCCGTGTTGGGTGCTGCGTTGTTGTTTTTGCAGTTGCCAACCAAATATATTGTTGTTCGCTGCAGCAGCAGTAGAATGAAGTCTACCAAGAGCGCGCCACAGAGTTTCCACGTTTATGAGAAGACTGCCTGGGCCAGAAATGTGACAAGTGGACTGAGGAAAACAAAAACATCAAACGAACCCACTTTCGTTCGTTATGCGTTTACTCGTGTCGCGTGATATTGACTCGCCGGGCGCACTGCTGCCCCGCGGCCTGGAAGGATTATAATGGAATTGCATGTTGCCGTGTAATTGGGAGCTTTCCATACCCGATCGGAGGCAGCATACATAGTGTGGGTGTGTTTTATTAATATGTCGAAAAATAAAACCGACAAAATCGTTCATTGATTGATATTTGATTCGCACAAAGGAGCTCGCATTGGTTTGTTGTTTGGTAGAAAATAATTACCAGCAGCATGTCAGCAGCAGCAGGAGCAACCTTTCTGGGAATTTTCAGCTCCAACAAAGAACGCCAGCGATCGAAATGTAAAATGGGGAGAGTTTGCACACGAAAAATTGCATCGTTGCGGCTCATTGGCTCATTGCAATAATGAGATATTTTCAGGACAAATTTTAATTAATTATTACTAGCGCTAATGAGACAAATAGTTGAGCGAAACAATGACAGCGACAATTGGCACAGAGTATTACTAAGCAATTATGGGGCATTTTCATTCCTATCTTCCAGATAGCAGTTTGGCTTTAACAAGATCATAATTGATGTGAAATCTTTTAAATTTATTCATTTTTGTAACTCAGCCTCGTTCAATTGAGATCAAATACTTACAAGTGAAATAAGAAATACATAAAAAAGCTTCTTAAGTGACCTCCATATATAACGTAATAGAATATATTTTGCAGGCAAAGCATTTTTTTTAAATTGTATTGAAATCTTTTTAATATTAATTTGAATTTAAAGCATATCGTTTTTACGTGGCTCAATATCTTCTGCTTCGTTTCCCTAAGTGAGCGTTACGTATTTTATGAATGGCTCCTTATCATCTAAACAAATAATTACAAAAACAAAACAACACCAACATTAGAACACCAAGTTTCGCTGGTGACCAGTATGTGTTACGTAGTTTATGGATGACTCCTTACGAAGTACAAAGAATTTCAATTAATCTAATTAGTTACGTATCAGTATTCCCACTGTAATACATACTCCAATTCCAATGGACTAAAAGTTACTCGAATGCTTTGCCGTGAATTAGCTGAGCTGAGCTTTTTAGCTTTTTTGCTGAGCAAACTAAAATCAAATTTGGGATTGGCTCCGTCCGCCATAAATCACCCAAAAGCGTACCATCGTTTCACTTCCTAATTCGAAGCATATTCGAATGCATGCCTTCGCCGCCATCACAGCGCATCGAACATTGATGTGTGTTTTACACCAGAGGAGAAAGTTTTGAGCGCACAATTGCTTCCTCCGATCCGACGAAGTGCGCAACAATGCTTGGTCCCTATTTTCTCCCGCAGGCGTCAAGAATGCGCCAGTAACGAGCCAGGCGCGGAAAACGGGACCCTGATGTTAGCTAGAACTAGAGGGAGAGGGAATGCGCGAGTTAGGGTGGATACAAACATGTGCCGACGGAGTTCATCCCTAACACAGGGGAGATGGAAACACACGCGCACTATGTAATATTGTCCATCTTCCGGGACTAGGCTTTTGGGGCTCGCACTGTCGCCGTAATGCAAGAGACGCGCGGCGCAGCGCTACCGTAGGGAAGGAAACAGTTGCACACTCGAACCACTAGGCAACAGATACCCCCACATCCCATCCACACATAGTGGGTGGACACAACACACCGAAAGACTGGCAAATGAAATATCCTTTCGATGCTGTAGGCGATGGGTTTCGCTGCCGCTGCTGCGCGTCGTCCTGCTGCTATGGATGGAAGATGAGATATATCTATACACCACCCACCACAACAACCCGCTCGCTCCTCGCTGACCGACTGACCGATCTGACCGCCAGCATGGTGGGGATAAAGCGAACACACAACCCCCAAAAGTTTTTTGTTCGGGTAGGAAAAAGGGCATCGCAAAATAGACCGAGCACGAACCAGTGGACACCGAAATCTGTGGCGTACAACACGGCGGGCCACTGCTGCTGTAAGTAGGGCAGTGTACAACGAGTCACCACCAGCACAATCCGTGTAGTAGCAGTAGTAGTAGTAGTGGTAGTTGTAGAAGCTACGTATCATATTTTTGCCGCTGTCATTTGCTGTCAGTTAAATAAAATTTATTGTAGTTCGCGTGCAGCTTTTTCGTGGTGGGTTTTTTTTTTTGTTCTCGGGGAAAGGGGAGTTTGGTCCAGTCCGGGAAGAAGAGCGGTTCCCATGGTGTGGATGCTGTGGCAGTGGGAGGATACTAGTGTCAAAAAGGATTCGGTTTCTGCTTCTGGCTTCTAGCTTTGGGGCCGAAAAAGCATTATGGATATATCGTTTGTCCCACACGTGTGTGGCTGGTGGGATAAAAAGGGTGCGAGTTGAAGAATGATGGGAAGCGGGGTGGAAAGCGCACAGCCAGGAGCAACCAGTGTACCATACACAAACACGTAGAGAGACACAATGGGATAAAATGTCAGTTTCTATATTCGGTCACGTTGGTTAGTGAGCGATGGTGTGGGGCAACAACAAAAAAAAGTCACGAAGGGATAGCGTTGAATGATGCTCCCCGAGACCATCTCTCGCTATTATTAGTCCACCGGGAGAATGTGGAAGCGAGAAAGGCAGAAAAGGACCACACTGCAACAAAGTTACAGCAAGTGCAGCAGAGGTTGTGGGAACGAGTACGGGCGCACTATCAATGGATAGAAATTGTCCCGAGGCGTTACTGCTACTGCTGCTACCGAAATTCTATCCCAAGCTGTTTTTGTCACTTTTTTGCCATTTTATTGAGAGGAAAGGGAAGAAAGGGAAATCAACTTGATCAGCGTCCAGGGATAGATGAGGCAAAAGGGGATGGTTACTGGTGGAAAGCTATGTTCCTGGACCCTGTTACATCCTTTCCTTGCAGAGGTCTTAAATGCAAGCGCAACGTTCACAAAAAAAAAAATTAGCACACCACTCAGTTTCCGCTTTTTGACTTCCGTCAGACCATCGGAAACTATCTCGTCCGCCTTTTTTTTTTTTGGTTAGGTTGTTTGTCTGTATATCCTTTGCAAGTATCATCCGGTTTCAGCATGCAGCGCATGGGAAAGAGCATTATACTCGATGGCACCTTGCAGCAGCAGTAGCAGCAGTAACTGCCCCGCCGGCAATAAAACCGATCTGCTTCGAATTTCTACCCATTCTTGGGAGAAGGGACATACATACACATACACCAGTAGGTTACAATATGAACATCGAACAGGGTGAACAGGCTAAATCCCTTACAGCAGAAGGCTACACAGCTCCTCATCACCACGTCCCTGTTCTTTTCTATCCCGGTATCCCGGACAACAAGCTCTTTGATGGTTCCGGTAACTAGGTAACGATAGTTGGAAAATGATGAGACGCTAGAGTTGTGGATCTCCTCTCGTATGCTTTTAAACTCATTCTGTGGCGTTGTTTTTTGTTTTGTTTTAGGGGTTTCGATATCCTCCTCCTTTTGAAAGGAGGAGCGAACTATTACTGCAATAAAGAGCATGCAAACGATGATGGAGAAGACAAAAGCCCCGTTGTGTTGTTGAGTTTACACTGGAATATTTTTTTGTCCTTTCGGAAGATAGTTTCATTTCCTTCCCTGTGGGGAGATCATTATTTTACAGTGTATGTGAGTGTTGTTGGAGCTAAATGGTATAGAATATAGAATTTTCATGTATAGAATTTTCCCGAGAAACGAAGACATTTGACAAGCTCGATTGACAGGACACACTAATCACGCGTGTGCTTGGCAAATTTAATCAATACCAACGAATGGAAGTATTTTCCCTATATACCTACCACCCAACCAAATACAACCTTCAACCATTCAAGTACGTTACGCACCACTGATAACGTATCGTTTATTACTCGCTGCTCAATCCGTTTAATTTAATGTTTGTGGTTTTCCCGCCTGGCGTGCATTGGAATCTGGGGGAAATATATACTAGGCAGGATGATTCTACGCGCCGAAACGTTGAATGACATCAACCGTCACTGCGCCCGGGAAGAGCAAATGGACCGATTAGCGATTACGGTACACACCGCCCTTCCCTTCCCTTCCTTCCTTTTCTTGATCCACCCATAGATGAGATTTATGCACACTTTAAGGGTAATAAAAAACACTGGGGCTTTACTGCTGCTGTCAGTAATAGCTCTGCTAGCGGCCTCCCTCCTAGATTGCGGCAAACCACCGACGACGTTACGGCTGAATGAACCGAACAACAGGCCCGGCCCATGCGACAAAGAACCGTAATCCACCACCACCACCACATTTCTAGGTCGATTCTGTTCGTCATCTACAACGGGGACACATTGCGCGCCCCCCACGCGGATGATCGCTCAAGTAAAACGCCGTTCCTTCCGAGTTCCAATTCCGTGACGGCAGTGCGCTTGTGTCCGAAAACCGAAGCTAGCCGAATCAATTTGCACCACACACCACCACCAGCCCGCTATCATTAACTTACTAATGCACTGAACTATAATAATGTCAGTGCTCATTATTTGTGGCGTGCAATGGAACACAACCGCATCTCTGGATCTGGATCGAACCTTCCTCCTCGAAGCCACCCGATCGATACCCCATTCTCCGATCTTCTGAAGTTGTGATTTTCTTCGGCAAGCTTTGAACTAACCATTAACAACTCATTCCCCTCCGTGCGCTTGCGATTAGGTCGATTGGTGGCTTTCACCGTGCAATTATGCTACCGTGAACTGGTGCACTAAACCGTGAACTAGATACTGAGTTGTGGACAATTTTATGGACCTCCAGACATCTTGTTTTTTTTTTTTGTTGGAGAGATATTGTCCTAAGAATTTGGACATTCGTTCCGAAAATGGAACCAAATACTAAAGCGACGAAATTCCTCCAATTCTGATATCTTCGTTTAAGGCATCGCTTGTTCTCAATTTTGCTTTAATCCATCGAAATGTACCTCTACACCAAGATTACTTCATGAATCTGAATAATCAATTCCAAAAGTGCCTTGTACCCATTTTGTCCATTTAATCTGAGAATTATCCTCGCGACAGTCATCAGAGCTCGCAACGTTCGTCCCCGTCCCCGGCAATCGGTTCTAATTGGACATTCTGCTCAATTTGCACGTACTAATCTCTCTCCACTGTTTCTGTCAAGGATTCATTTGTCCTTTTTTTGTCTGCATCTCCCAGCTCCTCTCGATAACAATCAGGCGCAAATGGAGAACAAAGAATGGCAGAAAAGAGAGAGAGAGAAAAAAACATTCATTTCCGCCGTTGACAACTTTCCACCTTCTGACGACTGTCGCGAGAAAACTCGGAAACTTCGGTCCAGCCAGGGCCTATGATAGACAGCACTGTGCGCTGTCGGGTTGACAATTCTTGACGCTTGATCGACCGACGGCAATTGGTCGCAGATTAATGGAACACACGCCACACCACCACCACCACCACGTGGAGGATAAACCATCGTCGTCTACTCGTCGACTTCAAAATAACTTTGTCTAGCGAAATTGAACTGTCGGTTGGCAGGACGACGCCATTTGAAGTCGTCTGCAAGAGTGCTCGCTAGGATGCTTGCCGAAAGAAGGATCTAGACAGCAAAAAAGGGAAAACAAAATAGACTACCATTCGCGACAAGTGTGTCTTTCTGTGTGTGATGACATTGAGGATTGTTGTTTATAGTCGGTCGGCCACGAGGCGTTGAAAAGTTGGAAACGACACCGGTGCGGGGATACAAGCGGCAGCACAGATCCGTCCAGAAAGATTATGAACTTTACCTTCCCATCATTCGCGCATCAAATATGCCGCCCGCACTTCCGAGAAGGTAAACACATACAGAGAGCGAGCACAGAAAGAGATATAGAGAGAAGAAACCGACCGGATGCGACATTTTCGGGCAGGTCAAATGAAGTGAAAGGAACATCATTTCCACTTCATTCAACCAGGGGACCGAAGGAGACGGAGAGTTCGCGGTTTTCGTGGTAAAAATTGAAATGGAGATGAACACACACCGGGCGAAGATGATGATGCGCCGCAAAACCGACGGAGGGATAAAACGGTCCATTTTTGATGCTGTTGTTGCTGCTGTCGTTTAATATGAATGTGCGCGGGATGACCTGTAGTTGTTGTGTTTTGAGGTCTACCCTCTTCAGCGTTCAGTCATGTAGCAGGGAGAGAGGGGGGGGGATTCAGTAGGCCTACACCGGATGTGCTCTTCTTCATAGTAACATAGCAGCCGTAGCTGTAGCTCAACGTTCACCACCAGAGCAAGTCATCATTGACACGTTTTGAGAGTTTTCTTGTTTTCTTTGTACACTCATCTTTCAAGTGCTCTCCCTTTTCCCGGGCGTGGAGATGAGACACTGATGAAGTGCGAAGTAAAATAACAGTACCACGCCTCCCCTTTCCTTGCATAAGTTACCACCCCGCGCGTCAATCGATTATGATTGAGTGATGGCGCTCTATCCAGGGATGGAGAGATAGCGGAGAGTTAGAGCCCCTCATACCTTGCGGACTAACAACAATTTGCCTTTCCCAAGCAGTGGGAATAAAACGTTGGACACTACTACGGCATAAAGTTTATCACCTCATCGCGAACATGCCATTTCTATTGTTGGATTTGTTTGTCGTTTTGTCGACTCGATTGCTCCTATTCCGCAGCTGTACGCAGTGTGGTGTGAGAGGTGTGTGCTACAGAGCAGATGATGTAGTTTAAAGATAACAGACAAGAGACAATAAAAACAAAACATAAAACAATAATCAAGATCATTGCAATCAGAGCCGAGAGAAAGTGAGCCATCGTAAAGGTGTGTTTGTCAAGTTTTAGCATCTTTCCGGGCAGACTAACAGCGGCAGCAGATAGGCACACAGTTTAAACAATGATGACCTGATTTGCTGAGAGTACTGCTGTTGTCCGAAAATCCGTAATGACACGGCACACGTCTGATTGAGATAACAGAAATAGTGTACGAGGTTTGTTGCAATGTCTTTAAATTGAGGAGTAATTATATGTTGGAGATGATAGTTGGAATTCCAAATTGTAGGATATACTTGGGAAGTTTTGTCTCCAGAAGAAATGGATGCTCCAATCTGATTACGTCCATTAGTTGATTGGAAGTCATTTTTTCGGTTATTACCTGCAATGAAAGAGAAGACAAAAATTGTCATTAAAATTTGTTGTACGATTTGTATTTCTAGGTTTCTTTATGATTTAAGTCTATGCAATAATTGGAAACTGTTTGCTAACTTTGACTCCGTCTAATAAGCCCAATGTAAAGCCTAATTTCTCCATATTTGTCTCTCTTATTCATCTATTCTCTTCTGCTATTAAACAACTTTGGAACCTAATAAATGTCACTTCTTTTTATCAATAAAATAAGAAAGTTATCTTATTAGACCCGTTCAGTAACACGAAAATAAAACCCGTTCTTCTGCAAATGCCACTTAATTGAAGCGTCGTAATTAAACTCTCCCCATCCCAAATGCAACTAGAGGGACATCATCAACATCTTTCGCCACCGACCGTAAACACACGTTGCTTTCATCGTCCTATAAACGGGCTTCCTAATACCTGTTATCATTTTAAATATTTCTCTAATGATATAAATTCCCGCACACGCGCATAATCCTCCTTTCTGTTTGAAAGAGAAGAGCTTGTTATTATTTTTCCACATTCCTTTCACTCTTCAAGGTGGCGAGACGGGAGGTTCGACAACCTTTCAACGTGGGTCATCGCAAAACCCGTCCTGACTGGCTGCCTCTGGTGCTGCCAGTAATTAAACCTATCATTTTATACTCCTTCCCCAAACGTTTAGCTGCTGAGTCTCGAGACAACATTCACTTTATACCCTGCCGACATTGAAAAGTGGCGACCGATGATGAAGAGTTTTCCCCGGTTTCGCATATATCAAAACAAACACACTTCAACTATTTTCAAACGTAATCCCACTAGCACCACCAGTATACACGTCACAATCGAGACGCGTCAAAAGTGCATAACTTCATCGGAAATAAAATAACACACACCGTTGTCGTTATTTATTTGCCGGCTGATATCGCTTTAAAGTCCGTTCCATTACTGTTTTTCCTTGGAGTTTGCTTCGCTGCCCCGGGTAGAGTAAAGCTTTCTCGCCCTTCCTCGAGAGAGGTGTTGTGTGAAAAGCAACAACACTTTTAATTTAGTTTACACACGTTCGCACGTACCGCTGGCGGCAGCCCGTCGTCGCCCGTCAGCCAGCCAGCCAAGAGTCAAGGAGATGTTCCGTCATGTCGTAACGTGATCGGTGTCGCCGTACGCCGTACCAGACAGCGCCGCCATCTCAAAGTTGATATCTTTGATGGTCACGATGACGTCTCGGTGGCCAGGCCCCGGTGACGTGGTGCGACAAAACAAGAGCAAGATGGTTTCAATTTGATACGGCCCTCCCAAAAAAATAAAAGTAAAAACGGGAAGCACTCAACGCATCAGCGGTATGTCGTAAGCGAGCCGCCACACAGTCGAGGAGGAGGAGAGAAAGTTTGACTTTTTAATGAGTTGCGCGCTCAGTCTGTTTTGCTTTTCGCGCGGAAATTTTATCTGTGGGGAAAATTTATGACGCCTAACCGAGATGGGGATGCGCGGACGGGCCGCGGGGTATAGACGCGAAAGTGTGACTAAAATATCCGTCAGCTTCTTAATCGCGCGTGGGCTCCGATGCACTCCCGGGTCGCTGGTGTGCGCCGCTGCTGTGTATTAATTATTTTGCAACGTCGTCAGCAAAGTCCCCCCCCCTCCTTTCGCTCTCGGTTGGTTGGGGACGGAAGCGTAGCCTCAATAATGCCCCCGGAGGTTGATCTGGGAGGTGATAAATTACCGGCGGCTGCAGTGTAGCGAATTTGCATACGAAAGCAATAGAAAGCAACAGCAACTAAACACGGAAGCAAGAAGTAAATCAATAGCAATTGTTCGCTTTGTTAACCTTCATCCAGAGAGTGCGATTTGTTACGCACCGTACAGAGAAAAGCGCAACTCTTGCAACCTAATGCAGTTGTGTGTGTTGGTATATGTGTTCCGGATGCAAGAATTAATTCAATTAAGACCTTTGCTTGCTTCCGTTATTACAATTTCTACTTAGAAAGGAAAACAAAGCTACATCGTAATTTTTGCGCCTCAAGTTATGCAACGTGCCGCACACGATTGCCCCTTTTAGGAGACTGCCAGTTGCTTATTTGAGTCTGTTTTTGCGAGTAGGGAAAAGTTTTTAATCTCCTAATCGCTAGTTTGCAAAACAAAAGCGCTACTATTATGATAAAGCGAAAGCAGAAGAATCCGCAGCGAGTTTCGTACAATAAATGTGTTGCTCTTTTTGAAACACATTTTGTGAGGGCATTTTTAGGGCTTCACCTTTCGAAAAGGGAAACACACACACACATAAAGACAAGGAAAGCGTTTTTCATTTGACCGAAATTAAACTTTTCGCGTTGCCATTGCTGGCAAAGGATGCCTGTCTGACTAAACACGGGGTGCTACTAAAAGGGTGAGCAGTAGTAGTAGTAGTAGCAGCAGTAACGTTATCATGCCACACAGCAAATTCGATACCTAAAAAGCTCGTCCTCCTTCTTTCGAGCTGTGTTTTCGGATGTAGAAACACAATCCCTAGCAAACAGATGGGACATGGTTAGCACACCGCTTGCTGAGTGTGGGGTAGGTTAGTGCCCAGAGGGCAGAGAAAGAGAGGAAAAACTGCTGCCAAAACTTTGTCGGTCCCATAAATAACGATTTCTAGCATAAACAGTTTCCCACCGCCTAAGCCCAAAGCTTGCAGTAGCAGCTGGGGAAAGAAGTAGTAAGCAACAACATCGAAACGTTGCTGCTCCCATGCTTCTCAGCCTCAGAGTAGTGTGAGATGATGTTGTGCCCACCCTAGCACCGAACTGGAACTGTCTGTGCTTGCCCAACTCGCTCCAGAACACGATCTCGATCGACTCACGAATAGACTACTTTTACTGCGCGACCTAGGGCGCGCTGCTGGGCGGATCTTCCGAGCCCTCTTAAAACACGCCGCTGGTTTTCGGAGGAAATTTCACAAACACAAGAAACATGATGGGATCGAAGCCAAAGGGCAAAACAGGACAAGCGAGAAGGGAGCTAGAGCGAGAGAGATCGGTAACACTGTTTAGTGTATTTTTCATTGAAAAGTTCCTGCCCGCACACACGAGAGTTGGGCCGGACCCTTTTGCACTAATTTAAACTGTTTATTTCATGTGAGTGTGTGTTGTAGCCCTTTTTTCGTCTCTTCTTCATGCACCCTGTGCTCTGTGAGTATCTGTGGCCTCTGTTTGCCTGACCCGATTTCCTCGCAGCTCCTGCGGCTGTCATTTGCAAACGTCGTCAAAGGACACGCATGCCACGCCGCACCAAAGATAGGCACCGGGATGTTTGTCCGTGTGTGCAAAGGGAAAGCAGGGAGCATAGGACGAAGGGTTTGGGAGGGTTGTGTGTGCGTGAAAAGTTTATCGAGCACACCACCACACACATAGCCCTTCTGTTTCCAACAACCAACCCCGCACGAAAAAACATAAGCTGCAGCGCCGCAGCAGCAATGACAGAAATTAAAAACATAAACATTATCCCCGCAGACTTCCACCGAACAACACCATCTTTTGCGACTCTTACTTCCCCCCTCCAGTCCGACCCTAGGCCATCCAGAGCTCAATCTCCGCACAGACACATTTGGGGCGGGGAAAATAGGGAAAATGGGCAGCGAAATGCCGTCTGTGTCTGTGGGTTTCGTTCTTGTATGTTCTGGTTTTGCAGGATATGTTTTTCGAATTGTCCAAGCGGCAGTTTGCGTACTGTGGAGACCACCACCACTACACCGCTACTGCGCATTGCCAAAATGGGAGCACAATTGCATCATTTTGATTTGCGTGTGCCTAGAGTGTGTCGGTGGTGATGTGCAGTAGTGGTGAATATTTGCGACAGAATAACATAACTTCACTCTGCTTCCGCGTCGCCTGTTGTTCCCCCCAGAGACTTGACAAACGCCAGAAACCGGAAGCGCACAGTCAGTTCTTTCCGCCACAGTGTTCGACACTGCAGGAAATAACGCGCGGTTGTGTCTGTTGTGCAGTGAACCAGAGGCACACCTCACCCTTTTGGGGTTGAAGCTGAGAGATGATTAAATCATGAAGCTCGCAGCAAGTGACGGATTTTCCTCCACCGAAATTTCGTCGGACACGACCGACCGCGTTGTAGCTGTGATGCAATGCTTTCCACGAGAGTGATTGGGAGAAATGGTGTCACTCTTTCTCTCGCGACTTACCTAAACACGACTGCGGGATGATGACGTGCTGGTGGTGGTGGCAAACAAGTGACGAACCATACACAACGACGTGCCAAAAAATTAGTCTTTCCGACCCGTGGGAAATGTTGATTTTGGTTCGTCCACTGGCACACACACAATCCACCAGGCTTCGCAAAAAGCTGCTTAATTTAACGCCGAACTCACCCCCTCCTAACGAGGTGCAAACCTGAAGCTTTTAGCCAGCAGCCGTAACGACGTCGAGCGCGGCGCGTCGACGAAAGCGAAACAAAACCAAAATGCCCCGAAAATGATTCAAACTTTTCCACACAGTGAGCAAAGAAAAATGGTACACCCCACTGAAAGTGGCAGTAAGTGTTTAACCAAATAACAAAAAAGCGATAGATTAGGTGTGTCACGAAAAAGCGTCGTGGTTACTTCTTCCGGGGCAATCGATCGGTATTATTTGGTGGAATGTTTGACTTGCCAGAAAAGCACTCGCGGGTTTGTTTGGTGCTGATTGAATAAGATAGTGAGTAATTCGACGCAATGTGTTTTAATCGATGAAAAACATAAGAAAAATTGTATTTTCCAATGTTAATTATAAAGGGGAACGAATTTTCGTTTCAACGCTTTTTTTGTGTCTTTACTTGTACCGATTGCGGGTATCTTATAACGTTTTCATTTTACTTTCTTCTGTAACACGTCTTCATAATCTGTTTCTTGTTTTCTGTTTGTTTTGTTTTGATTCATCGTTACAAAATTTGTTTGATTCATTACTATATTCTATTGTTTATTGATTATTTTTACTCTGAAACATTGATTATTTGCGTCTTTTTTATACTGATTGTCTGCGTGACTGTCTTATCGTTGTCCACGTAATCGTTTCACTTTCTTGTGTAATGCACCTTTATTATCTGATTTCTGTTTTCTTTTTGTTTTGTTTTTTATCCAACTATGTTGCTTTTATTTTTTATATTCAATATTATATTTTTTATTCAATATTTTATTGTTTATTGATTATGTCTACTCTAACACTTTTCTTGTTTGTGTCTTTGCTTATACAGATTGCGGGTGTCTTATAGCGTTATCGTTTTAAGTTTTGTTGTGTAATGCAGATTCATTGTCATTCACTTGTTTTCTTCTTGTTTTGATTTGATTCATCCATTTGGTTTTCATTCAATAATTGATTATTATTCATAACAATATTATACGGCTTATTGATTATTTTCGTTGTATTCAAAATCTCAGTTTTTTTATTATTTTGCTTGCAGGAGTTAATATTTTTTTTTTAGTTTAATTTTCATTTTGATGTCGTGCACTGATTCATTCGTTTATTTGATATTTCAAATTTACATTCTGCAATATTCTTTAATTTTTACCAAAAAAACATAAATAATTTCTCAAACAATATTTATGATAACGTTTATTGAAGAAAAGATAATAAACTACAATCACAATAGAACACAGACTAACACAAAGAAGGCTGGCTTTGCAACTCAACAGTAACCAATAATAGCTTGCACACTCCATCGAGCGTCCCATTACTCATTCTCCTCTACTGCAAAAGCTCCTTTAAAGCCCCCCGAAGAAAGCTACATTTTCCACAATACAAATCGGCCTCAAAAATCAGCAAACGCAATGGCACAAAAACGAAGCAATGAGATGGAAAAGTCGTCCACACTTTAGAGATTGATTTATGTCTCATCATCAACAAACACTTCAGCCATAATTACGTATTTTTAGAATGAATTGCCCCCGCCCGGTGTGCGAAAAACGCGAGCGGGAAAGATATCATGAATAATCGAGCGCGGCGGCAGTCGAAACACGCAGCAAAGGAAATGCTGGGTGTCGCCGCAGTGAAGATGATGATAGCCATCGTCATCTGTTGTCGTTGGAGGGTCTTTCGGAAGACTTCTTTTGTGGACCAATTGGACCAACCAAGTGGCGATGTCTTCAAGGGTGGGTTTGCAGTAATAAATTTCATTCCGGTACACCATTTACCACAGCAGATCCTTGGTCCATTTCACCCACTTTCCGGTCAGTGTTTTACATTCCCGTATTTTATGCCTGCGAGTGTCTTTTTGATTCTTCTTTCCGATGAAAAAAAAAAATACTTCATCACATAAAGACACACCAGCGTTCTAACCATTTGTGCCACTTTCTTGTCTCTTTTTCCACTTTTCTCGATGATGCACGCAATTAAATTCACTTGGCTCGCGCGCGCGGCACCACTTCAATGTCACCGGCAGTGAGTGTCCGCGTGAAGGATCGTCCATGTCCAGTTGATAAAGTTCCTTCCCGTTTTATGAAACCATTTCCACACACACAAACACACTCGAAAAAGCCGCAGGATGTACAAGACACACTAGAGAGCTGTACAGTTTGGCGGCGTAAGCTGCGTGTCCGTTGCTTGATGGACACCACAATCCCTAACCACCCGTGGCGTACCTATTGAGTGCGAGCGAGCGAGACCAATTGAGAGTGAGTGAGTAGAACAACGCATCACGTGAAAATTCCCACACAAAAGTGAATTTGGACATTTCGAGGTTGACCCCTGCGGCGGGAGGGCAACAGAGCCCCACCGTCATAGCGTGTTGCAAAACGGACGATTGGCGAAAAATGAAAAAAAAAATCGCATTAGAATACAACCAGAAAAAAACCAACTTCGCTTTTTCCCAAACTCCCATTATTCAAAATCACGCGACCACATCGCTGTAGGGGGCCGCACTGTGGTGAAATAAAAAAATAAACTCCACCTCCGGGAACCATTCCAACACAGAAATTGCCAGCAGCCTGCCGTGGACTGAAAAATTCTCTCTGGTCAGAAGTGTCAGAGAAAAGTGCTAACGGTGGTCGTCTTCCGATGGCGACTCAGAGCGAGAAGGAGGGAAAACATTGGAACAGTTTTACCAAAGCTTTGTTCGCCGTGGTGTATGGGGCGGCGTGTGTCTGTGTTGAAGCTTCATGAGAGCTTTTGGAGAAAAAATCAACCCACGCCACCCACTGTGTGACCTGGACACAGAGGGGATTTTTCCCTCTTCAGGCAGAGCACAGTATGGTGTGATGGCATACGACTCAACGTCTTCTCACTTTAAAATAAGGCTTATTGAGAGGGAAAGTCTTGCAGCAAAAAAAAACAACTTCAATTGAACTAAAAAACGAATCGTGGAAGGAAGTGAGAGAGCGTGTAAGTTATGAGTTTAAAAACACAAGAACTTGGACCTTGGAAAAGAGAACAGGAAGGTGTCTCACACCAACCAACCTTTCCCAGAGATAAGAAGCCAATCGGTTCGGTCGATGTCGTCGTCTTGTGCAGATCCTTTATATGAAGAATGAGAATGGAAAAAGAGTCTTTCTTATAAGAAAAAAAAACCAACAGAAAAGCACCAAAATAGAACGGAGTGCTCGATTCGTTTCGCGTATTTTCCCACCGTCCACGTCCTCCGGCATGGTCAGAACTTAAATAATGTTATTAATAATGATTTTTCTTTTACAGTGGATAGAGAGGGAAAGCGTTTGTAGAAAGAGAAGGCGAGAGCCCAAGAAACACTAACCAAAATGGCAACCAAAGGTGTTTGGGACAGGTGTCGCAAGGTGGACGCTCTCTTTCGGAAGAAAAATCGTTCAGAAACGTGTTGAAAATGGAAAATGAATAAAACTTTCCAGCGGAGCATGGCCATGAAAAACGTGTGCCGTGTCAGAAGCACTGGGGAAAACTGTTCGTTCGCTCCGTCAACGACCCCCTGGTTGCGGGAAGGTTTAGTAGTAAATTGAAAACGTCCGAAAGGTACACACACACACATTCCAGTAGCACCCGCACCCGGAAAGGGACAGCTACGACCAAGACCACATTTTTCTTTGAGGAAAAACTTTCGAAACGAAAGTCAAATTTCCCAGAATCGATATCAAGGAAGGAGTCATCGAGTGTCGTTGATTGAGCCAATCGAAAGGAAAACTTGTGTTTATCCCTGCTAAGCGACCGTGCGTCGAAGATAAATAGGATAAAGTGGGCAACTTCTTGGAGGCTCCCTTTCCCTACTTGATATCGAAGATGGGTGAGCCGCGCAACAATATATAAATCAATTTATTAGCCAGCCAAAAACGGCCAGCATATAATTGGCCTTGAAGGATAGTCGGACAAAACCGTCACCGAGAGAAACCTAATTTGAGATTCGATATTTTTTGCGCGCTCGAAGAAGATGGATTACACCCCGACAACGGTTTAGTACCACTGGAGAGGGGAGCTGAAACAAGGGCAGCAATTTTCAATTAGTTTATGAAATGTTGTGTTCTTGCCTTCTGCTCTACTTGCTTGCGCGGCTGAACAATTTTCCCGATAATTTGTGTACCTTTACGTTTTCGATTGAACTTTGTTTTAATTGCAAATCAAATTGTAATGCTCGGAGGCGCACAAACAAACAGCTGCCAGGGGGTGATGTTTTTGTTGTTGCTGGGTGCAAGTACTTTCCCCAGCCCCAGCAGACATGGCCAGTTACATACACACAGTCACTGCTGTGTGTGTGCGGATTGGCAATTAAAATGAATTAATTAATTTCCCTACCAGGGGGATCTTACGAACGATTGGGTGCACAACAAACAGGCGTACAATAGTATATACTCCTCCACACCATGACGTGAGCACAAGCACTGTGTTAATTATCCGCACGTGAAGGTATCAACAAATTAATGATTTTTCCCGAATTTTGATTCTTCACCCCAGGGGAAACACAAAAAGGAAATCGATTCGAAGCAAATATTGCCAACGTTTGGGCCCTAAATTGTGATGCATTCGTCTCTAGAGCGTCTTGTTCTACACATCGCTGCGTGAATGATACTCTTCCATTGCCTTATGAAGCTTTGAAACGATCTTCATGATACAAAAAAAAATCTCATTAGCGTTCTTGCCCTAAAAGGCAAAAATGCTGCATTTGACCACAAACTACTCGGATAGGAAAAGTAGTCGCTTTCTGTGCGCTTGCTTGTGGCATAAAATAAGTTAATTTTCCTTTCTTTGCAGGGTTTCCCTAGTAAATTCAAAATATAAATCCTTCTTGTTTGATCGCTCCAATTCCATTTCCACATTTTCATTTTTTTTTGTCACAAGTAGATTGCAGTCGTAAGACAGATCATTCGATTTGCGTTTGAAGTTGTTTAAATGAGTGTTTTTATATATTTACTTATGATGTTTAGCTAATACCGGTAACCCAACAAGCGTGCGTTCTATACGGTAGCCTTGACCGGGGATCAGCGAATGACCCCTCCTGAACTGAAGTTGTTCTGCTGTTGGCCAACATCCAACATTGAACACTGAGCATTATTAAAGGGAGGTGTGCGGAGGGGCAAAAGTTTTGCGCGGAGTGGGGGGTAAAAATTTCGACCACACGGGATGGGCTTAAAATGACCGCACGGAGGGGACACCTGCTGCTGCTGCTGCTGTATCATGCGCCCGGCCGTCCGGAGTTCGCGAAAAACCCCGGAACAGCAGTCGTTTTCATTATGTTCTGATTTATGGCACTTGAAGATTTGTTTCTCCCCACTTTCCACGACCTTCTGTGTGTGTGTGTGTATGTGTACAAGGACCTCTGTGGGTGTGTGTCGACAAGGAAAAGGGTGTGTGTTTTTGGGGACGGCCCGTGGGCGCAAATATGCAGCAACGGGTGGACAGACACACGGAAATGATCAAATGTTGCGGAAACTCGGACCGCAACGTAGAGAACTTTTCCCACCTCCAAAAACCTCTTCAAACAGCAGTAAATTTCTATGCCCGGTTGGGGTTTCCCACTTGCCGCTCATTACACGTCGCTACAGCCTTCTTCCCTTTCGCACGGAAGTTTGGTTGGTTAATGTTATCATTCTGCGCAGAACGACGCGGTAGCAAAAAGTAAAATTCTCTCAACCGTTGTTAAAGTTGTAAATTTTTCCTACCAATTCTAGCGGACACACACACGCACACACACCAAAGAAAAAGGAAACCAGCATGTACTAATGTTCCCACAAATGGTGCACAAACACAGCACGCAGTAGAAATCGTAGCATTTGTGTGTAATCGATTGGAGCTTTTCTTCGTTTTTCTGGTCCTTTTTCTCATCAAGTTAGAAAAAGGAGCATATTTTATTTTACTTTATTTGCTCCCCACCCCACATGTGTATGCCTGTTGTACGGGCAGAAAATATGATCTTGAAAATGAAGTGTTGCTGGCATGCTGCTGCTACTGCTGCTGCTGTTAATTCTGTGCTGCCTGTGTCTTTGGAAAGGACAGCACAACACACGTCGACGACGGCTGCTTTTGACAATGTGCGCGGTTCCGCTTAAGTTTATGAGGCGCTAGCTACATACTTTCCACCGACTTGTGCCCTCCTATCCCCGCCGATGATCGCTCCCGTCGCATCATGGTGCAGCAATACAACTTTGTGACACGTTACTTCACGGAAAACCACACACAAGGGGACGAGGAAAAGCTCAACCATGTGTGCCGCCGCGCCATCCGCTTTGCTTTTTTGACTCCTTAAAGAGCTTCTGTCAAGTGCAGAAGAAATGACAGTAACGAGACTGACGTCCGCAAGAAAAAGAACGTGTAGGACACGGAGCGTTGCGGGGGAAAAATGTTATAAAGTAATAGACAAAGCAAAAATGACTAACGAACATAGCGCGGTACACACACGCGCGCGGAGCGGTGTTAAGCAATCGACGAGAGCTGCGGGGGCGCTCTGTTGTTCTCTGTGTCTGCTAGTTAATTTACCTTTCTTCTTTTTTTTTGTTCTCTTTTGAGAAAACAGTGTTCAAAGAGCAAACTTTCCCAAGCAGGAGGTCCTTTATTACAGGAAAAACACCGCGGTCCTGTATGCAGCACAGGAGAGAATGTGAAATGAATGTGCAAAGAATTTTAATATACTCCGTTCTGAATGGTGTGTGTGGTATGCTTTTTTTCTTCGTCCACTCGATCTTTCTCTGTCTCTCTATTCCTCTCTCTCTCTCTCTACATATGAGCACAGATGCCGAAATTAGCTGCCGGGCTGGTGGCCACAGAGCAGCCATGGTGGTGGATGCCTCGCTTTGGCCATACCGACAGGACAAAGAGCTATTCATTTTTACATGAAAGCGAACATCATTGCACTCCTTCCGATGTCGCGTGGAAAAACGGGCTGGCACCCATCACACACACATTGTAGTGGCAAGAAATGAAAAATGTCACTCATTATGTACCGCTTTGCGTTGATTTATTCTCAAGCAAGCGATGTTTAATTTCGTGCACGTTCTGTGAGACTCTTTCGTTTTGGTTTTTAGCTTTAGGTACAAAGGCGGGAACATACCGACTGGAGTGTGGTGTTTGAGCATTTATGTTTTGTCGAAAAAATTTGATATAAAATACTTTCAAAATTAAATCAAACTAAGCTCAAAGCACCAAAAAGCTGCCGTTTTTGTTCGAGTTGGTCAGAGATTTATTCGTAACCTCCCTCGTGCTGTAATGAAACGAGATTTAATGCCCCAATATCTTCTGATATTCCACACACAAAACACACCCGGAGGTACAGGCAGTGATAAAACCAAACACATGATTAATTTGAGCTTCTTTGGAGCGCGGAAAGGGAAAGGGTGGATAAAACAACCGAATTTATTTGCATCATAAAACACTACCGAGCGGGATTAGACGAGCTTAGCTTGGGCTTAAAAAGGGATAAAAAGGTTAAAACGACGAGCGGAGAGCTGAGGGCAATCTTCCTCAGACCCCAACACATGTACGCACACAAACACACGCACACATAATTATTGCACCATTTTTGCCTCATTAATCCTCATTAGCTTGCGGTCAGCAGTCGAACGGAAAAGTTTACTGTTTTGCAAAAAAAAAGGAATAAAAGCGTGATTTGTTACAACGCAATGTTTTACCTCTGCAATTTATGAGTCTTTTTCCGTTACAAAAAAAAAGGAGTTTAACTCTTAACGAGCACTTTTCCTATGAGCACGGAAATGTCAACGTACCATAGCCACGTGTGTTTTTTTTTTTTTTTTGTACAAAAAGTACCAACATTCCAACAAGTTAGATGAAAACACACCAATACAATGCACATTCCGCATCATCAATCGAACTTGTGCGGATCATAAAAAGATAAAGGAGATCTCCTCTCGTCACACAAAGCTAAATGAGCCGACAACAACATTGAGCCGCATTTCGAAAAGCATTCCTCTAAACAATCTTCATTCACAACCATTTGCAAACAACTTGGCGCACTGTAGAGCCGCAAATCAACTCTAGCATAATACCAGAAGCGCAACAAAAGAAGCAAAAAACCCAAACGGTAAAACACGCACACGCCAACATATTACATCATCCCCTAAAGAGGCGGCGGCAGACGAAAAGCGTGTGCGACAGAGAACAAGAGAGATAGAGGGAGATTTTCCTCCCAAAGCACGATTGTGCTGCTGCTGCTGCTTATTTACCAAACACCGGTTGCCGGCGAGCTAAATCTCAATCTCAACGTGCACAACGGAAAATCCTGCACGAAGAAAGAAGAAAATGTGCAGCAAAACAAAAACCGCAGCAGCACAGGCCGCCGCTAAGCAAAAAAAAGCTTTCCTCGGTTAAATCAATCAATCAGTCTCAGACTTTGAGTTTTTGGGCGTGAGACAGTGGAGGATGGTGGGGCCATTGGTGCAAGCAGTACCCCCCCATATCCCGTGGTTGTCGGTGAGAAGTAGCTCAAAGTATACAAATTAAGCTGCTTATGGTGAGGCGGCTACCCAGTGCCTTCTGGAGGGAAGATGCTGCTCTAACTTAAAGCTCACAACGCACCAAAGTGCGGGCGCGAGCAGACAGAGTGGTGGAAAGATGGGAAAAGAAAGCCTAAGCCGACGCGAAAAGCCAGCACATGGGCGGTCGGGTCTTTGGC